>NC_138771.1:351219153-351424153 GCF_965119305.1 Pelophylax lessonae
CTAAAACAAGTTTCTTTTCAACTGACTAAAAGTGTTACACAATGGAAAAAAAATGTGCCACGATTAACAGGGAGGAGATCTAAAGAAGTACACTTTTTAAAAAGACATGCAAAGCAACAAAATGTGATTATTAGTAATTTTTCTGAGTCTATTTCTGTATGTGAAAGACTAAAGCAACATTGTCTTTTGTTTTCTTTCTATAATGTACAGAGTTGTATAAAGTACTCGAAACCCATACTTGAGTAAAAGTACAAGTGCTCGATCAAAAAGTGGCTTGAGTAGAAGTGAAAGTGCTCAATCAAAAAGTGACTTGAGTAGAAGTACTAAAGTATTCAACATTTTTTGTACTTAAGTATTGCAAGTAGTTTTTTTTTTTAATTTTGCTACTCAAGTACTGAAAGTAAAAGTACCAGTAGTTTTGAAAAACAAAATTGCTACTCAAGAACTGAAAGTAAAAGTACAAGTACTGTGTTATGTAGTTATTAAAGAAAGAAGTCAAAAGCTTGAACATCATATTGTTTTTTATTATTTCAAATGCAGCTTTTATTTATACATACAGTAGCATTTATTTTCATATGCGCTGATAATACACGTTCTGAGCTTCATGAAACCTGCCATCTACTGTCCTGGCAGTGGTAATTTTTATAATAGTAACGAGTAACTATGCAGCACAAAAAAAAAATATTGGAGTAGAAGTATTGGAATCATCGAAAAAATGTAGTGAAAAAAATTCTACTCTAGGAAAGTACAGATACCGCCTTTCGGTACTTAAGTACAGTAGTGAAGTAGTTCTACTTAGTTACTATACATCTCTGATAATGTATGGTGTGA
Source organism: Pelophylax lessonae (assembly GCF_965119305.1). Lineage (NCBI taxonomy): Eukaryota > Metazoa > Chordata > Amphibia > Anura > Ranidae > Pelophylax > Pelophylax lessonae. The sequence goes on from NC_138771.1 coordinate 351,219,985, forward strand.
ATCTGTCATCAAAACAAATTGGTCCGATCCCAGTCGATGCCTGATTAGGGGAAATGCGTTGGAGGGAGGCAGCCAAGTTACCACAGTTCTCAGTCTGCACTGCAGGCGGCCGTGCCTTTTATGTTTTCAGAAGTTTGTATTGATGTAAATGCAATGGTCTTTTAAATAAATTATTTTTTAAAGGTAATTCACTATTCCAGTCTTTTTTCCTCTTATGTGATCCCCAGCTGATCCCATTGATGTGATCAGGGAAGGTGGAGAGATCGTCCCTGATTGAACCTCATGTGGAGAGAGCAGAGGATCGTATGTTAGCCGTTCTGCTGGGGAACTGACAAGCCGCTCCTGGTGTGACTAAAATCGGAAGGCAGGAGAAGTGACAGAGTGAGCTCACGGTACCAGGAATATGGAGATGGATTAACAATTTATGCCTTCATACTGCTGTATTCTGGTAAGAGGCCAATATATGTGTTACTGCTTGAAAGAGTCATTGAAGTGCCAGCATGAAGGACTAAAACATTTTTACCATCATTAATACCTGTCTGCACGTAAAACATTGATTTGCCAGCTTAAAATATCTTTCATGATGCAGTCACTTGAGCTGATATTGAGATATTGAGAGACTGATATTGAGAGACTGGTGTTCAGAGTCACACAAGGAAAATTAACTCAATCGTTTTAATCAGCAATACACAGACTTTTGTTTGAGTTTTATTGAACAATGATACTTTGTTTTATATCTTTTCACGGTTTAAAATTGTTGCAATTTTTTGCATCTACTGATATAATAATATAATTCCTAGGAAGTTTTCACTTTTACTGCACTCATATTTGAAGGGGAATTAGCTTTTATTAGATAAGGGATATTAACCCCTTTTTCTCCTTTAGACAGCACACTAATATCGGCACATTTATAAATTGGTGCAACTAACTATACAAAAAGTCAGACAATTTTCCAGAAGTGCACAATCCAAAAGTTCCTCTTAAAGTTCATGATCAAAAAAAGATCAACAACACTTCTGATATGAGTTCTTTAAATCATCCTTTATCATTTGCAAAAACTTAAAGTAAAAAAACAACCAGCAGTTTTCATGTTCCGTGTATTGATCCACAGCCAAAACCTCTCTATTACCAGCTTCCAAACAAACAGCATCCAGTTCATATTACTTCTGTTACAGATCTTAAAATAAAACTAACTGTAAATCATGCATAATACTAAGTGAGCTGGAAAGTGTTGTTATTTTTAGGGTTGAGCGGACACCTAGATGTCCGTGTTCGACGGGTTCGGCCGAACTTTAAAAAAAAGTCCGGGTCCGTGTCCCGGACTTTTACCGAACTTTTCCCGGACACCGAACCCCATTGAAGTCAATGGGGACCCGAACTTTAAGGCACTAAAATGGCTCTAAAACACCAAAGGAAAGGGCTAGAGTGCTGCAAATGGCAGCAAAACGTAATTAAGAGCATGGCAAGTGCTCTGCAAACAAATGTGGATAGGGAAATAACTTAAAACAACAAAAAAAAACAGAAAAATAAAACAATGTTCTTCTTCATCTCTGAAGGACGAGGCCCATATGGAGTAGGAGGGAGGTTGAGGTGGTGGTGGATGTGGCGGTGACATAGGCGTGCGCACAGGGTGTGCTGGGTGTGCCTGGGCACACCCTAATCACCTAGGGCACATAGCATTGCCAGTGAGGAGATGGGAAAGATCTCCCTGGGACCTGCTCTGCTCTATTTCTCCTTGCCTACAGGTACATGGCCCCGATACATTACTCTCCCTGCTGGCAAACACATGCATGTGTATTTCAACTTTGGGGTGCACACCTTAATGCAATAGGCTGCGCACACCTATGGGCGGTGTAGGTGGAAGCGGCGGTGGAGGAGGACCAGGGCCGGATTAACAGCATCATGGGCTTGGTGCTGAGGATTTTGAAGGGCCTTAAGGGCCGTGCCTTGCCATGCACCCAGAGGAGGAAGGGTGCAGCCATGCATGCCTAATTCAACATGGGATGCTGTCTCTGAAGCCCATAAACACATCCATGCATCGCCAACTGTCCCTCCTTGTCCGGCCTTCACGCTGTGTGGGGAGGTTCTGAGGGTGCTGCCTGGGGAAGCGAGCATAGAAGCCAGACTTCTGTGTTTACAAGTGACAGAAGAGCGGTAACAGTGAATATGGCCAACCCGGGGCCTATATAAAAGGTAGGGGCCTGGAGCTGCAGCTCCAATAGCCCCTACATTAATCTGGCCCTGAGGAGGAGGACGAGGTAGCCAACACTGCTTCTTTTCAAAAATTTTAAATGAGGGTACACCCCAAAAGAGTGAGAAAGAGCAAAAATGGAACAATGGGTGGGTAAGGTCGGTATCCATTGCTATTCTGCATAAGGTACGGAAAAGTCCCGTGGGATCCATGCCTGGTTCATTTTAATGAACGTGAGCTTGTCCACATTGTCTCTGGACAGGCGGCTGCGCTTGTCTGTTATAACGCCCCCAGCCGTGCTAAATACCCGTTCAGATAATACACTGGCTGCAGGGCACGCCAGCACCTCCAAGGCGTAAAGGGCAAGCTCAGGCCATGTGCCCAATTTGGAGACCCAGAAGTTGAAGGGGGCAGACCCGTCATTCACTACATGTAGGCGTGTGCACACATACTGCTCCACCATGTTGGTAAAATGCTGCCTCCTGCTAAGACGTTCCATCTGAGCTGCTGGTGCTGCTGTTTGTTGTGGCGTGCTGACAAAGCTTTTCCACATTTCGGCCATGCTAACCCTGCCTTCTGAGGTGCTGGCGGTGCCCTGGTTGCGTTGGCGACCTCCTCCTCCTCCTCCTCTGCCTTGTGCTTCCACTGTGGCCCCGCTGTCAGATGGGAATGCCAGCAGCATGGCGTCTACCAGCGTGCGCTTGTACTCGCGCATCTTGCGATCGCGCTCCAGTGAGTGAATTAAGGACGGTACGTTGTCCTTGTAACGGGGATCCAGCAGCGTGGCCACCCAGTAATCAGCACAAGTTAGAATGTGGGCAACTCGGCGGTCGTTGTGGAGACACTGCAGCATGTAATCGCTCATGTGTGCCAGGCTGCCCAGAGGCAACGAAAGGCTGTCCTCTGTGGGAGGTGTATCGTCCGTGTCCTCTGTATCCCCCCAGCCACGCACCAGTGATGGCCATGAGCTGGCCTGGGTGCCACCCTGCTGTGAACATGGTTCCATCTCCTCCTCCAGCTCCTCCTCCTCCTCCTCCTCCTCATCCTCCTCATCCTCCAGAACTGTGCCCCTGCTGGACAATTGCGTCCCTGGCGTTTGCGTGTGCAGGAACCCACCCTCGGAGCCCCTTGCGAATGACTGCCCTGAAAGCCTTGGAAATGTTACCTCTTCATCCTCCTCCTCCTCCTCATCCTGTGCCACATCCTCTTCCATCATCGCCCGAATTGTTTTTTCAAGGAGGCATAGAAGTGGGATAGTTAAGCTGAGAACGGCGTCATTGCCACTGGCCATGTTGGTGGAGTACTCAAAACAGCGCAACAAGGCACACAGGTCTCGCATGGAGGCCCAGTTATTGGTGGTGAAGTGGTGCTGTTCCGCAGAGCGACTCACGCGTGCGTGCTGCAGCTGAAACTCCACTATGGCCTGCTGCTGCTCGCACAGTCTTTCCAGCATGTGCAAGGTGGAGTTCCACCTTGTGGGCACGTCACATATGAGGCGGTGAGCGGGAAGGCCGAAGTTACGCTGCAGCGCTGCCAGGCGAGCAGCAGCAGGGTGAGAACGCCGAAAGTGCGCACAAACGGCCCGCACTTTCTGCAGCAGCTCTGACATATCGGGGTAGTTTTTAAGGAACCTCTGCACCACCAAATTCAGCACATGCGCCAGGCAAGGGATGTGCGTCAAACCGGCTAGGCCCAGAGCTGCTATGAGATTTCGCCCGTTATCGCACACCACCAGGCCGGGCTTGAGGCTCGCTGGCAGCAACCACTCATTTGTCTGCTGTTCCATGCTCCTCCACAACTCCTGCGCGGTGTGTGGTTTGTCCCCCAAACAGGCAAGTTGTAAAACTGCCTGCTGTCGTTTACCCCTGGCCGTGCTGAAGTTGGTGGTGAAGGTGTTACGCTGTCCGGATGAGGAGGCGGTAGAGGATGAGGAAGCGGAGTAGGAGGAGTTAGGAACAGGAGGCAAACTGAAGCGCCCTGCAATCCTCGGTGGTGGAAGGACATGCGCCAAATTGCTATCCGCCTCAGGCCCATCCGCCACTGCATTTACCCAGTGTGCCGTTAGGGAGATATAACGCCCCTGACCGTGCTTACTGGTCCACGTATCCGTAGTTAGGTGGACCTTGGCACAGATGGCATTGCGCAGTGCACACCTGATATTTTCCCCCACTTGGTTGTGCAGGGAAGGGATGGCTTGCCTGGAAAAGTAGTGGCGGCTGGGCACGACGTACTGTGGGACAGCCACCGACATAAGGTTTTTAAAACTGTGCGTCTCCACCAGACGGAATGACAGCATTTCAAAGGCCAATAATTTTGAAATGCTGGCATTCAGGGCCAGGGATCGCGGGTGGGTAGGGGGGTACTTCCTCTTCCTCTCAAGTGTTTGGGAGATGGAAAGCTGAACGCTTCCACGGGACATTGTGGAGATGGTTGTTGGTGACCCAGGTGGTGGTGTTGCTGACAGATCGTCTGTTTGCGGGGTGGCAGGTGCCGGTATCACTACAGATGTGGCTGGAGCGGCCGAGACTGCAGCAGAAGAGGAAGCAGGATGAGCCAGAGACGTTTCTTGGTTTTGAAGGTGTGTACTCCACTGCAGCTCGTGCTTTGCACTTAGATGCCTGATCATGCAGGTTGTGCTCAGGTTGAGAAGGTTTATGCCTCGCTTCAAGCTCTGATTGCACAGGGTGCAAACCACTCGTGTCCTGTCATCAGCACATTTTCTAAAAAACTTCCACGCTAGAGAACTCCTTTGAGCTGACTTTGGTGCGCTCGTTCCCTTGCTGCGTTGGGCAGTAGCGGGCGTAGTGTCTAGGGCACGGCCGCTCCGCTTCTGCACCCTGCTCCCTCTTCTGCTGTGCTGGTGGCTCTGAGCGACCACCGCCTCTTCCTCCAAACTACTCAGGTCACCTGCATGACGTTCATTCCATGTGGGGTCGAGGACCTCATCGTCCTCCACATCATCTTCCACCCAGTCTTCACCCCTGCCCTCCTTGTCGGTCTCCACAATGCTGAACGCCGCAGCAGTTGGCACCTGCGTTTCGTCATCATCGGAGACGTGCTGCGATGATCCTTGCATGTACTCATCTTGAGAAATAAGTGGTTGGGCATCGCTGCACTCAATCTCTTCCACTTCTGGGGCAGGGCTAGGTGGATGGCCCTGGGAAACCCTGCTGACAGAGTCCTCAAAAAGAATAAGAGACTGCTGTATGGCTTGGGGCTCAGACTGCTGGCCTGATTTGCAAGGGGGTGAGGTGAAAGACGGTTGGACATTGGCTGCAGGTGCCAACTCTGACCTTTCTGCAGTAGACTGGGTGGGAGACAATGTGAAGGAACTGGAGGCACTGTCAGCAGCAAACCAATCTACTATCGCCTCAACTTGTTCTGGCCTCATCACTTCTAGGGGCGTTTGATGCCCTACCAAATACTGATGCAGGTTCTGTCGCCTACTCACACTTGAGGAAGGTGTTTCACTTGTGCGTGTAGCTGGCACAGATCGACCACGTCCTCTCCTTGCAACAGGAGCTCTACCAGCAGCACCACGACCCAGGCCACGGCCCTTATTTGACGGTCTCCTCATATTTCTGTAATTTAAGATCTTGCCCTAGAAAGGTTTTTATTGAATAGCGGAATAGGAAATATGATCCAAAAAAGTGTATGTATCTCGCACGTACAAAACCACGCTAGGCCCCAATTACTATTGTTTCTACCCCTAAAAGGATGGATGAGGAGTAGGAGGAGTATGGAACAGACAGCACCCTCAAATCTTCAGAAGTATGAGATGAACCCCAAAAACTTGGAAAGGTGGATCTCACACGTACCGACACAGACTATCCCGCAATTCAATTGATCCTCAAAGGTTTTTATTGAATAGCGGAATAGGAAATATGATCAAAAAAAGTGTATGTATCTCGCACGTACACAACCACACTAGGCCCCAATTACTATTGTTTGTACCCCTAAAAGGATGGATGAGGAGTAGGAGGAGGAGTATGGAACAGGCAGCACCCTCAAATCTTCAGAAGTATGAGATGAACCCCAAAAACTTGGAAAGGTGGATCTCACACGTACCGACACAGACTATCCCGCAATTCAATTGATCCTCAAAGGTTTTTATTGAATAGCGGAATAGGAAATATGATCAAAAAAAGTGTATGTATCTCGCACGTACACAACCACACTAGGCCCCAATTACTATTGTTTGTACCCCTAAAAGGATGGTTGAGCAGTAGGAGCAGGAGTATGGAACAGGCAGCACCCTCAAATCTTCAGAAGTATGAGATGAACCCCAACAACTTGGAAAGGTGGATCTCACACGTACCGACACAGACTATCTCGCAATTGAATTGATCCCCAAAGGTTTTAATTGAATAGCGGAATAGAAAATATGATCAAAAAGAAAGTGTATGTATCTCGCACGTACACCACCACACTAGGCCCCAACTACTATTGTTTGTACCCCTAAAAGTATGGTTGAGCAGTAGGAGGAGGAGTATGGAACAGGCAGCACCCTCAAATCTTCAGAAGTATGAGATGAACCCCAAAAACTTGGAAAGGTGGATCTCTCTCACACGTACCAACACAGACTATCCCCCAATTTAACTGATCCCCAAAGGTTTTTGATTAAATAGCGGAATAGAAAATATGATCCAAAAAAAGTGTATGTATATCACACGTACACAACCACACTAGGCCCCAATTACTATTGTTTGTACCCCTAAAAGGCTAGATGAGGAGTAGGGGGGGTATGGAACAGGCAGCACCCTCAAACCTTCAGAAGTATGAGATGAACCCCAACAACTTGGAAAGGTGGATCTCTCTCACACGTACCAACACAGACTATCCCCCAATTTAACTGATCCCCAAAGGTTTTTGATTAAATAGCGGAATAGAAAATATGATCCAAAAAAAGTGTATGTATATCACACGTACACAACCACACTAGGCCCCAATTACTATTGTTTGTACCCCTAAAAGGCTAGATGAGGAGTAGGGGGAGTATGGAACAGGCAGCACCCTCAAACCTTCAGAAGTATGAGATGAACCCCAACAACTTGGAAAGGTGGATCTCTCTCACACGTACCAACACAGACTATCCCCCAATTTAACTGATCCCCAAAGGTTTTTGATTAAATAGCGGAATAGAAAATATGATCCAAAAAAAGTGTATGTATATCACACGTACACAACCACACTAGGCCCCAATTACTATTGTTTGTACCCCTAAAAGGCTAGATGAGGAGTAGGGGGAGTATGGAACAGGCAGCACCCTCAAACCTTCAGAAGTATGAGATGAACCCCAACAACTTGGAAAGGTGGATCTCTCTCACACGTACCAACACAGACTATCCCCCAATTTAACTGATCCCCAAAGGTTTTTGATTAAATAGCGGAATAGAAAATATGATCCAAAAAAAGTGTATGTATATCACACGTACACAACCACACTAGGCCCCAATTACTATTGTTTGTACCCCTAAAAGGCTAGATGAGGAGTAGGGGGGGTATGGAACAGGCAGCACCCTCAAACCTTCAGAAGTATGAGATGAACCCCAACAACTTGGAAAGGTGGATCTCTCTCACACGTACCAACACAGACTATCCCCCAATTTAACTGATCCCCAAAGGTTTTTGATTAAATAGCGGAATAGAAAATATGATCCAAAAAAAGTGTATGTATATCACACGTACACAACCACACTAGGCCCCAATTACTATTGTTTGTACCCCTAAAAGGCTACATGAGGAGTAGGGGGGGTATGGAACAGGCAGCACCCTCAAACCTTCAGAAGTATGAGATGAACCCCAACAACTTGGAAAGGTGGATCTCTCTCACACGTACCAACACAGACTATCCCCCAATTTAACTGATCCCCAAAGGTTTTTGATTAAATAGCGGAATAGAAAATATGATCCAAAAAAAGTGTATGTATATCACACGTACACAACCACACTAGGCCCCAATTACTATTGTTTGTACCCCTAAAAGGCTAGATGAGGAGTAGGGGGAGTATGGAACAGGCAGCACCCTCAAACCTTCAGAAGTATGAGATGAACCCCAACAACTTGGAAAGGTGGATCTCTCTCACACGTACCAACACAGACTATCCCCCAATTTAACTGATCCCCAAAGGTTTTTCATTAAATAGCGGAATAGAAAATATGATCCAAAAAAAGTGTATGTATATCACACGTACACAACCACACTGGGCCCCAATTACTATTGTTTGTACCCCTAAAAGGCTAGATGAGGAGTAGGGGGAGTATGGAACAGGCAGCACCCTCAAACCTTCAGAAGTATGAGATGAACCCCAACAACTTGGAAAGGTGGATCTCTCTCACACGTACCAACACAGACTATCCCCCAATTTAACTGATCCCCAAAGGTTTTTGATTAAATAGCGGAATAGAAAATATGATCCAAAAAAAGTGTATGTATATCACACGTACACAACCACACTAGGCCCCAATTACTATTGTTTGTACCCCTAAAAGGCTAGATGAGGAGTAGGGGGGGTATGGAACAGGCAGCACCCTCAAACCTTCAGAAGTATGAGATGAACCCCAACAACTTGGAAAGGTGGATCTCTCTCACACGTACCAACACAGACTATCCCCCAATTTAACTGATCCCCAAAGGTTTTTGATTAAATAGCGGAATAGAAAATATGATCCAAAAAAAGTGTATGTATATCACACGTACACAACCACACTAGGCCCCAATTACTATTGTTTGTACCCCTAAAAGGCTAGGAGTAGGGGGAGTATGGAACAGGCAGCACCCTCAAACCTTCAGAAGTATGAGATGAACCCCAACAACTTGGAAAGGTGGATCTCTCTCACACGTACCAACACAGACTATCCCCCAATTTAACTGATCCCCAAAGGTTTTTGATTAAATAGCGGAATAGAAAATATGATCCAAAAAAAGTGTATGTATATCACACGTACACAACCACACTAGGCCCCAATTACTATTGTTTGTACCCCTAAAAGGCTAGATGAGGAGTAGGGGGAGTATGGAACAGGCAGCACCCTCAAACCTTCAGAAGTATGAGATGAACCCCAACAACTTGGAAAGGTGGATCTCTCTCACACGTACCAACACAGACTATCCCCCAATTTAACTGATCCCCAAAGGTTTTTGATTAAATAGCGGAATAGAAAATATGATCCAAAAAAAGTGTATGTATATCACACGTACACAACCACACTAGGCCCCAATTACTATTGTTTGTACCCCTAAAAGGCTAGATGAGGAGTAGGGGGGGTATGGAACAGGCAGCACCCTCAAACCTTCAGAAGTATGAGATGAACCCCAACAACTTGGAAAGGTGGATCTCTCTCACACGTACCAACACAGACTATCCCCCAATTTAACTGATCCCCAAAGGTTTTTGATTAAATAGCGGAATAGAAAATATGATCCAAAAAAAGTGTATGTATATCACACGTACACAACCACACTAGGCCCCAATTACTATTGTTTGTACCCCTAAAAGGCTAGATGAGGAGTAGGGGGGGTATGGAACAGGCAGCACCCTCAAACCTTCAGAAGTATGAGATGAACCCCAAAAACTTGGAAAGGTGGATCTCTCTCACACGTACCAACACAGACTATCCCCCAATTTAACTGATCCCCAAAGGTTTTTGATTAAATAGCGGAATAGAAAATATGATCCAAAAAAAGTGTATGTATATCACACGTACACAACCACACTAGGCCCCAATTACTATTGTTTGTACCCCTAAAAGGCTAGATGAGGAGTAGGGGGGGTATGGAACAGGCAGCACCCTCAAACCTTCAGAAGTATGAGATGAACCCCAAAAACTTGGAAAGGTGGATCTCTCTCACACGTACCAACACAGACTATCCCCCAATTTAACTGATCCCCAAAGGTTTTTGATTAAATAGCGGAATAGAAAATATGATCCAAAAAAAGTGTATGTATATCACACGTACACAACCACACTAGGCCCCAATTACTATTGTTTGTACCCCTAAAAGGCTAGGAGTAGGGGGAGTATGGAACAGGCAGCACCCTCAAACCTTCAGAAGTATGAGATGAACCCCAACAACTTGGAAAGGTGGATCTCTCTCACACGTACCAACACAGACTATCCCCCAATTTAACTGATCCCCAAAGGTTTTTGATTAAATAGCGGAATAGAAAATATGATCCAAAAAAAGTGTATGTATATCACACGTACACAACCACACTGGGCCCCAATTACTATTGTTTGTACCCCTAAAAGGCTAGATGAGGAGTAGGGGGAGTATGGAACAGGCAGCACCCTCAAACCTTCAGAAGTATGAGATGAACCCCAACAACTTGGAAAGGTGGATCTCTCTCACACGTACCAACACAGACTATCCCCCAATTTAACTGATCCCCAAAGGTTTTTGATTAAATAGCGGAATAGAAAATATGATCCAAAAAAAGTGTATGTATATCACACGTACACAACCACACTAGGCCCCAATTACTATTGTTTGTACCCCTAAAAGGCTAGATGAGGAGTAGGGGGGGTATGGAACAGGCAGCACCCTCAAACCTTCAGAAGTATGAGATGAACCCCAACAACTTGGAAAGGTGGATCTCTCTCACACGTACCAACACAGACTATCCCCCAATTTAACTGATCCCCAAAGGTTTTTGATTAAATAGCGGAATAGAAAATATGATCCAAAAAAAGTGTATGTATATCACACGTACACAACCACACTGGGCCCCAATTACTATTGTTTGTACCCCTAAAAGGCTAGGAGTAGGGGGAGTATGGAACAGGCAGCACCCTCAAACCTTCAGAAGTATGAGATGAACCCCAACAACTTGGAAAGGTGGATCTCTCTCACACGTACCAACACAGACTATCCCCCAATTTAACTGATCCCCAAAGGTTTTTGATTAAATAGCGGAATAGAAAATATGATCCAAAAAAAGTGTATGTATATCACACGTACACAACCACACTAGGCCCCAATTACTATTGTTTGTACCCCTAAAAGGCTAGATGAGGAGTAGGGGGAGTATGGAACAGGCAGCACCCTCAAACCTTCAGAAGTATGAGATGAACCCCAACAACTTGGAAAGGTGGATCTCTCTCACACGTACCAACACAGACTATCCCCCAATTTAACTGATCCCCAAAGGTTTTTGATTAAATAGCGGAATAGAAAATATGATCCAAAAAAAGTGTATGTATATCACACGTACACAACCACACTAGGCCCCAATTACTATTGTTTGTACCCCTAAAAGGCTAGATGAGGAGTAGGGGGGGTATGGAACAGGCAGCACCCTCAAACCTTCAGAAGTATGAGATGAACCCCAACAACTTGGAAAGGTGGATCTCTCTCACACGTACCAACACAGACTATCCCCCAATTTAACTGATCCCCAAAGGTTTTTGATTAAATAGCGGAATAGAAAATATGATCCAAAAAAAGTGTATGTATATCACACGTACACAACCACACTAGGCCCCAATTACTATTGTTTGTACCCCTAAAAGGCTAGATGAGGAGTAGGGGGGGTATGGAACAGGCAGCACCCTCAAATCTTCAGAAGTATGAGATGAACCCCAAAAACTTGGAAAGGTGGATCTCTCTCACACGTACCAACACAGACTATCCCCCAATTTAACTGATCCCCAAAGGTTTTTGATTAAATAGCGGAATAGAAAATATGATCCAAAAAAAGTGTATGTATATCACACGTACACAACCACACTAGGCCCCAATTACTATTGTTTGTACCCCTAAAAGGCTAGATGAGGAGTAGGGGGGGTATGGAACAGGCAGCACCCTCAAACCTTCAGAAGTATGAGATGAACCCCAACAACTTGGAAAGGTGGATCTCTCTCACACGTACCAACACAGACTATCCCCCAATTTAACTGATCCCCAAAGGTTTTTGATTAAATAGCGGAATAGAAAATTTGATCCAAAAAAAGTGTATGTATATCACACGTACACAACCACACTAGGCCCCAATTACTATTGTTTGTACCCCTAAAAGGCTAGATGAGGAGTAGGGGGGGTATGGAACAGGCAGCACCCTCAAACCTTCAGAAGTATGAGATGAACCCCAACAACTTGGAAAGGTGGATCTCTCTCACACGTACCAACACAGACTATCCCCCAATTTAACTGATCCCCAAAGGTTTTTGATTAAATAGCGGAATAGAAAATATGATCCAAAAAAAGTGTATGTATATCACACGTACACAACCACACTGGGCCCCAATTACTATTGTTTGTACCCCTAAAAGGCTAGATGAGGAGTAGGGGGAGTATGGAACAGGCAGCACCCTCAAACCTTCAGAAGTATGAGATGAACCCCAACAACTTGGAAAGGTGGATCTCTCTCACACGTACCAACACAGACTATCCCCCAATTTAACTGATCCCCAAAGGTTTTTGATTAAATAGCGGAATAGAAAATATGATCCAAAAAAAGTGTATGTATATCACACGTACACAACCACACTGGGCCCCAATTACTATTGTTTGTACCCCTAAAAGGCTAGATGAGGAGTAGGGGGAGTATGGAACAGGCAGCACCCTCAAACCTTCAGAAGTATGAGATGAACCCCAACAACTTGGAAAGGTGGATCTCTCTCACACGTACCAACACAGACTATCCCCCAATTTAACTGATCCCCAAAGGTTTTTGATTAAATAGCGGAATAGAAAATATGATCCAAAAAAAGTGTATGTATATCACACGTACACAACCACACTAGGCCCCAATTACTATTGTTTGTACCCCTAAAAGGCTAGATGAGGAGTAGGGGGGGTATGGAACAGGCAGCACCCTCAAACCTTCAGAAGTATGAGATGAACCCCAACAACTTGGAAAGGTGGATCTCTCTCACACGTACCAACACAGACTATCCCCCAATTTAACTGATCCCCAAAGGTTTTTGATTAAATAGCGGAATAGAAAATATGATCCAAAAAAAGTGTATGTATATCACACGTACACAACCACACTAGGCCCCAATTACTATTGTTTGTACCCCTAAAAGGCTAGGAGTAGGGGGAGTATGGAACAGGCAGCACCCTCAAACCTTCAGAAGTATGAGATGAACCCCAACAACTTGGAAAGGTGGATCTCTCTCACACGTACCAACACAGACTATCCCCCAATTTAACTGATCCCCAAAGGTTTTTGATTAAATAGCGGAATAGAAAATATGATCCAAAAAAAGTGTATGTATATCACACGTACACAACCACACTAGGCCCCAATTACTATTGTTTGTACCCCTAAAAGGCTAGATGAGGAGTAGGGGGAGTATGGAACAGGCAGCACCCTCAAATCTTCAGAAGTATGAGATTGTGTTCACTGTACCCCACAAAGATTGAGTTCACTGCACCCCACAATGATTGTGTTCACTGCACCCCACAAAGATTGTGTTCACTGCACCTCACAAAGATTGTGTTCACTGTACCCCCCAAAGATTGTGTTCACTGCACCCCACAAAGATTCTGTTCACTGTACCCCACAAAGATTGTGTTCACTGCACCCTAAAAGGATGTTGTTCACTGCACCCCACAAAGATTGTGTTCACTGCACCCTAAAAGGATGTTGTTCACTGCACCCCAAAAAGATTGTGTTCACTGTACCCCCCCAAAGATTGTGTTCACTGCACCCCACAAAGATTGTGTTCACTGCACCCCAAAAAGATTGTGTTCACTGTACCCCCCAAAGATTGTGTTCACTGCACCCCAAAAAGATTGTGTTCACTGTACCCCCCAAAGATTGTGTTCACTGCACCCCACAAAGATTCTGTTCACTGTACCCCACAAAGATTGTGTTCACTGCACCCCAAAAAGATTGTGTTCACTGTACCCCCCCAAAGATTGTGTTCACTGCACCCCACAAAGATTCTGTTCACTGCACCCCACAAAGGATTTTGTTCACTGCACCCCAAAAAGATTGTGTTCACTGCACCCCAAAAAGGATTTTGATCACTGCACCCCAAAAAGGATGTTGTTCACTGCACCCCAAAAATGATTTTGTTCACTCCACCCCAAAAAGATTGTGTTCACTGCACCCCACAAAGATTGTGTTCACTGCACCCCAAAAAGATTGTGTTCACTGTACCCCCCAAAGATTGTGTTCACTGCACCCCACAAAGATTCTGTTCACTGTACCCCACAAAGATTGTGTTCACTGCACCCCAAAAAGATTGTGTTCACTGCACCCCAAAAAGGATGTTGTTCACTGCACCCCAAAAAGGATGTTGTTCACTCCACCCCAAAAAGATTGTGTTCACTGCACCCCACAAAGATTGTGTTCACTGCACCCCAAAAAGATTGTGTTCACTGCACCCCAAAAATGATTTTGTTCACTGCACCCCAAAAAGGATTTTGTTCACTGCACCCCAAAAAGGATGTTGTTCACTCCACCCCAAAAAGATTGTGTTCACTGCACCCCAAAAAGATTGTGTTCACTGCACCCCACAAAGGATTTTGTTCACTGCACCCCAAAAAGATTGTGTTCACTGCACCCCAAAAAGGATGTTGTTCACTGCACCCCAAAAAGGATTTTGTTCACTGCACCCCAAAAAGATTGTGTTCACTGCACCCCACAAAGGATTTTGTTCACTGCACCCCACAAAGATTGTGTTCACTGCACACCAAAAAGGATTGTGTTCACTGCACCCCAAAAAGATTTTGTTCACTGCACCCCAAAAAGATTGTGTTCACTGCAGCCCAAAAAGATTGTGTTCACTGCAGCCCAAAAAGATTGTGTTCACTGCAGCCCAAAAAGATTGTGTTCACTGCAGCTCACACACAGAAAAATGGATGTGGATCACTGACACCTGCCTATCTCCAATCCCACACCACACAGCAATATCGATTGTAGTTTGTAGAACACAGTTTCCCTAAAATTCAGCAGACTCTGTCCCTAACAGGATTGAGAAGAGATCGTAGATCAGGATTGAGTGCAGATTCACCCCACCCCCCACACAGCAATATCGATTGTAGTTTGTAGAAGACACTGACCCTATAATTCAGCAGACTCTATCCCTAAAATGCCTACAACTCGCCCTGCCTAAACACTCCGACCTGTCCCTCAATTCTATCCGGACACAAATGGTTTTTTCCTGCCTATCTTTCCCTAATCAGCAGCCAGCACATTGATGTGTGCTCTGTCCCTTAGCTAAGCAGCAGAATGACGCTGCTGCGGCGGCTGCCTCGAACTTATAAAGACTTGGTCACATGCTTCAGACGGCCAATCACAGCTACTAAGACATTTGCAGGCATGGCTGGGATGGCTTAAGGCACACCAGTTAAACGATTGTTGATTGGCTGTTGAAAGCCCGCCATGAAAAGAGCGCCAAAGCATGCAAAACCCGGAAATAAAACGACCGAACACGGATTTTTACCCGAACATACAGTAAAGTGTCCGTGTCCGTGTTCGGGTAAAAAAAATCCAATTATTCGGTACGAACACGAATAATACAGTCCGTGTTCGCTCAACACTAGTTATTTTGCATTCTTCAAACTGCATTACAACTCTTAGAAAGGAGTCATGCATCTGCTTCTTAAACACTCTCTTACCCTTGGCCATGACATATTCACGGATCTCAATGATGGAGGTCCAATGATGGAGGCCCCCCCTCCTGAACCATACCAGGCCACACGCCCTCAACCCTCGCCCCCCACCCCCATCCTGGCCAGCCAGGCTGTTTGCTCGAATAATGGGCCTGGTATTTATTTTAGGGGGAACCCCACACCGTTTTGTTTTTTAAAATTTTGGCGCAAAACTGACAAACTGATATAAACTGAAGTGGCTATATATATATATATATATATATATATATATATATATATATATATATATATATAACTTTGTGGTATACACTGCATTATCTGATCTCAACAAACTGTAAAAAGCAAAAATCTCTCTCCCTGCCAGCTTATAAATCACCCTCTGGCCAAGGGATTCAAACCCACAACCCCACATTTAGCAA
This sequence comes from Pelophylax lessonae, assembly GCF_965119305.1. NCBI lineage: Eukaryota > Metazoa > Chordata > Amphibia > Anura > Ranidae > Pelophylax > Pelophylax lessonae. The sequence continues at coordinate 351,236,165 of NC_138771.1, forward strand.
GGCTGGTGTTCTACTAGCTACGCCACCATCAAGCACGCTTAGGTTGAACACACTTTCCCTGCCTAACTAACTAACTAACTTCTATCTCACCCTACACACAGTGGATGAGATAAAAGTTAGGGAGAGTGTGTTCAGCTTAACCACTTAAGCCCCGAAGGATTTGGCTGCTCAAAGACATGGCCTTTTTTTTGCGATTCGGCACTGCGCGATTTTAACGGACAATTGCGCGGCCGTGCGACGCTGCACCCAAATGAAATTGACGTCCTTTTTTTCCCACAAACAGAGCTTTCTTTTGGTGGTATTTGATCACGTGTGTGATTTTTATTTTTTGCGCTATAAACAACAAAAGCGACAATTTTGAAAAAATAACAATATTTTCAAATTTTTTTATATGAAATTCTCAAAAAATGTAAAAATCAAAATTTTTTTAACATTTTCGGCCAATTTGTTTTCTGCTACATATTTTTGGTAAAAAAAATCTTTTTAACTAGTAATGCGGCGATCTGCGATTTTTTTTTCAGGACTGCAACATTGCGGCGGACAGATCGGACCACTTACTGACATTTTTGACACTTTTGGGGGTACCAGTGACATTACTACAGTAATCAGTGCTATAAATATGCACTGTTACTGTAAAAATTACACTGGCAGGGAAGGGGCTAACTTTATTGGTGATCAAGGGGTTAAGTGTGTCCCTAGGGCGTGATTCTAACTGTTAGGGGTGTGGCTAGTGAAGAAACCACAGAGACATGCAATCCTATATAGCAGGATCGCATAGTCTCTTTGCCTACTTCAATGAGAATGGCTGTGTTTATATCAGCAGTCTGTCCTTCTCACTCTCCTGGGGGAGATCGCAAGTGGCCTGCGGCCCTACTGAACAGTTCTAGCAAGGGGAACTATGGCCTAATTGGCCAATAAGGCATTACTTCCACAACTTCAGTTTAGGGTTTTTCTTAGAAACCAGAGGATGACCAGGACTTTAACAAATGCACAGGATCCGATGCATTTCCAATGATTCATCAGGGCATCTGCGCCTGAAAAACCTCCACATGTAGAGATTGTTGTCCTTGTTTTCCAACTGGACTCTGGAAAGAAAGTCTGTTAGAATATTCTGGACTCCTGGGAAAAAAGCCTCTGAGATGTAGGCTCGATTCTTCTGAGCCCAAGACATAATTGGCTCTGCTTCCTGTAATAGAGAACAGGCTGTGAGTCTCCCCTTGTCTTTTAACGTAGGAGACCGCTGTAATGTTGACTAGCCTAAGAGCACTGACACTCCCTTCATTATATGGTGAAAGGCCTGTAGGGTGCAGAAGGTTGCCCGTAGTTTAAGAATGTTCAACACAATCTTGTGAAATTGACAGCCCCGCCTGCCTTGAGCCCCCCTCCCCCAACCCATATTGGTAGTATCGGACGGGATTATGAACCTTGAAATGGGGCAATGAAATGGCAAATGAGCAAGTTTCTCTATTGCAGCCACCAGGGGACTCACTCTCATGACTGAGGTTATGTAGATGACCTGAATTCTGCTTCCTGGCTCCCACTGCTGGAGTAACACCTCCTTTATGGGCTGCCTTCTCCAAAGCATCTCCCTGACCATCGGATCCATAGACACCCTAGTGTTGATCATTTTAGACACTGAAAGGCACGCAGGTGTGAAGAAGACATGGCCAGAAGCATCGGGATCCAGAGACAAAGCAATGGTCCTCTTGATTATATTGAACTGAGCCCCGAGGCACATAAGAGACAGAGTGGGCTCCAGGTATCTCTTTTCCAGAAGCAGCCACCAGCCAAATTTTGAGGAGCAGCTGCCCTCTGTCTTGGGACAGTAAAAGAAGAATATCCAAGTAACTATCCAGGCATATGCTCCCTGCTTTTATAAAGACCTTAACCACCAATAAGATCCTTAAAACACGCAGGGTGATGTTGAAAGCCCGAATGGTAGACAAACAAGCTGGAGATGGTCTTGACCTATAGCGAACCAAAGGAACTTGTGGAAGTCTTTTGCAATGGGCACATGAAAGTGAGCATCTTTAGGTCTATTGAAAATGAGCCAGTCACCTGGCTGGACCCCGTATGAATCAGGGACAATGTTTCCATCTTCAACTTCTCCTTTTTGATGAAAATCGGTTTAGGTGCCTGAGATCTGAAATCAGCCTCCGCAACGCAAGCAGCTCCTGTTCATGATCGTAAAGACAGGCGAGTACATGCTCCATCCTGGGACTAGCACAGCAGCACTTTGCTAAACCAGTGACTTTACATAATACAAGAGTATATGCTTAATTTTACCTCAGAGTGATGCAAAATCTGTGGAAACATATCCGAGATGAGGAGGACTTCTAAAGGACAATGCATATCCTAAAAAGACTGCTTTGACGTTCCAATAGTCTGTGGCTCAAATTCAGTAGCTTGTTTGATACCTGAGGTCAAGCTTTTAGCATACTGTCAAAAACATCAGCAGGGGTCGCAGTGTCAGCTCCTCCACGAGTCTCCACCTTCCCCGGATGGCGTTACATGGTGGTACATCCCCATCTGGGGAAGGTGGAGACTCGTGGAGGAGCTGACACTGCGACCCCTGCTGATCTTTTTGACAGACAGCCTCGCTCTACTTATCCTTTACATGAATCTTTATACTGGCTGGACTGAAATGGGGTTTTTTTCCAAACACACTTCAGAAGCCTACTTCTATATGGATAATACCTGTATCTTTGCTTAGTACCTCTGATTTGCTCCTGGCCGCTGTACTCCACCTTCCTCGTTATCATTATACCCTGGCTTTGCGCCTTATACCATGCCTACACTTTTATACAGAGCACTTTACTACTAGCTCCAGAAGAAGCTATTCAACCGAAACATGTAGATCAATTTGGCTCTATGAATTCTCTGTATACCTTTCATCCCATCAATCGATCTCGTTGGACGGCAGCCTACACACCTGTCACCCTCTATATGATCCTCTTGATGTGACGTATTTATTAAGTACCTCAATTACTAGTATTTATTTGTATATCTGTATTTTGCTAATCAGATACAGTGGTTACATATACCAACGCCTTTTTTGAGGCGAAATGTTCACATTTTTTATGTATTTTAGTTGTGAATTAATAAAATTGTTATTTTAATCACTCAGTGCCTTCAAAGTCTATGCTTTTCCAACAATCCATTTTCATGTTGATGTAGTGACCTAATGAGGTCTTTACCATCTCGTGCCGTGTATTGTCAATCTGACCTACAGTATAAGGACTTAAAAACCTAAAAAGAAAAGGGTTAAAAACCCAAATGGAGTGTCCAGGCAAGCGAGGAAAGGAAAGGGTTAAACACACCCTCTCATCCACAAGGGTTTGACACAAGGGGGAACAGTGATACATCCATAGTGTGGAAACTGCACAGACAGCCAACCTGCACAGGTGATAGAAAAATCAGGATCACACCCACAGCACACAATGGTGTTGTTGCAGAGCATATACTTGTGATGATCGCACACAGCATTTAGGGAAACTATTGCAAGCCGCCCACAGAGAAATCCCAATATCAACAGTACTGACCGCTGATTGAATTTTGCACTGTAATGGCACCACCACCGCCCACAGCGCACATGAGCTGAGTCCCAGGATAGGAGTAACCAAGGGATGTCAGACTGGAAGAGAGAGCGGTGGCTTGGAATGCAAATGAGCTCCAGCCACCATAGGCTGGAAGATACTGGAGCCAGGGAAGAAAAACAGACAAACAAACACAACTGCTGCCATGGAAAATGCAAAATAAAAGTATACATCACTGCACACGGCATCCACCAAGGCCATGCTTGGATCCAGCAGATGCTGCTGCATGGGCCAAGGGCATTTATGGCCACCTGCTAATAGCAAGGCTCTTAGGCTGTACTGCCAATTTGCTTGCCAATGGCCAAGCTTAAGCTCTTCATAGCACCCTTCTAATAGCTGGGGACTGCTGGGGACCCCACATGGCACTGAATCCATCGCCCTTCTCCACCCCGCTAATAGGTGGGGACTGATGGAGACTCCAGGTGGCCGCAAATCCATCACCCTTCTCCACCTCGCTAATAGCTAGGGACTGCTGGAGACTCCACACGTCTTCTGGGGCACAGCTTGCCAAATGACCAGGCTCGATTGTGGACACTTCATCCAAGGTAAGACGTCAACCATTCTGGTCCTTAGAAGGAGGACAAAAAAGGAACGCAGCCTCTGGCTCAGAGCAAAGATTTATGGGAGTAGGGCCCCGTAGGGGAGGAGTGGAGGCGGGGTTAACACATATGCATGCTGCCATGGAGTCCATCAGGAAATATATTTTTTCCTTCTTTGCCATTCTCTATGATGCCTCCATGAATAATGATGACAATGAGTGTGTTTTTCATACACACCTTTGTGCTTCTAACACAACAAAAAAATCGTATTTAATGCGGGGTGTTTCCCCTCTGTCTTTTTCTACCACATCACTTTGTTTTTATAGTTTTTAGCTAATAAAGTAGATAGTTTTTTTTTTTTTTTTTTTTGGTTGAGCTGCTTTTCAACTCCGAAATAATAAACTTCATATAATCTTGCAGTCTATTATGACAGAATATAGTACATTTTTTTTTTCATTCTATTTTTCAGTATTTAAAAATTGCAATCTTCCACTCAGCCACTCATAGAACATTTTCACAAATTGACTTGGCACTGGCTTTATCTGAGGCCTTGTGGCGGGTGGTGTCTTTAGACATCTTATGCAGAGGTGTCTCAGATCACGCCCCCATTTATTCAGTCTTCAGAAGTCAATGCCTGCTGGCAGGGGGGTCTGGAGGCTGTCCACTCTTGATCGTGGACCCCAAGCTACAGGAGACCATCCTAGAAGCATTATGTCAATTTTGGATCACTAATTTTGACTCTACTAGCCTACTAATGGTTTGGGATGCCTTTACAGTAAAGCCTGGCTAAAGGAAGAATATATCACACATATTGCAACTATTAAAAAGGATTCTGTGCAAAGTCTGTAACAGCTTGAAGAGACCCTCCATCCGAGGGAGGTAGTTTACACTGCAGACCTAGCTGGGACCAGTTATGTGGACTGGCTCCAAAAAACAATAAGGTGTGACCACCCTCCTCCTGCGCTTGGTATCCAAGCCCCTCGACCACACTCCTCACGGGACTCACAACTGGCTTCTTAGATGGCTTAGGTCTTGCTGCCCATAACGGACTGGGGTAGTCCACCGGTACTGAAAGCAAAGAAACAAAAAAGGGCGCACCGACCTAGCGCATTATCCTCAATAGAAGGCTTTATTGAAGTAACATTAAAAAATGGCTACTCACAGACGTAGATAAAGTAAGTCATATCAAGCTCAATTGCTCAAACGTCCGGGTGTAGTCCATACAATCGTTCATAACTGATGAGAGTGGCTCTGAGGAAGAGGCTGGGCCTCGAAACGCGTCAGCCGTCATCTCATCAGTTATGAACGATTGTATGGACTACACCCGGACGTTTGAGCAATTGAGCTTGATATGACTTACTTTATCTACGTCTGTGAGTAGCCATTTTTTAATGTTACTTCAATAAAGCCTTCTATTGAGGATAATGCGCTAGGTCGGTGCGCCCTTTTTTGTTTCTTTGCTTTCATGTGGACTGGCAACATGCCCTTCAGGAGCTTTTGGTGTTCAGAGCAGAACAAACCATAAAATCCCTACTATCTACTGCCCAGCGGGTATTTGAATATGGAGACAAAAATGGGCAGCTTGTCGCTTAACTGACGAGGGGACAATTTGTGGCTACTCCTATAGGAAGCATTAGGGAGGCCGGAGGGGAGCTAACAGGGGACCCAGGCTCTATCAACCTCCATTTTCTGCAGTTCTTTCAGACCCTATAGTCATCTAGAGTGAGCTATGAGACCTCTAATTATTAATTATAATTATTAGACCTTATACAGTTTTCTGTTTTAGAAGACACAGTTAGAGACAGACTTGATAAATTGATCGTGCTCGAAGAAGTACAAATTGCCCTGGGACTTATGCAACTGGGTAAAGCACACGGACCAGATGGTATACCAATTGGGTTTTACTACTGTTATCAAGAACTATCTGCACCTAGGTTAATGAACTTACTTGACAAATTTACTACCTTGGACTACTTGCCAGACTCCATGTCCGAAGCTCTTATTGTGCTGGTGCCCAAGCCTGGTAAGGATCCAGAGGATTGTGCCTCATACTGGCCGATTTCCTTAATCAATGCAAATGACAAACTGTTGTCAAAATCTTGGAGCTCCGCCTATCGACAGTGGTAGAGGACCTCATACATGTGGACAAAACTTGCTTCATGCCAGGGAAGGGCACTGACATCAATATCCGTCGTCTCTTTGTTAACCTGTCAGCTGCTCATGACAATGCTGGTACTAGGGTGGTGACATCGCTGGACGCGGAGAAGGCCTTCGAATCTTTTGAATGGCCTTTTCTATGGAGTGTACTGCGAAGGTTTGGATTTGGCCCTAGATTTCTACAATGGTTGGGAATGCTTTACAAACATCCCAAGTCCCAAGTTTGCACTAATGATAGATTCTCATCATTACTCCCCTTGGCTAGAGGCACCCAACAAGGGTGCCCTCTGTCACCAAGCCGATTTGCCTTGGCACTGGAACCATTGGCAAACTAGTGAGGGACTCGCGACTGTTTGAGGGTTGGCAGATTGGCCACCTGGAGGGAAATATTTCCCTCTATGCAGACCACACAGATGCAGACAAATGTACTTCTTGGACTAACCTCCCCCTAAATATCCTTGGTCGAATTAACATGATCAAGATGATATTCCTCCCCAAGTTCCTTTATCAGTTCCGCAACTATTTGGGTTAAATGCTCCTTCTTTAGAGAAGTGGACTGATGTGTCAGTTAATTTTTTTGGGCAGGTGCTGCTGCGCATCTGGCTAGGTATACCCTTCAGCTTCCAATTAGTTGCGGTGGTTTTGCCCTTCCTAATTTTCGAACTTACTATTCGGCTGCCTTACTTGTCACCGTCCATTGGTGGTTCATGGGCTCGAGAATAAATTTAGCGGTCTGCCTGGAGGCGGTTTGTCTGGGGTCCCCAACAGAGCTAGGCAATCTGGTCTATAGAGTTTCAGGGGCATACATGTACCTTCCACTTCATACTAACGTAACATTGAGGGTATGGATAGTTGCTAGGGCTCATTTTATGAAACCTAATCACTGGTCTCCATACCAACCTCTGTGGGGGTAATCCCTCTCTAGCATATCAGGATGGTCCCTGACCCACAGGTCTGGGCCAGATTTGTTACTCGAAGATTAAATTATATCATGCCCACAGGAACACTCTTACCCTTTCAGGACTTGCTAGCTAGTTTTAGACTACCCCGCTGGATGTACTCCAGATATCTCCAACTATGACATGTGGTGCGTTCCCAGTTCCCTAATTTACCACACTAGTGACTGACCCGATTGATCACTGATTAACCCTTGTCTGCGCTTTATGTAGCTTGTCTCAGCGTAGAGCTACCCAGGATGGATACACTGTATGAACAGTGGCAGGCTGACATCCCTACACTGGATAGAGAGGCTTGGGATGAAGGTTTTGAGGTCAGCTCCAAGTTGGTGATAGCTTCCAGGGACAAACTGATTTAGACATAATCTCTACACAGGGTGTATTTTTTACCACAGAGGTTCCCCAGAGGTCATCTGACTGCACTCGATGCCGAGGGCACATATTATCATATGTTCTGGACATGCCCACAAGTGACACAATTCTGGAAGGAAGTTTTTGATCTCAATACTCGCTTCCAGTTGTCTCTTCCTTGCACTCCTGAGTTGACACTCCTGGGCATGCATGATGATGAGCAAATACCTAGATACGAATAAAATTATATATGAATATATAATAGCCGCGCTCTCCAATCAATTAAAATTCAAATAAATAAATAAACTCTTAATTGTGTGTGAATGATTAAATTACCAGTGCATGAGTAATGTCTCTAAGTGCCACCATAAACTGTATACAAATATAGTGAACAATAGTTAGGCCACAATAGGTGGCTTCTAGCAAATCAGATAATAAATGTATATAAATAAAAATAACAAAATATATATAAATGTATGCAGTGATACACCAATACAGTAAAACATTTTGCAAAATTGCAGTGACAACACTGAAGAAATTACACTTTGCTACAATGTAAAAGTAGTGAGTAAGTATGCCAAGTAACACTTGCTTGTAGGCCATTGTGAATACAAACCAGTGGGGGTGTGGGAAAGGGGGGCAATGGAACTCAGGATTGGTTCAGTTCAACTATGTGTGAGTGCACCGTTAGACACCCTGCAGCACTACTGTAACAGAAAAGGGGAGGTAGGACTATAAATATGAAGGTTGTGAATACAATATCTATCTGCGTGCATATGAATTTCAAAGACTTTAAATAGGCTTTAAATGTAGTCGATAGGTAAAAAAATATGAATACATTGTGAAAGAGCTGTAAAGTGTTATTACACTTCAATGACTTGTCAGAAACAGCTGAGAAACATTTTAAGAAGAACTGAAAACATGCTTTAAATATTCCCACTGGTCTGCAATGTAGAAGAATGTGAAAGTGCTTATAGATGACTACTAGACATGTACTGAATGTAATTTTTAAAATATACAGTGGGTACGGAAAGTATTCGGACCCCCTTAAATTTTTCACTCTTTGTTATATTGCAGCCATTTGCTAAAATCATTTAAGTTCATTCTTCTTCCTCAAGAATGTACACATAGCACCCCATACTTACAGAAAAACACAGAATTGTTTACATTGTTGCAGATTTATTAAAAAAGAAAAACTGAAATATCACATGGTCCTAAGTATTCAGACCCTTTGCTCAGTATTTAGTAGAAGCCCCCTTTTGATCTAATACAGCCAGGAGTCTTTTTGGGAAAGATGCAACAAGTCTTTCACACCTGGATTTGGGGATCCTCTGCCATTCCTCCTTGCAGATCCTCTCCAGTTCTGTCAGGTTGGATGGTAAACGTTGGTGGACAGCCATTTTTAGGTCTCTCCAGAGATGCTCAATTGGGTTTAAGTCAAGGCTCTGGCAGGGCCATTCAAGAACAGTCACGGAGTTGTTGTGAAGCCACTCCTTCGTTATTTTAGCTGTGTGCTTAGGGTCATTGTCTTGTTGGAAGGTAAACCTTCGGCCCAGTCTGAGGTCCAGAGCACTCTGGAGAAGGTTTTTGTCCAGGATATCCCTGTACTTGGCTGCATTCATCTTTCCCTCGATTGCAACCAGTCGTCCTGTCCCTGCAGCTGAAAAACACCCCCACAGCATGATGCTGCCACCACCATGCTTCACTGTTGGGACTGTATTGGACAGGTGATGAGCAGTGCCTGGTTTTCTCCACACATACCGCTTAGAATTAAGGCCAAAAAGTTCTATTTTGGTCTCATCAGACCAGAGAATCTTATTTCTCACCATCTTGGAGTCCTTGAGGTGTTTTTTAGCAAACTCCATGCAGGCTTTCATGTGTCTTACACTGAGGAGAGGCTTCCGTCGGGCCACTCTGCCATAAAGCCCCGACTGGTGGAGGGCTGCAGTGATGGTTGACTTTCTACAACTTTCTCCCATCTCCTGACTGCATCTCTGGAGCTCAGCCACAGTGATCTTTGGGTTTTTCTTTACCTCTCTCACCAAGGCTCTTCTCCCCCGATAGCTCAGTTTGGCCGGACGGCCAGCTCTAGGAAGGGTTCTGGTCGTCCCAAACGTCTTCCATTTGAGGATTATGGAGGCCACTGTGCTCTTAGGAACCTTAAGTGCAGCAGAAATCTTTTTGTAACCTTGGCCAGATCTGTGCCTTGCCACAATTCTGTCTCTGAGCTCTTCAGGCAGTTCCTTTGACCTCATGATTCTCATTTGCTCTGACATGCATTGTGATCTGGAAGGTCTTATATAGACAGGTGTGTGGCTTTCCTAATCAAGTCCAATCAGTATAATCAAACACAGCTGGACTCAAATGAAGGTGTAGAACCATCTCAAGGATGAACAGAAGAAATGGAAAGCACCTGAGTTAAATATATGAGTGTCACAGCAAAGGGTCTGAATACTTAGGACCATGTGATATTTCAGTTTTTCTTTTTTAATAAATCTGCAACAATGTCAACAATTCTGTGTTTTTCTGTCAGTATGGGGAGCTGTGTGTTCATTCATGAGGAAGAAGAATGAACTTAAATGATTTTAGCAAATGGCTGCAAAATAACAAAGAGTGAAAAATTTAAGGGGGTCTGAATACTTTCCGTACCCACTGTATATATATCTTTCCAGCTCAAAACTTAACTCCAGGCTGGTACAAAAACACAACTCAGTCTACTTAGGTATTAATTAACGATTAATACATGTTTTTTTTAAATACTTAAATCTGTCTATTCTATCATTTATATCTTTATTTTGCTCCCTGTTAGACCTCTGCTGCAGCACTTGAATAGGGATAATCAGAAACTTCATGTCATTCAGGACATTTTGCATTGCCATGTACTTTTAGTCTAACACTGTAAACATGCTTACAGGAGGTTGGAGCACAGACAATGCCTTACTTTCCTAAAATACATTGCTTAATTGTCATAAAGGTCAAAGATTTGACTTTATAACTGGCAGGGTTTTTTTTTTTTTGGCTTTATTTGTCAAGATGTACATATATATCCACTCAGTCATAGTTGCTTCTCAAGCTTTTCTATGAGCTAGCTCTTTGAGAATCATGTCTGATACGCTTGAAGGCCTTCTACATAGAATTTTCTTCATGGTGAAAAAGGTAGGTCCCTAAGTCTTTCATCAACCCTCCCCAATTTCTCAGCTTGGGAACAGTATGAAGAATGTGATAACCATGTGCATAACCAATTTGTACACACATACTGGGGACAAAAATACTTTACATAGGTTTGCGGGGCTTTAAATGAGGCAAATTGATCCTTGATTATATGAAATAAACATTTTAATATTTTACTATAAATGGACCATTATTGGCCTACCATTGTAGCAACTGTAGATTATACACCAGTAGAAAAGGTTTACTTCAATTCATGATAAATGAATATACAAAAAATAGAAAATAATAATGATTATACATTTCAGGGAATAAAACATAATTTACATAAGTCAAATTAAAATTAAAACAGATAGGTATGTCGAGGAGAGCTGACGTGAGGGAATTCATTTCTGCATCGCACAAAATATATATTTGATGGTACATAGTGTTGTTAGCATCTAATATGGCATATTTATCATGAATTGAAGTAAACCTTTTCTACTGGTGTATAATCTACAGTTGCTACAACAGGAGGCCAATAATGGTCCATTTTTATTAAAATATTAAAATGTTTATTTCATATAATCAAGGATCAATTTGCCTCATTTAACCACTTTAGGACCGGAGGATTTTCCTGCTTTACGTTCAGGCCACTTTTTGCGATTTGGCACTGTACGACTTTAACTGACAATTGTGCGGTCATGCAACGCTTTATCCAAAAGAAATGTACGTCCTTTTTTTCCACAAAAAGAGCTTTCTTTTGGTGGTATTTGATTACCTCTGTGCTTTTCATTTTTTGTGATATTAATAAAAAAAAATGACAACTTTGAAAAAATAACAATATTTTTTTACTTTGACAGTTAAAAATATCCAATATATTCAATTTTTGTCATATATTTAGGCCAAAATGTATTTAGCTACATGTCTGTGACAAAAAAATTCTCAATGAGCATATTTTTAACCGCTTTAGGACCGGAAGATTTTACCCCATTACTGACCAGGCCATATTTTGCGATTCGGCACAGCGTTACTTTAACGGACAATTTCGCGACGCTGTACCCAAATAAAAAAAGAGCGACAATTTTGAAAAAAAAAACAATATTTTTCACATTTTTTATATAAAAAATTACCCAAAAAAAATGTAAAAATCAAATTTTTTTTACATTTTAGACCAATTTGTTTTCTGCTACATATGTTTGGTAAAAAAAAAAATCGCAATAAGCGTATTGTGATTGGTTTGTGCAAAAGTTATCGCAGCTACTAACTACGGGAAATGTATGTAATTTTTATTGGGTTTTTTTTAACTAGTAATGGCGGCGATCTGGCGGCGACCAGTGATTTTTTTTTGCAGGACTGCGACATTGCGGCGGACAGATTGGACCCCTAACTTACATTTTTGACACTTTTGGAGGTACCAGTGACATTACTACAGTAATCGGTGCTATAAATATGCACTGTTACTGTAAAAATGACACTGAGAGGGAAGTGGTAAACTTTTATTGTTGATCAAGGGGTTAATGTATGCCTGGTGCTTACTGACGTGTGTGGGGGGACTGTGTGACACAGACACAGATCGCAGGTTCAGCTATGCTGAATCCTGTAATCTGTCTTTGCCTGTCACTTCGGAGATCCACCCGCTTTGTTTACACAAGCAGGCGGATCTCCTCACTCAATCGCCGACGATCGGGGAAGAGCGGCGGTGATCACCGCCTCTCCTCCCCTGGCCCGACTCCCGCTGTGTCTGAATACAGCGGGAGCGAGCCTCCGGTGGCGTGCGCGCGGCACCCACAAGGGGAGGAGTCCAGCGACGTAGACCTTCGTCGCTGGACGATAACGAACCACTTTGCCGCAGTACGCTCCATGTGAGCGGTCGGCAAGTGGTTAAAGTGCCACAAACCTATGTAAAGTATTTTTGTATAATTAGGGATGGAGGCTTGTTTTTCCAATATGTGGGTGTGCTGCAGAACATAATATTCTCTAAACATGCTGGGGACAATTTAAACAGGAGCCAATTAACCAACCAGCATGTCTTTTTAATGGGGGAGGAAACTGAAGAACCTAAAAAGAACCTAAAGGAAACCATGCAAACACTGTAAGAATGTTCAAACTCCATGCAAATAGTGTCCCAGCTGAGATTCAGACCAAGGACTCCTGTGCTGCCCAATTGTCAACATATCTGGATTTAATAAAAAAATATACTTGAGAATTGCCTAATGCAAGGAGCAAGCTACATTATATTATTCACAAGTCATCCCTTCTTTATTTCCTTCACAGATGAGAGATAGCTTCAGGATGTTAATTTGTACTCATAAAGCTTCTCTAATGAAATATTCTGTTTATATACTTCCTCTGATGCAGTCAGGTATTAAGCAGAACATAAATATATCAAAAGAATCTTGGAGACAAAGGCTACACTAAAATTTAGCAGCTGTTCTGGCACATGCATGGGAGGTAAAGAAATATCTGTTGGAGATAATCATAGCAAGGTTTCACAAACAAGAAATAAAGGGGCTTAACATTATGTAAACTATCACCTTGTAAAACAACCCATTCAGTTTAAAAAAGAAATGAAAGGCAAAACATTTTTGGATAGATAAAAATAAAATTATAAATACCTTTTTTCTCTTTTTTATAAGTGATCACATTCTCTCTGTTCTCAGCTGCATAAGAGGCGGGGGGGGGGGGGAAGCAGCAGTACACTGAGCTTCCCAGTGACAGGCTGTGAGGGTGGGGGTGTCAGGACAAGCCTGATCATTGGAGGAGAGTAGCCAGAGTTCCCAGCATGTCTAATAGATATGAGAGTAAAATCAGCGCAACACAATGGATATATAAACTGAAATTATTGTGCCGTGAAATCACAATTGATTTAAAATAAAAAGAGTAAAAATAATGTGCTAACGCTAATTAAAGTGTCAAGTGAAATCAAGCGGCTGCTAGCACTATAAATGCTCACACTGCACATCTAAAATCAATAGTATAGAGAAATGCAGCACCACTTAAAAATAAATTAATCTTACATGTGCAACATGTCATGGTTCTCGCCGTGTATTACAGGCGGCCAGGCGTGACCACTGTTAAGTACCTGACATGGGATTTGAACCTGTGTACTTTAACATTCAGTCCTGTTATCCTGCCTCTGAGCCACACTTCAGCTCATATGGTGTAATGTTCTGGTACCTTTGGGTACCCTAATTACTCTTTCATAAGTGTATGCGCCCCACCATTCTCTTTTGGTAAGGTGCGCATACACCTTTAAGACTGATGCTGTCATCACTGAGCGCCGGACTGGATGGCTATTTAGATCGCCGGCTCTCACTCACATGTGTTCGTTCAAACTGCTTTGTGCCTTGATGCTAACCTGTCTTGAAGCTCTCATGCTTGCAAGCATACCTCGCTGTCGGAACCACGCTGCGCTGATCCCTGTATCCCGCTACCAGATCATCCGCTCTTGCCGAACCTCTCCTCTGCTACATTGCTATTAGTGATAAGTACCCCACAGGGGAAACCTCTATAACCTTTATACTAAAGCTTACACTATCTAGCTCTGCATACTAAGGACTATTACTACATTTGCATTATCTAAGATTGCTAGCTCTTGAGCCTACTACCACCTGTTCTTGCACTGGGTTGATCTCTCTTGTATGTCCACCTACTACTCTGTCATCTACTACCATACATGATTGCTAAATCTATCTGCATCCCATCTGCTACTATCTTACTTTCAAGAACATTTCCTTTCAAGTGTCTGTCATCTACCATCTCTACCCAACCTGTCTCTTCAGCCTATCATCACTGTGTTACTATATACATAAGTCACTCTAGGAAACATCTTATTGAGTGTGTGTATTTACTTGCTGAATTGAGATCATCCACACATGATGAGTCATTGAGAGTTGGGATTGGTGTCTCAGCGTTTCTCTACATGACTACTGAAGTGGAATATTTCTGCAGCTGAAAATCCACATCATACGTAAAACGCAGGAGCGTTACAGATTGAACGAACCTCAAATGGATTCAGCAGAAATAACCACTCAGATGACACAATTAAAACAGCAAGTACCTGCGTTAATACACGCACTTGCTGAATTAAAAGAAGACAATCAGGCTCTGTCGCAGCAGGTAATTAGACTGACACAACTTACCACTGCTCAGTCCCCTGAACCCAAAATAAATCCTCCTTTGGTATTTACAGGCGATCGCAAAAAATTTCGCGAATTTAAAAACGCATGCGAGTTACTTTTCTTGCTAAAACCCCGTACCTACCTTACTGATCACATTAAGGTTTGTACTATTATTTCTTACCTAACAGGCGATCCTTGGGCCTGGGCAGACTCTCTTTTTGAGAAAAGCGACCAGCTTCTCAACTCCTATGCCTTGTTCCTAGCAGAACTCACTAGCCTATATGATGATCCCAATAGGCAGAGTACTGCCGATCTTCAATTAAGATCCTTGAAACAAGGTGGGAGACCTGTAGAAGACTTTGTCGCAGAATTCAAGAGATGGACCCTTGATTCAGAATGGAATGATGCATCTCTGAAATCCCAATTTAGGCTTGGCCTATCAGAGGCCGTTAAAGACGAGCTCGCCCGAGCGGATCTGCCAAAAACCCTGGATGCATTGATACAACTCAGTATCACCATAGATAGAAGACTACGAGAAAGAAAGGCTGAGAAAATGGGAATGCCATTATCCAGTTCTCCTCGGATTTCGGCCATTGACCCCGTTCCTATGGAGGTAGGAACCATGCGCCCACCTCTATCAACTATGGAAAGAGCCAGAAGACGATCTGGTAATCTCTGCTTGTACTGTGCATCCCCGGATCACAAGTTAAACGTCTGTCCCCTAGTCTACAAAAAGAAGGGTGAGTGTTCACATGTCCTCCTAGGGGGATTGACAACTTCAATCACTAACCCTTACCTTTCTGTTTGCTTAACATTACAGTGGGACCAGAACAGGATTACTACTAAGGCCATGATTGACACAGGATCTTGTGGAAATTATATTGACATACGTTTTGCTGCTTTAAATAAAGTTCCTATTATTTCTAAACTTAAACCTGTCTCAGTGAGTCTTATTAACGGTGTTCCTCCTAGTCACTACTAACGGGTCTCATATGTACTGTACTCCTAGTCACTACTAACGGGTCTCATATGGAGACCACTACCTTCGATCTAATACCTTCACCCCACTTTCCCATTGTTTTGGGACTTCCCTGGTTGCACACACATCAACCAACCATAGATTGGAAGGAACGGACCCTGACCTTCCTCTCTTGCTATTGCGAGGGTACGTGTAACCTCCTGTCTTTCGGGAAGATCCTGTCTGTGGTGACAGATGAGATTGCACCACTATGTTATCAGGATCTCTCTGAGGTTTTTCTTGAGAAAAATGCTCAAGCACTACCTCCCCATCGAGACTATGATTGTAGCATTGATCTACTCCCAAATAGCAAATTGCCGTTCGGTCATGTTTATCCTCTTTCACAGGATGAACTTTCCCATCTCAAAGACTATATGGATGAGAATTTGGAAAAAAGTTTTATTAGACCTTCCACTTCTTCCACAGCAGCAGGACTCTTTTTCGTCCGCAATAAGGACTCAAGTCTCAGGCCTATCATCGACTATAGGCAATTGAATGCTATTACAATAAAAGATCGCTATCCTCTACCGCTTATCCCTGAGCTCATTGAGCAGGTGCGTGGAGCTACCTATTTTTCAAAATTGGACCTGAAAGGAGCATACAATCTCATTCGAATCCGTGATGGACACAAGTGGAAGACGGCATTCAGAACCAGATACGTATTGTTCGAATATCTTGTAATGCCATTCGGGCTATGCAACGCCCCTGCAGTTTTTCAATGATTTATAAACGATATTTTCAGAGACTTACTAGATGTCTGTGTTGTGGTATATCTGGATGATATACTTATATATTCACGATCCCTGTCTGAACACATAAGACATGTAAGACTAGTATTATCGAGATTGCTTGCACACAACCTTTATGTGAAACTGAAAAAATGCTTGTTTCATAAAGAAGAGGTACTGTTTCTAGGCTACATCATATCCAAAACAGGAATCGAGATGGACATGAGTAAGATATCCTGCATTCAGGATTGGCCTACACCAACCACACGCAAGGCGCTACAGCGATTCCTTGGATTTTCGAATTTCTACAGGAAGTTCATTAGAAACTTCTCTGCCATTGTGAGACCCCTCACACAGCTCACTAGCATTAAAAAACCATTCAAATGGTCAGATGAAGCAAATAAAGCTTTTCACCTGTTAAAGACAAGGTTTACTTCTGCTCCCATACTACGCCATCCAGACCCATCCCTCCAATACATTCTGGAAGTAGATGCGTCAAACATGGCAGTAGGAGCAATACTCTCCCAACGACCAACTCACACTTCACCACTTCATCCAGTCGCCTTTTTTTCTAAATCCCTAAGCAGTCCAGAGATAAATTACCCCGTGGGTGAAAAGGAACTGCTTGCTATAAAATTGGCTCTGGAGAATTGGCGACATCTACTCGAAGGCACCCAATTACCAATACTTATATACACGGACCATAAAAATCTCCAATATCTTCAGACTAACAAAACTCTCTCGCACCGACAGGTACGATGGTCACTATTCTTTCTAAGGTTTAACTTCCTAGTGACCTACACACCTGCAGATAAGAACAAAAAGGCGGATGCACTATCACGACTAACTGAAGAAAACTACTTCGAAATCCCTTCCGTTCCTATAATACCTCACAAACGCATTATTGGAGTTGTCCGTTCCTTGAAGGAAGAGGTTTTGCATGGTATAAGTTTGGATTCACCCCCACCACAACTAAATACTGATGCAGAAGGCTTCCTCTACTACAACGATAAACTTTACATACCACCTACCATACGCACCAAGATCTTGGAATTATCGCATGATGTGCCTATGGCAGGACATATGGGTATGACAAAGACTCTTAATCTGATTACCAGGCAATTCTGGTGGCCTTACATGAAAACATCTATACAAAAATTCGTCTCTTCATGCAATGTCTGTGCCAGGTCCAAAATTGACACTACGAGACCATCCGGTCTACTATGCAGTCTACCAATACCCCAAACTCCATGGGAAGTTGTGTCCTTGGACTTTATAGTGGAATTGCCTCCTTCCAAAGGATTTAATACCATCTTAGTGTCAGTGGACCATCTGACAAAAATGGCACATTTCATTGCTATTCGCAGACTACCTTCGTCCAAACAAACGGCAGAACTCCTGATGAAACATGTCTTTAAGTTACATGGTATCCCAAAAACTCTTCTGTCTAACCGTGGATCACAATTTATTTCCAAGTTCTGGCAAGAACTATGTCACATACTACGGATCGAGCGGAAGCTCACTTCTCCTTACCATCCGCAGACTAACGGACAGACTGAAAGAGTCAACCAATGCATCGAGCAATATTTACGTTGTTACACTTCTTACCAACAGGATGATTGGGTGGATCTTCTCCCTCTGACAGAATTTGCCTACAACAACGCAACCCACAGTACGACCAAGCAGAGTCCGTTCTACTTGAACTATGGGTTTCATCCCTCTATTCTTCCACCACGCATCCTTCCTTCAATTAACCCAGTAGCTTCAGACTATCTTACCCAAATAAAGGACTCTCTGGGTTTGCTTAATACTACCATTGCACACGCTCATAGTCAACAAAAGAAGTACTATGATCTTCGCAGAAGACCTTCTCCTCAGTACGCTATCGGGGACCTCGTTTGGCTCTCAACAAAAAATTTAAGACTGAAAATCCCTAGCAAAAAGCTTGGACCTCTGTTCTTGGGATCTTTCCCAATCAAGAAACTTATTGGAAAAGCTGCAGTACAGCTTACATTGCCAATAGACCTCAAAATACATCCCATTTTCCATGTGTCGCTACTGAAGCCCCATGTTCCTGACCAAGGAATAAGGCCTACCATCCCACCTCCTCCTCCTGTACAAGTTGAAGGTGGAGAAGAATATGAGAAAAGAGATTCTGGATTCTCGTATCCACAGAGGAAGACTTCAGTACTTGGTTCGATGGAAGAACTATGGGCCCCAAGACGACACCTGGCTAAACACCTCTGACATACATGCCTCTAGATTAATCCGCAATTTTCATGCGAAGTACCCAGACAAACCAGCTCCAGAGGCCTTCAGGAGCCGGCCTTAAGGGGGGGGGGTACTGTAATGTTCTGGTACCTTTGGGTACCCTAATTACTCTTTCATAAGTGTATACGCCCCACCATTCTCTTTTGGTAAGGTGCGCATACACCTTTAAGACTGATGCTGTCATCACTGAGCGCCGTACTGGATGGCTATTTAGATCGCCGGCTCTCACTCACATGTGTTCGTTCAAACTGCTTTGTGCCTTGATGCTAACCTGTCTTGAAGCTCTCATGCTTGCAAGCATACCTCGCTGTCGGAACCACGCTGCGCTGATCCCTGTATCCCGCTACCAGATCATCCGCTCTTGCCGAACCTCTCCTCTGCTACATTGCTATTAGTGATAAGTACCCCACAGGGGAAACCTCTATAACCTTTATACTAAAGCTTACACTATCTAGCTCTGCATACTAAGGACTATTACTACATCTGCATTATCTAAGATTTCTAGCTCTTGAGCCTACTACCACCTGTTCTTGCACTGGGTTGATCTCTCTTGTATGTCCACCTACTACTCTGTCATCTACTACCATACATGATTGCTAAACCTATCTGCATCCCATCTGCTACTATCTTACTTTCAAGAACATTTCCTTTCAAGTGTCTGTCATCTACCATCTCTACCCAACCTGTCTCTTCAGCCTATCATCACTGTGTTACTATATACATAAGTCACTCTAGGAAACATCTTATTGAGTGTGTGTATTTACTTGCTGAATTGAGATCATCCACACATGATGAGTCATTGAGAGTTGGGATTGGTGTCTCAGCGTTTCTCTACATGACTACTGAAGTGGAATATTTCTGCAGCTGAAAATCCACATCATACGTAAAACACAGGAGCGTTACATATGGATCCAGTCTTGTTAATCTGGTATTGCTTGCAGCACTAGGGGGCTGGACTTCACCTGAGTATACTCCTGTCTCTCATTGTCCACCTGAAGCTAATTGCTCAATAAGCAAGCTATTAAACACTGCCTCTCGCTTAGAGCAGTTCATTGCTGATCTTTGTTCCTGTTTGACAGACTTTGTTCCTGTGATCCTAGTTCCTGAGCGTGTGTTCCTGACAGACTCTGGCTTCCATCCTTACCTTCGCTCCATGTTGTTCCTGCGACCTTATCTTCCTCTAATCTCCTGATCCTTTTCCGGACTCGTGTCATCCAGCGACTACAGTTATTCCTGGACTTCCCTTCCCATTGTATTCCTGCCGGCCCTGCTTATTGGAGCACCTTCCCTGCCAAGCCCCCGTGCACAGATTCACAGCCCAGGTGGCTTTCTTACCTGGTCACCTTGGACTGTGGGTATCTGCAAGGGTGAGCGTACATCTCTGTGTTAAAGACTCAAACAAAGGTAAGCCCCGTGACATAATGAACTGACCATATGGAGTCCTCCTGAGATGTGAAGCAGCTCACCCTGCAGGTGTCCAGCCTGGCCCAGACTGTGGCTGAATTGCAGCAAGAAGTGCTGATACTTAAAGGCACAGTACGCCCAGCCTTGGAACCTGCACATCCAGAACCCTATGGCCTGTTACCTGACAGATTTGATGGTTCCCGTTCCTCATTTACAACCTTTCGGATGGATTGTGAGCTCCTATTTGTCCTTAAGCCCAGGACCTATTACAGTGACTTTATCAAGGTTCATTCCGCGATTAATCTGCTTTCCGGAAGGATGAAGACATGGGCATACCAGATGCTGCAGGAGAAAAGTCCTATCTTGGACAATTGGGAGTCATTTATAACTACTATGGACTCTCAGTGTCTTACCTCCCAGAAAGCTACTTCCAAGCCTGCTCCTGGTTCGCGCAGACCTCGGGTACCTGGAGAAAAAGCAAACCCATACGAATATGACTCTGCCTGGTCACGGTACAAGCCTGCCTGCACCAGCCGGCCTTGTCACCCTGACACTACTCCAATATGCCTTGATCCTCCAGAGGTTAAAGAGGAGCCCATGGAGATCGGCGCCGTGCGCACCAGGCTGTCTTCCAAAGAAAGAGACCGTAGGAGAAACAGTGGCCTTTGTTTCTATTGAGAGAGAGAGGACATTTTATCACATTTTGCCCAACTCGTCCATCCAGGCCTAAGGCTCTCCCAGTGGATACCATCCGTAAGCCCCGTGACACAACATTAGTAAGTACAAATAAAGTGAGGAAGTGCCATACATAGCTATACAAAATCACAATTCATATGAATACAAAATCGTGCATAAAAATATTGTTCCTAAAAAGCGCACAAGATAAATATATAAAGAAAACAATTAGAATATTCAAACTTATGCAAAAATCCCAAAAACTCAAATATATATAAGATTAAATATACGTATGAAAGTCCAGTGCAAAAAAATAAGTCTTTGTGCAAAAATGTCAAGATGTGGACTACTAAAGCCAGAAAGTACTGGTGCTTGTGAGTGAAGCTTCAAAAACCAAAATTCCTCCACCACATACAATTGGCCGCTCACCTCACATTCTGATCCCTGTGCTATCAGTGGGTCAGAACAAGCGGTTCCCAGAAAGGGATATAATCTTGTGGATGATAATCAGGGACTATCCTGTGAAATGCGATCCTCCACACTCACTGTCCTTAGCGATTTCTCCAATACGAGACAAAAAATCGGGACAAATCTAGTGCTCTCTGTATGTATAGCTTGAATGAGCATGAACTAGCAGGAATGCCAGGGGATTTAAACAAAGGAAGCAATACAAAGAGAACAGGATACTTTCTCATGCAAGTATATAGTACAGCAGGTGCATATCAGGAATCTAAAATGTTGGGTTAACAAACTCTTTAAAGCATGGCTAATTGGCTATGTTGAAATTGGCACACAGTGGCTCTTTCTCCTCACTGGACAGATTGATAGCAGCAGGAGGCATTGGCTCCCGCTGCTGTCGATCAAATCCTGTGACACAGGAGCCTGGTTCCACTGTCTGTGTCAATGGACTCGGAAGCGAGCCCGCATGGTTTCCCCCAGGGACAGCGGCTTTCCCGTGTTGGCACACGATGAAGAAGCAAGGCTTGAAGTGCTGACGGGGGATCCTAGAAGAGGATTGGGGCTGCTCTGTGCGAAACTATTGCACAGAGCAGGTACAGTATCTCCCAAAAGTGAGTACACCCCTCACATTTTTGTAAATATTTTTTTACATCTTTTCATGTGACAACACTGAAGAAATGACACTTTGCTACAATGTAGAGTAGTGAGTACGCGTTACGTCACTGAGGAAGTCTAGCGTTCTTTGACCAATGACGTAACGCGTATAGGGGGAGGAGACTTCACAAGTAACCAGGAAGCCGACAGCCATCTCGAATCTTTACTGAGACAAGCGTTTTACTTGCACTATCTGTAGTGCCGTACCATGTGAGTTTTTTTATTCAGCTAATTCCCAATAAATTGTGTTTTAAACGGAGAGCACTAGATTCAGTTGCTTCTTTGTCTTTCCTTCATGTCCCATCGTACCTATGATGAGAGCGCTGCTTTTTTGGATGGTTCATCTCAGCCATTAAGCTACTTTGATCCCACGGGCTTAAAAAAAGGAAAGATTTTTTTACCCCTGCCTGTTTGACCTAGTGATAATATACAGGTCTTATTTCCAGATGAGAGGCCAATTGTTTTGGTGGTGATGGTGGAAGCAGACACCTCTCTCAAGCACCTATCAAGCACTTTTTCATGCGCTAATTGCACAATTTATATGGACTGTATATTAATTCCATTTTATGTATATGTATTTATTGTGAATGTGATTGGCACTATGTAACTTTAATATTGGTTTTCTAGCACCTAAGTTGTGAGGTTTGCACTTAATATGCACCTTTAACACAAAGTCACCTTTATATACTTTTTGTGGCTGGTTTCAATTGATTTAACTCTATTAGCGCTGTACCGTTTTGGTTTTTGATATTTTGATTGCTTTGCAGTAGTAAGCTTAGTTGGTACAGCAGCTTTTTTTTGCACTTTATTAACTTAATTATTCATAAATTTAGTATTTATTAGTTTGCGCTGATATATTAATTTTGCACATGTGCTGTGACATACTGAAGCAGAGCATGATCCCCTCCCTTCGGAGACTGGGTCACAGGGCATTATTTCAACATAACAAACCCCAAACACACCTCCAAGACAATCTCTGCCTTCCTAAAGAAGCTGAGGGTAAAGGTGACAGACTGGCTAAGCATGTCTCCAGACCTAAACCCTATTGAGCATCTGTGGGGCATCCTCAAATGGAAGGTGGAGGAGCGCAAGGTCTCTAACATCCACCAACTCCATGATGTCATCATGGGGGAGTGGAAGAGGATTCTAGTGGCAACCTGTGAAGCGCTGGTGAACTCCATGCCCATGAGGGTTAAGGCAGTGCTGGAAAATAATGGTGGCCACACAATATATTGACACTTTGGGCCCAAATTGGACATTTTCACTTAGGGGTGTACTCACTTTTGTTGCCAGCGGTTTAGACATTATTGGATGTGTGTTGAGTTATTTTGAGGGGACAGCAAACTTACACCGTTATACAAGCTGTACACTCACTACTTTACATTGTAGCAAAGTGTCATTTCTTCAGCGTTGTCACATGAAAAGTTTTAATAAAATATTTACAAAAATGTGAGGGGTGTGCTCACTTTTGTGAGATACTGTAAGTATGATATGTTTGTTATTTTTATTTAAAAAAAAAAAAACACGAAGGTTTACACGCTATTTAATTTTCCCATAGAGGTGGCAAGAGCTTGTCATTCCTGCAGGAACATCAAAGTGGAGGTCAGTGAGCAGTGTCTGAAAGATAAGCTTCATTGCTGATATGAATGATCCCTAACACATTTCTAGACCAAACTGACTATTATACATTGACAGTACATTCAAAACCATGATGAGTGAGTGACAGGTGATATATTGCTTTTCTGTTTGCTTGGATGTTTTTATATAAGATAGCAGATACAATGACATTTTTTTTAATTCTTTTTCTTTATAAGTCAATCAAGTCTGTTGTCATGTTAATAAAATAAAAGACGGTATTTTAAATTGAAAAGCATGTTTAGAAACAAAAATGATTTCATTTTCACTGTAACCATCATCCCAAATTTATGTCATGGGTAGCAGTGGAACTGAAAATAAAAAGCTACAGTCATTTATGGCAGCTGCTTGACTTGCTGTACTGTTTTAGACAAGTGCTAGTTTTGACACTTGTTCACTTCTCTTCATAGGGATTCTGATAAAACATCTCAACCCTTATTAACAGAAACATGCTTTTCTTAATTGAGTTTTCTTCCCTTGCTGACAGAATTGCCAAAGGTTATTGGGTTGTATTATCACATTTAATTATGCAAATCATCTCCCTATCTTGTATGCCGAAGGCTGTGGTACGCCACACAAATTTTCTGTATCAAAAAAAAAAGTTATCATTTAAAAAATGCTCCCAAGCTTCATTAAATTTCTACAGTGTCCTCTTGAGTGGCTTTGTTTCACCTGCCTGGTTTTGTAATTTTGTCAGAGAAAATTAAAGCACTATCCTTTGCAAACTTGAATTGATTTGTGTTGCATTTTTATTTTTGACAGAAAATGATAGAAAAGCAAAATATTAGACAAAGAAACCTTGATTTCGTCTACTCATTGGCCTCCAGCCACAGTATACAGTCTATATTTTTCTAAATTTATGTCATTTGCACTGCAAGGGTTTTTTCAAAGCTCCTGTCACTACTTAGTAGTATTTTCTTCACACTGGCAAAACATTTTTTTACTGATGTTAAAAAAAATAATATTGAAAGAGAACCCCAGGAAGAGATGGGTAATATTTGTACATGCTGAGAAAATACTATGTCTTATTCTAGGGTTTTTTTTTTTTTTTTTTTCTTGATTTAGCCGCAAAAGTTCAACATGGAACTTTAAGCAAATTTTATGTCATTATTGAAAAAAATTCCCTGAAAGTAATTTTTGGCATTTTTATATGCTTGATTTATTTATTTATTTTAGTGGTCATCAGTATAGAAAACACATTTCCTGATTCAAGTCAAATTGCCTTGCATGAGAAAAGGTCGCTGATACAATAAAGAAGTTGAAAATCTTTACATAATACAGTTGATTGAATATTCACTTCAGTTATAAATTGGTGAAAACGCGAATTCTTGTTTACTGCTTTGATTTGTATATAAATGGGTATTCTAAGTGAACAGGAATTTGCCTTTTGATGTAATTGAATAACTGAACTAAACATTCACACAAATTATTTTGTCAAAACTCTCAATTCCTTTGGTAAATTACAAATTATTTTAATTATTATTAATATGTATTTCTATATCAGCCCAATTATCTGAATGTGTATTCCGTGGGGTTCATTTAGGCTGTTTAGGTATCAAACAGCCTCAATGAACTATTTTCCAACAAGTTGAACTTCTACTTGCATTTTCGATTCTGCTGCTTTATTAAAGCGGACTTCCACCCTAAAAATGATTTTTGGCTTGTCCGCTTGCTTTAAAGTACCTGAAAAAGAATTGGATAATGACAATTTTTTTTTCTTTTCACTCACCTTGTTTTTAATGCAAATATACTTACCTTCCTTCCTCTTCCTTCCTCTGCGGACACGGCCGCCGACGTCACATCCTCCTTCGCATTGCGTCCTTGGAGATGAGCATCATCAATCCCAGGATGCAATGGGAATGGCCGGACGCTATTCAGAATGCTGATCGCAATCTACAGCGCATGCGCGAGATTGCGATTGGCATTCTGGGTAGCCAGTTCCTGGAAGAAGGACACAGCGGGGGACACAGCGGCTTCAGACGCCCACAACGGAGATGGTCGTGCTCTGCAATCAATTTTAAATGTAAGTATTTATCTTTATTTGTTTACTGTAATGACTTGAATACAAAAAGGGAATTTAACCACTTACCGCATAGTAACGTACCGATACGTCGGTACACTTTGCGGGGTTATACCGGGATGATGCCTCTAGTTAGAGGCATCATCCAGGGAACTGTGGTTTGAAGCCGACGGTCGGCTTTCCGTCGGTAACGATCGATGCGGCTCGGGAGCCGCTCGATCGTTACCCGGGGGCGGGAGGGGACATCCCCCCCCCTCCCGCCGCCTTCCGTGGCTTTGCTCGGGGCTCCCGTCCCACCGGGAGCCCCGAGCACCCAGCTGGCACATCCGCCGGCTGGATGGAGTCCCGATGAATGCCGGAAACAGCATTGATCGGGTCTCCGATGACGTAACCCGGAGGCGCCGTCCATGACGTCACTTCCGGGTTACTGTGCTGCAAAAGGCGGCAGTTTTAAAAAGCGGCTGTATGCAAAAATGCCATTTTCGGCATTTTGCATACAGGGAAGTGTAGTGGAGGGGTCTAGGGTCTAGACCCTCGATCCCTCCATAAAGTGTACCTGTCACTACATATTGGTGTCACAAGGGATGTTTACATTGCTTGTGACAGCAATAAAAGTGATCAGATTTTTTTTTTTTTTAAAAAAACTGTAATAAAGTTTAAAAAAAATAAAAAATAAATAGGAAAAAAAAATTAAAAATTTAGCCGTCCCCGTCACCGTTAGCTCGCGCACAAAAAAAACGTATACGCAAGTCGAGCCGCGAATGAAATCGCTGTTCAAACCCCACATGTGAGGTATCGCCGCGATCACCAGAGCGTGGGCAATAATTTAAAAAAAAGAGCTACACTCTATCTCTAAACTGGTAACCGTTAAATAAATTTAAATCGTCACAGATTGAGATCTCTATTGACCGTAGTTTGTCGCCATCCCACGGGGGGGCGCAATTTTAAACCGTAACATGTTGGGTATCTATTTACTCGGCGTGACATCATCTTTCACAATATACAAAAAAAATGGGCTAACTTTACTGTTTAGTATTTTTTAAATGCAGTGAAATGTGATTTTTCAATTTTTTTCCAAAAAAATGGCGTTTTAAAGACCGCTGCGCAAATACCGCGTGACAAAAAATTTTGCAATGACCGACATTTTATTCTCCAGAGTCTTTGCTAAAAATATATATATATATATATATATATATATATATATATATATATATAATGTTTGGGGGTTCTAAGTAGTTTTCTGGGAAAAAATACTGGTTTTAACTTGTAAACAAAAAGTGTCCGAAATAGGGCTGGGGCTTAAGTGGTTAAGAGACTGGTTTATGGAAGTGAACACATTTAAAGGTTAACTCCACTTTCGTGGGGAAAAAAAATTGCATATAAAGAAAAAATAATATAGCGCATACAGTTGCAACACAAATCATGTTGTAATTGAATGGTATTTCCTTTAAAATATGCATCTACTGTAATTTTCTGAAAATGCAATGCAATATGGCTACCTGGAGGTGTTCTGTGCATGCCCCCGGAAACATAATTTCCTGCTTGTGTGATTGGCTCACCGATATTCCCAGAAGTCTGCCTAAGATGCAAGTCAGATTTTAGGCATCCCCTGCAACAAAAATGTCATTTTTGACATTTTTGATACCCCCAATAGGAAATCACGTCTAAAGGGATGCAGACCTAGCAGCTTTTCTCATTAGAGCCCTGCAAGTGCACAGCTGATTGGTGATAGAGAAACAAACTCCCATTAGATTAATATTTAACATGGACACAAACAAACACACAGGGATTACTTGAGAATCACAAAAGGTAGGACTCTGCAACAACGTTTGTTAAATCCTTGTAATGTACTGTACATAGATCACTCAGAGGGGAATATTTTTTTCTCAACAAAAGTGGAGTTATGCCTTAAAATAACCATAGACTGCCAACTGCCTGGACAGCCCCCAGTACAGTCTGCCTCCAACACTCCTGTGCATTTGCCTACCAAGGTCCTGCAGCTCCAACACACATGTGCATTCTGTATAGTTATACAAGGAGAAATACTGTAATTCTGCTCCTATCAACGATAAGCAACATCAAGGTTACCAATCTGACACTGCAAAAACTGTTGCTTAGAATCCAAAAATGTGACTTGATCAAAGATGAAAAAGGACTATTTATTTTAAAGGAAATTACAAATGCAAGCTGACAGAAATATTCCTGTCCTAGAGATAAAACAGGAAGTTAGGGGAAGTTAGAGAAATGTCCCTCTTAGATAGTTGTCCCTGGGACAGATGTCATTATTTAAAGAATTCCCATGTTTTGGGAACAAATCTTAAATTTTGCATTTCACCTTTGTTTTTCAGGAATAATGGATATCAAGACAAGATTAGGGGTGAATCCCCCCAATGGGCACACAGAAAGCAACACAAACTTGGCATAGGGACTGATGTTTCCCCATTTTTTTTCAAATTTTAAAGATAAGATTTTGACTAGAGATGTTCTTTAAAGGATAAGCTCACCTTTTGCAAAAATCAGGCCGTCTGCCTGTACCTCATAACTTTAATAAATACACAGTGAAACGTCTGGTCTGATTTACTGAGCGTTTGGCCCCTTTCACACGGGCTTTCCGATCAGGTCCACCTGTCAATTTTTCAGGCGGTTCTGATCAGACGATCCATGCACCCCTATGGAGCAGCGGATGTCAGCGGTGATATGTCTGCTGACACCCGCTGCTATCTGATCCTGTCCTTGAAATCCAGATGGATGGAAACCCTATCAGATCTGATAGGATCGGATAAAAACAGACAGGTGGTCCGTTTTTATCCGATCTCCCATAGAGGAGAGCAAGGCTCTGACAGGTCCATCTCTGCACAGTGAGCAGAGACGTACCTGTCATCCACCTGCTCAGCAGGGATCGGCGGATCGATCCCCCGCTGAGCAAAATGGACTCCGCCGGATGGAAAGCCCATGTGAAAGGACCCTTTGGAGTAAAAAAGATATACTAGAGTGTATAGGAACAGGGAACGAACTGTAAACCTCTATGTTAGTCTTCTGGGTGATGGACAAATAAGAGCTAAAAGGAGGGAGAAACAGTCAGTTCAGGAGAGAAGGGCGTGGTGGCCGGTGACAGAGGATCTGTCAAAGGTGGATTGGTGGCTGTATGGTCTACCTGTCTAAGCAGCAAGGACTCAAAGTGAAGGCCCGCTGCATTGCAGAACTCTCTTATGAACTGGGCCTGGACCACGAGTGTGCAAGGTCACTTGAAGTATACAGCAGTTTCCCTCGAATTCCTTCAGGTTGAAGAGTCAGTGTAAAGTGTAACATGTAAAAGAACTGGTAGATTTAAATCAGTGTTTCACACTATTTCCCTCAAAATGACTTTGCAATCAGTGCCAGGTGAGGCATTACTGGTAGGGAAAAGGACATTATCCTTCCAGTGTGGTGCCCGATGCAGTAGCATGGCCTCTAGCCAAAAGGTGATTACCTCACACAAGAGAGAGCAATACAGTTAAAAGGCTAAAACCTTACCTCCACGCAAATGGAGTTTCTATGTCGCATGGTGGACAAGCAAAAAAGTTGCATATCCTCGATCTATAACATGTTGCACGATGACGATACTAAACTTCCGTACATGCTCCGCTGGGAGGAGGATCTGAATGACAATTTGGATCGCGCCGAATGGAATTCCTTAGCACAATCTAACTCCAAATCCCTACTTAATACTTCCTTGATAGAGGCTAACTATAAGGTGTTCCTCCGCTGGTACATGGTCCCGGTCAGGTTGGCGGCGGCGGTTCGCACTGCGTCCCCCGATTGTTTCCGGGGATGCGGACAGGCGGATACTGTATTCCACACTTGGAGGGCTTGCCCAAAAGTAAGGCGCTTCTGGATCCGCACGTACAATTTAATCTATTCCTTGACGCAGGTTAATTTGGTAAAATCCCCCCAACAAGCCCTTTTGGGAGGGCGGATCGAGGGGGAGTCTAAACCCATTAAACGCCTTATAGCTTTTATATTCACAGCGGCTAAAATTGCGATCGCCCGCTCCTGGCGCTCTCCTGTAATACCGCTTGAGCTGCTCAAAGCTAAGCTGACCTGGATCATGATAAATGAACGGATGGTGGCGCTACTTCATGATAAAATGCGCTTGTTTGATAAGACATGGGACCCTTGGCTCAGATATTTGGCAGGCTCCCATTGAGGGGGGAGTGCCGTTGTCCCCCACGGGGGCTGGGGGGAATGAGGGGGCCTGGTGGGGGCGGGCGGACCTGGACGCGGACCCCCCCTTCCTTTTCTACCCACCGCTACTAATCTCTTCTCCTATTTCCTTCCTTGCTATTGCCTGGGCCCTTGCGGGCTACCTAACCTCTTTCTCTCTTTTCCTTCTCTTTTCCTCGGCTCCCCTTCTCTTTGTTCATTCCTTTTTCTTTTATTTGTTCTTTTTTCTCCCCGTTTTATCATTCTTACTCATTACAGTGCACAGCCGGAAGGTCGGTGCCCCCCCCTCGGATTGAGGTGAGGTGCCGAGGCCGGGGGTCGGGGACCACCTCCCTCCTAGGGTGCAGTGTGTTCCCGTATGGGGCGCCGGGGGGGGGGGGGCCCGGGTCCGCTGGCCAGCCTGGTGGCTGGTTTGGGGCTTTGCTCCGGCCCTGACTTGGGCTGCCATTCCATGACTTATTCTGTCTATATTGAGTTTCTTACTCCGGGTATATATGTGTCAGTTGTGCTTCAATTTACGTTTTGAGGATGTTATGCTATCTCTGTTGTGTATGACCAAGCCTTATAGGCACACTTTGCACTGTTGTATATTTTGTTTACCTTTTCGTAAAACTTTAATAAAAATATTGGAAATAAAAGGCTAAAACTTGGTAAATGTAACAACCTATAAAGTTGGTGGCATGTGGTTCCCCAACAACAAGCTGCAGTAGACCTAAAGTGTTACCAAACCCATGACCCTGCATTCACAATATCTGGTCTTTCACAGTATACAGAACAAGAAAATGCAATCAAGAAAAAAACGCTGATACAACCTTAGTTATACAGCAAATATTTGGCAGACTTTAAAGGCACATACTGGACAGGCAAAATCATTTAGTTAAAAACATGTATATTTTATTGAAAACATATATAAAATTAATCAAAAGAAAAAAAGCATATGTGCATATTCAACATATTAAAATCCAAACTGTTCACGGAGAAAAAACCTCCATATAGATTTGAATTGGATATACAGACATTGTACGTGATTCATTGCAAGAGGTAGGTATTGTTGTATTAGTCTGGAAAGGTTGACGCGTTTCGCTTTGCGCTTCTTCTGGACCTCAGACGTTTAAATACTCTCTATGGTTCCAATTTAGTCTTGAATAGAGGACGGCAGGGAGGCAGGTAACACAATAGGCAAGAAATTTCCGCCTGGCTTGTGAGCTGTCAAGGTTGAAATTCACAGCTCAGAAGATTATTCAATTTCTCTAGTACAATAGAGGGTAAACACTTTTGGTATTTTGAGATAGAAAAATTACACTGATTTTCCTATATGATAGGCTATATATATATATATATATATATAAGGAGCTTACAGCTCTAAGTATAGTTGGTAGTAGGTAGCGGTATTAGGGGAGATATACATCTGTCTTAGGAAGCAGGGAAAGGTAGGGATGGTTCCATATCCCATATAAGCCTCAAAAAGACTCTTGCAGTTTGGTGTGTGTCTCCGCCTGTATCCCGCCGTCCTAAATTGGAACCATAGAGAGTATTTAAACGTCTGAGGTCCAGAAGAAGCGCAAAGCAAAACGCGTCCACCTTTCCAGACTTAGACAACAATACCTACCTCTTACAATGAATCACGTACAATGTCTGTATATCCAATTCGAATCTATATGGAGGTTTTTTCTCCTTAAACAGTTTGGGTTTTAATATGTTGAATATGCACATATGCTTTTTTTCTTTTGATTAATTTTATATATGTTTTCAATAAAATATACATGTTTTTAACTAAATAATTTTGCCTGTCCAGTATGTGCCTTTAAAGTTCGCCAAATATTTGCTGTACAACTAAGGTTGTATCAGCGTTTTTTTCTTGTTCACAATTAGGATTATTTCTTCCCCTCTTAGCAGCCAAGAAAATGCAATAATTTTAGTAAATATGAACTGCCTTTAAATACCTTTTCTCATCAGCAGTATAAAGCAGTCTTGTGACTTCTATCAGTGTCCGGTCAAGCACTGGTTAAAGCTTATAGGAGGAGTTTTCACTTTCCCCTGCCTGTCCTATGAGGCTGTATGACCCCTGACCCTCTGTCTGGACAGTGCTGATTGGCCCTGTGGTAATCACATGCCCCCTCCCTCCCACCCCTCAAAAAAAAAACTCTCCAGGAATCCACACCAAACTGCTAGGGCCCTGTACTAAGAGGAGATGGATTGGGGATAGTAAAAGAAGGCCTTTTCACACAATGCAGAGGATTAACCCCTTAGGTTCCACCGTGAGTATAAAAAGAATGTTTTACTGCATATACAGATGGATTTTACTGTTGTGGGTTTAGTAACACTTTAAAAATGATTACTTATTTCAGTTTAGGATTATATTCAAAGAGCCTATGGTTAGCTCCACCTAAAGGCCTGATATGTGTGTAGATCTTTGGCAGCAGGCATCACCCACATAAGCTTAGCCTTACTAGTTCTGTCCACAAACCCCACCTTTATGTTAAAGTATAACTAAAAGCAATTTTTTTTTTTTTTTTTTAGTATTTGATAGCATAGAGAGGGATTATAATCTCTTTCAGCTTTTATTGCTCTCTGTGCCCCTGTTAAGGAGATTTACCCTCTCTATTTGTCCTGTTTAACATTATTATTGAAAGTGACAGTAAAAGAAAATCCCTAATTTTGGGTTGCCCCCAGAAAAGAAAAGTAATAGAGGGGAAATCTTCCAAATGGAGCAAATGGAGGCACTAGTTCTGGTGAACTAGTGTTCCCTAAGTGATTCCCTTAATTTGCAGGAATTTACTCTAACTTCCCCTTTGGCTATGGGACAGGAAGTGAAGAGAAATCTCTGCAATGAGACACAGATAGAGAAAAAAAAATGACAGGGTTTTTAACCCTCCCCTACTCTATCCAAAATGAAAAAAAAAAAAAAAGTGCCTATAGTTTTACTTTAAACAGAGCAAAGCACAGCAAGTGAATACCAAAGACCACACTAAACAGCAGTGCTTACAATTTAACTGTAACCTGAGTGACTGTGTGCTGCAGAAACCAAAAATTTAAAGCAGTGGGTTGACATCCATAATACTTATCACTTCAATTGTTCTCAACAACAAACATTTAAATACTGATTACTGTTTCCTGCCACTAATTTAAAATGTCATAATATGTGAAAGTTCAGTGAAAGCCCTTGTGCTGTTTATGGCTCGGTTCTCCTTTTTATTGCATTGTACCTAAATGATGGCTTTTATAATTGCTTTTAACTAATACCCAGAAAACATTTCAGTGAACACTGGAGGCTTTTAATATATTAGAGGAATACTGAATGCGCTTTAATTACTGCCATGAGACCTGCATATAAATAGAGGCAACTTATCTTTTGCTGAGACAAAATGTTTATACAGAAAGAACTTTTCTGGAGGTGAGCTTAAGTGCTTTGTCTTTACTCACTGTTACACTGGCATACTAGCAATGTGTTCAGGGTATTATGATCATAATAGACAAAGTCAGCTAATCAGAAATTAATTTATGTCAAATGTTTATCATATGTTTGACAATAATTACTAAACATTTTTTCAGCATTTGGCAAGCATTCGGGAAACATTAGAGAAGACCTTTTGGAAATGTGTAGTAGATTGTAGAGCTGGTTTAACCCCTCCTATATCTTAGTAGATTGGGGCCTAAACTGTATCTACAACCAAAACCAAAATTGTAATAT
This sequence comes from Pelophylax lessonae, assembly GCF_965119305.1. NCBI lineage: Eukaryota > Metazoa > Chordata > Amphibia > Anura > Ranidae > Pelophylax > Pelophylax lessonae. The sequence continues at coordinate 351,269,793 of NC_138771.1, forward strand.
ATTACTGTTTACTAGTCCTTGGTGTGGGGGCTGTGTTTGCAATCCTGCAAATAACACACTTCTTGCTTTTGGGTGGCCATGCTACTTTCCTACTGATCTATCGATTGAGCCATGGCTGTCACCCTAGGCTGATATTGACTACAAACATGTTGGTATCACTTAGGCTTTCTTTAGACATGCAGTTTAGGGGTGGCAAAACTGTGGGATGGATTTGTGTTTTTGCTGCTCGCCAACTGACTCCCCCGCCATGTCCTAAAGTCGCTCCTTAATAAAGGACAAGCGTTTAAAGGGAATGGAGGAGTGTCCTTGTGAAGTGTCTAAGAGGGGGTCCAAAGGCATATCAATATTGCCTGCCAGTATAAGGATTCCCTTGGCAAAGTCTGCTAGTTTTGGTAATACCTGAGACATGAAGGAAGGTTGATTTTTTTTGGGGCAGTAAATATTAGCCAATGCGCATTGGGTGTTGCCTATGGAGCCTCTGAGAAAAAGAAAACAATCATCGTTTGATAACATCTCTACAACTTGGAAGGATATGCTCTTACTGAATCCAATGGCCTCTCCCTTAGCTTTATTAGTGTCTGAGAGGCTGTGATACCACACCAAAAAATAGGGAGAAGAAATTTTAACAGAAGTACGGTGTGTTAAATGGGTCTCTTGTAAGAGGGCAATGGAGCAATAATCTTTTAAGTTCTCTTAAAATCTGGTGACGTTTAGTGGCAAAGTTCAGACCCCTGACATTGTAGTAAAAAATATTTAGGGTTGCCATTGAGACAGTAGAGCATGACACCACCAGCATCGACCTCAGGTTAGGGACAGGCAGGAAGAGAGGGGAAGAAAGAAGGAAAAAAATAAAAAAAAGTATACAGACATAACCAGCATATAACATAGTCATATCGTGTGGGAGACATATTAAAAACATGCAAACAGCTGCGGTGTTCCCTGTGGGGAAGGCAAGATTGAGCAGCCTGCCAGGACAACACAGATAGTCCAATCCATCCATCCACATTGCTGCCAAAATTCCTTCATCTGATTCTATTGTAAAGTCCACTTATGAACCCCGTCCTGATACAGGACCCACTACTTCTGCCAAAACCCACACCATCTCCGCCTCAGATTCCAGACCTGGGTCCTCTACAGTACAAATACCCATGGTACCACTGATTGTGTGACTGTAACGTTCATGCGTTTTTGTTAATGGATGGATTTTCAGCTGCAGAATTATCACACTCAGTAGCCTTGTAGAGATACTGTTGAATAAACCTATCCAACTCTCAGGACTTCATCACGGTGTACAGCCTGTTATGCAATATACATATACTCAATCAGATGTTTTAGTGGAGGGATAGAACATATGAGAATGTATAGATGAGAGACAGGTTGTATGGTGATTACTAGGAGTAATATTAGGAGAGTTGCAGGTGATGGTAAAGCAGATAGGTTCTGATGTCTAGTATAGTGCAGATGGTAAGAGGACACAGATGGAGTATACTTAGACAGAGTAACCTAGTGCAAGGATAGTTGAAGGTAGTCCCAAGAGCTAACAGTCTATGCAGATGGTATGGAATAGATAGATAGATAGTCCTGGTAATTGCAGTAGATGACAGTAGGAGATTGGTTAGTAAGGAATCCCCTGTGGGGTACTTATCACTTAGATAGGTTAGTAGTAACAATGTCCATAGATAGAGAGGTGATCCCGTAGCGAGATACGGATCAGCGGCGAGGTTCCGGCGTCAGTTCAGTAAAGGAAATGTCAGCAGCTCCGACTTCACAGGAGAAGGTGTGGTGAACATGTGGTTTGAACGAGCGATGAGTGAGAGAAAGCCGGCGATTGAAATAGCCGCTCATAGCGGCGCTCGGCAATGATGTCATCCGGTCTTAAAGGTATATGCGTCTCTTGTTACACAAGATGGGACGCAATTAGCAAAGGAGAAATATGGAACAAGGGTACCAGAGGTACCAGAACATTACAGTGACGTTTCCCATCACCAGGTCTGCTCCTTCCCATGGATTGCCTTTTTTAGTAGCCAGTCCTCCTCGCCTCCTCCCCATAAAAAGAAAGTTTACAGGCGAGGATGCAGAGGAGGATGCCACAGAACCCAACTTAAGTCTACTCAAGTCCCGTCGACTGTAAAGATCTACAATTTATCTTCCATTTCCATTTCCAATGCTGACAATTTCCTCCTCAGTCGAGGACTAAACTTTGCCCCTATAAATAAACACAACCCTTTTCTCTTATTTTCTCTAAGGAACCTTACACTGAAAAGATTTTTTCATCCTTAACAAGAAAAGGACAAGATCGTTGCGTCTATTATGACTACTCTCCTTTCTCCTCCCTCAGCTGATTTTGATTTTGACACAGATATCATAGATACCCTAGATACACTGTCTATTGAGGGCTGTTCCCTTAGTATGGATACACAACATTTGGCCACTTACCTGACGGTTGTTTATACGTCCTTCAAACCCAAGTCCATTTTTTATCTTATACGCTCTAAAGGTCCGTATCTAGAGAATTTTTTCAGAGTGGTTTACGCTGAGTTCCATAAACTTTGTCAACATATTTCTACTACTCCTAGAACACATAACTTCTCTCAATCTGAGAATAAGGCTCTTGAACGCTTGATGTGTAACCAAGAAATTGTCATTAAAAAAAGCTGATAAAGGCGAGGGATTGTCATGCAAGATAAAACGGACTATGTAGCAGAGGCCCACAGATTCCTGTCTGATCACATGGTATATCTCAGGCTCAGGAAAGATCCCATTCATGACTTCACCAAGGAAGCTACATCATTGGTAAAGTCAGCTGTGGACAATAGAATTCTTAATAAATCTGAGGCTTCCTTTTTTCATAAAGATTTCTTCCAGACCCCTTATTTTTACGATCTCCCAAAAATACATAAAAATCTTAACTCGCCCCGGGCAGACCGATAGTAGCTGCCATGGACAGCATTACCACCAGTTTCAGTCTCTATATCGACCAATATGTACAGCCATTGGTCCATAAACTTCAGTCATACATCAGAGATGGCGAACACCTCTTAGAACTAATTTATCCCTATAGTTGGGAACCCCCGTACATGTGGTTGTCCCTAGATGTCAATTCCCTGCATACTTCCATTCCTCACCAATTCGGCTTACAGGCTCTTGAATTCTTTTTAGCTCAGGATCCACTAACTAATCCAAGACAGGCAGCCTTCATCTTAGAGGCAACATAATTTTGCCTTACACATAATTATTTTAATTTCGATGGGGATTTTTATTTACAACTCGAAGGCACGGCCATGGGAGCAAATTTTGCACCCTCATTTGCCAACCTGGCCATGGGTTTTTGGGAAAACAATTACACCTGGCAAAATAATCTGTACTCAGCCAACATTGTTTTCTTTGGTAGATACATTGATGATATCATAATTTTTTGGGATGGTCCCACTGGTGATATTCATCCAGTTGTAGCACATTGCAAGATTAATCTAAAACCAATTAATGTAGAAAGAAAGATTATCAAATGTTAGAAACCTTGGGTACAGTGATTTGAGATATTATTAAGGGCTGTGAGTCTCTCACTCATTCTTCTGGGTAGATCTGGATATGGAGATGCGCTTTCTTTTAGATGAAGTCTTGAGCCAATGAGCATCGGGTAGGACTGAAAAGACAGGAATGGAGTCGTGCTAGCCTGGGTGCTCCATGGGAGACATATTCAAATCATGACAGAAGGCTGGGAGGTCTTCTGGGGAATTGCAGGGTAGAAAAACAACCATTTTTTTTGGCACAAAGACACGATGGAAAGCCCCACTTGTAGGTGGCACCGTCGGACCAAATCTGGTCAAGTAGAGGTCTAAGAGCTCTAAAGTCTCCTTAGAGAGGTCCAGATAAATATTAAGGGCAGCACCATCAAAGTCAATGGCACTAGTACCTTGTAACTTCATCATAATGGCGTTCTTGTCCTCAAAATAATGTAGGCGGCAGATCACATCTCTGGGCAGCTCTGAGGAGAGATTTAGTGGACATAGGGCGCGATGAGCTTGATCAAATTGCAGAGATTCCGTGTTGGATCTCCCTAGAATGGTGTTGAGAACTCCCCCCTCTTTTTCTTCCATTGTTCAGTTGGGGACACTAACTCTCCCCCTATTGGCTTACCTCTAAACAAGGACCATGCAGTATAATTAGGCATATTATCCAACTCTTTGAAACTCGGTGCCTTTTTATTTTTAATCCTGTCAATGAGTGGATGTGGGGAATCCACCCTTACCCTTTCTAAGTTGGCCACTGTACCTTCTACTTGGGATACTAGGAGCAAGGGATCACCTTCCCTCTCATTTTTTCCTTCCCCTTTTTTCCTTGTTCTCTAAAATATTCATGGGAGGGTGTATATTCTAAATAGTTCAAGGTGTTGTTCCTAGAGGCAAGTTTTTGTTGTTCATCAGGGCCTTCCAAACTCTTTCCTAGGTGTGTGTTGCATTTCTCACCCATCAGTGCTTGCCCTCAGCATTTTGGGCTGTGCCTACTCTGTGGGTGCTGGCCCATTCACTTGCTCCTCATTATGGTTCACTGTTGCAATACCCCTATGAGGTGCTGTGACACCTGGGTCCTCTCTTTCCACTTGAACTCTTTAACAGGCAAACAGTCCATCTGATCCTTTTCAAACTTTCCAGGCTTTTTACTAATCAGTTCAGTATCAAACATTACCATCTTTTCATTTTTGCTTTTATCCCATGAATCAAAAGATTGCAATTTTAAAAACTGTGCTAAATCATCATGTACAGTAGTGATGTTAGCTCATATGTTAACAAGTTATCTTTCTCTTTGCTAAATAAATAATCGCTTCCAAGACATGACACCCAACCGATTTAAAGGTTTATATCTAAAAATTTGCAGACTTTAGTAATTCTAATTCCTTTTGAATTTTTTTAACTTCCAAGTATTTTTAGGATACTTTTTTTCTAGCAAATCTTATAATTTATAAAATAAAGATGCCATCTTTTTCTTTCTGGAGGGCACCCTTGAACTAATTTAATTCTCCCCATTCTCTTTATTCAATTGTTCAAAAAAGTCAATACTTTCATAGAACCTTTTGGCTTGCAAGGGCTAGCTAGTACACATGGCAGAATATCAGCTGGTATTGGCTGGTTCAACAAAAACTGGCTGATATTCGGCCTGTTTGTACAGCAGCCTAAACGTCTGTTTTCTGTTGAACTGGCATGCTGGAAATACTGGCATACTGGCTCCGAGCACTGACCAGTGTGTTCTGGCAAGGAGGGGGGGTCAGTCTCCCTGTCAAAACACAATAGCTCAGTGGGAAGTTCGCTGCACTGACATTGCATAGTTAGTAAAGCGAGCTCCTCAGTTTTTTTTTTCGTTCAGCCTGCTGGGTTGAACAAAAAAATATACTTGTGTGTACCAAGGTTAAGGCCCTTCTGATTAATCTTTCTTCAATAGATAACAGCATCTTCAATCCCAAACTGGATACGTCAAGATCAACTGCTGTACTTATCAAGGAAAACATACACACCAAGCAAACTCTTCTGCGCTCAGGCTCTCTCTCTCTCAGCTTCCTTCTTCTGGCATTTCCAAACCAGCCTCCCAGAGACCGGAAGTGGTAATACATAATTATGTATTACTCGGAAATGACAAAAATAGCTATTTAACTTTGATGCTGCTGAGAGCCCCTCCCATCCCTAAACAGCCCAGTATTTCAGTGAGCACTGGAAAGGCAGAGCAGAGAGCCAGTGACTGACAGAGAGGGGGATATTAAACAAACAGCCATTGAACCAAATGATATTTCATACCTACATTTTATGAGGCTGTGTATGCTGAGATCAAGCAGATGTTCAAAAAGACTCGAAAATAGATCAGAAATAACATGTCTAATATGGAGAATGAACTCTTGAAAAGACAGAATTCCAACATTCTTATCCAGCAGGCAGATAAGGGTGGGGCTTAGTCATTCAATAGGATTATATTTCTGAAGCCAAACGACTTTTGGGTGATTTAGGCGGCACAGTGGTGTAGTGGTTAGCACTTTCACCTAGCAGCAAGAGGGTCACTGGTTCGAATCCCAACCACAACACTACCTGCCTGGAGTTTGCATGTTCTCCTTGTGCCTGCGTGGGTTTCCTCCGGGTACTCCGGTTTTCTCCTACTCTCCAAAGACATGCTGGTAGGTTAATTGGATCCTGTATAAAAATTGTCCCTACTGTGTATGTATGCGAGTTAGGGACCTTAGATTGTAAGCTCCTGGAGGGCAGGGATTGATGTGAATGGGCAATGTATATGTAAAGCACTGCGTAAATTGACAGCGCTATATAAGTACCTAAAATAATAATAATAATTTATTTACCTACTGTATGAGAAACTCAGTTGTGACCCCAGTCTACAGTATAAGGAGGTCCTAAAGGCTAGACTTTGAAAACAACAATCATTTCAGTTTCTGTATCAATCTTGCCCACTAACTCCCCATTTCTACCATATCACAAAAATTCATAAAGATACCAAGAATCCTCTTGGAAGACCTATTATTGAAGGAATTGACAGCTTGATGAGTAATCCTTGATCTTACATTAGTTTTTTGTGATGGGAGACTCCCCTCATTTGAGAACGACTACATATTAAAAAGATCATCCGACGGGGCAGCAGCTCCCGTATGCTCTCATTTGTTCCACAAGCACAGTCCTCTGTCACGACTCCTACCACGCGTATGGTCACAACCACGTGACTTCCTCAGGGTTTGCATACGGGAGCTGCTGTGCCGTCAGATGATCTTTTAAAGCGCACTGTCCCAAGTTTTAATGTAAGTGGATATTATTGTCAGGATAATTGGGGAGATTATAAAAAAAATTGAATTATATAAAGTCCATATATATCCAGTGCTACATAGAAATTTTGAGCAGCTTGGCATCGATTTTGTTTTGGGGGTGAGTGAGAGTTCATATTCTTTTAAACAAGATGTCTTTTACAGAAAGTCTTGAAGTTTCAACAGAAGATTTTGTTTTTCTTTAAGTCGTAAATAATGAGGCCCTTTTTACATCTCATCAGGTAAGAGATCATGGTGGTGCCAGTCCAGGTTCTAATGAGGGTGATGTAATTTTAGTCTGTCTATGGTTTCACAAAGAACAATATTTCAGTATATTTCTTTTAGGGCTCATTTAAAAAGATGTTTAGGGACACATTATAATTATATTAGCAACAATATTATTATACATGTGTAACATATATACCTTTTTAGGAATGCTTTGTATACTATATTTTGTTTTATATAATTGCTAAATGCTAATTACACTTAGGTGGCATTACTTACCCACTTACAGAGAATATGATTATGTAAGGTCCTTTAAGTTTTTATGGTCACCATAAATACTATACTCTCGCCATAGTGTCTTGACGGTTTGACATATCTGTGAAATTTAGATCTTTCTACCAGACTGAGGTGAAAGGGTTATCTTTGGGAAAATAATGTGATTATAGTCTATGTCCCAAATCCATACGTAATCCTACAGCGCCACTAGTGGTGGTTCAAAGTTGTGTCCGAGTTATAAGAAACTTGGCAAATGAGCCCCTTTGTGACGTCAGGGTCATATGGAAATGAGATTACTGCCCACATCTTAGGTAGCATAAAGTTTTAGTCAGCTAGAGAGGAGGGGGAGAGAATTGAAGAGATCGTTAGAGGAAGACGAGGTTTTGAAGGGAGCTCTGAAATACTGATGGGTGACATTTGATCCTGAAGCCAGGACAGCATGACGTCCCATACAACAGAAACTCAGTTTTTTTGTAAAGTATACAATCAAAGTTGCCTTATCCGTATACTCCTAATTGATCCATTCGCACACCTAAACTGTTAGCATCAAGATTTGAATTGAAATCATTCTAACTGCAGTATGATTGGTTTAATTTTTCTTATATTGAAATTTTAAGTAAGGATGGACGAACATCGGCCGGGGTGGTTCCCGAACGTCAGCCGCAAATTTTCTGAAAAGTCCGCGAACCGTAAGTTCGCGGCGGGCCCCGTTGACTTTAATGGGAGGCGAACTTTAAAAACCCTTAGGTCACATTTGCAGCCACAAAAGACTTACTAGCTGTGCACAAATAGCCCCAGCACATGGACAATGTCATAACAGAAGTATTGCAATTGGAAAAGTTGCCCTAAAATTATTTAATTTTTTTTTACAGCAAATTTTTTTTTTTTTCATAAATCAGCCAGAACTGACAGCAGCCGGTAAATACATGTCTAATACATATAGGGTCCATTCACACATCTGTAAAATGGGTTTGCATCCATTCCACAATTTGGCGGAACCTTTACAGACCCATTGATTTTCAATTCCAGTCTGAAAAATTATGCATTCACAGGATAAAGAAGTAAGTGTCGGCCATTCAAGGCCCCAAAAAATTAGCCCAAATGCGTTAACCTGACAGCTAAGAACGTAGTATTCTGTGGCTGAAGGTACATTAGGCATTCACAGGATACAGAAGTAAGTGTCGGCCAGTATTGGCCCCAAAAATTAGCCCACATGGGTTTACCTGACAGCTAAGAACGTAGTATTCTGTGGCTGAAGGTACATTAGGCATTCACAGGATAAAGAAGTAAGTGTCGGCCAGTATAGGCCCCAAAAATTAGCCATTCAATGGACATGAAATGCCTTTTATGCCACTGTATGTAGCGAAGCCAAGGACCAGCAATTGCTGTGGGTGGATGGCGATCTGGCGGATATTTGCGGCCTGGCATGAGGGATTTCAATGAAATATGGTCTACTGGTCACATGTTTTGAATTCCTCAGAGATCCATACCTCCTTCATTTTTATAAATGTGAGGTAGTCTACACTGACATGAGCTAGGCAAGTGCGCTTATCGGTCACGATCCCCCCTGCTGCGCTGAACGTCCTTTCGGACAGGACACTGGATGGGGGCAAGCCAACATTTCCATTGCAAATTGTGCAAGCTCTGGCCAGAGGTCAAGCCTGCCCACCCAGTAGTGCAGGGGATCATTACTCCTCAGAGCGTCCACATCGGCCGTTAACCCGATGTAGTCGGACACCTTTTTTTACGCTCCAACATTTGGGCCACAGAAGCCTGCCTTTTTCCAGAACAACGTGATGACGGCATCATGGAAGGTGGAGTGGAGGACAAATGTGAGGAGAAATGAGAAGGAGAAGAGGCTGGACGGTGAGAGCCTGGAGTGTTGCTTTGTGGGTTCTGACAGTGTTGCTCCCACTGGGCTCGGTGATGGGATTTCAGGTGCCTTCTTAACCACTTGCCGACCGTCGCAAGTAAATATACTGCGGCGGTCAGCCCCGGCCAGGCAAAGTGACGTATATATACGTCACGAGCCCGCCGCTGCTCGTTCACCAAGCAGTCAGTGCGTGTGACCGGCGGACCCGATGTCCGCCGGTCACTCGTCGATCGTCGGTAGAGAGGGAGAAAGGCAGGCGGCTAATGTAAACAAACCGCCTGTCATTCTCCCCTGTGTAAAAATGGAGATCAGACGGGTTCTACTATGTAGAACCGTTGATCTCGGTTTTTACAATAGTAGATATGTCCCATCACAGTTAGAAACACGCCCCTAGGACACACTTAACCCCTCCCTCTCCAATACAGTTAACCCCTTCCCTGCCAGTGTCATTTTTACAGTAACAGTGCATATGTATAGCACTGATTACTGCAGTAATGTCACTGGTAACCCCAAAAGTGTCAAAAATGTCAGTCAAGGGTCCGATCTGTCCCCCGCAATGTCGCAGTCCCGCAAAAAAAATCGCAGATCGCCGCCATTACTCATTAAAAAACCACCAAAAATGACAAAAATCTTTCCCTTTGTTAGTAAACGCGATAACTTTTGCACAAACAATCAAAATACGCTTTTTGCAATTTTTTTTACCAAACATATGTAGCATAAAACAAATTGGCCGAAAATGTTAAAAAAATTTGATTTTTACATTTTTTTTGGGAATTTCATATAAAAAATGTGAAAAATATTGTATACGCTCTTTTTTTGTTTATAGCGCATGATCAAAAAATTGCACAGGTGATCAAATACCACCAAAAGAAAGCTCTGTTTCTGGGAAAAAAAGGACGTCAAATTCGTTTAGGTACAGCGTCGCACGACCACTCAATTGTCCGTTAAAGTCACGCAGTAAAAAATCGCAAAAAAAAACCCTGGTCAGGAAGGGGGTAAAATCTTCCGGGGCTTAAGTGGTTAAGGCGGTTGTCCCTAGGTGAGTGTTGGGATCACAGCGACTTATGCGTTGACTGCAAAGGCTGCAGATGGCAACACTGTTGTCAGCAACCGACACATTAAAAAAAGCCAACACTGCGGAGCCATGTGCCGGTGTCCTGGGAGCGCCAGATGTGACTGTACATGGTTGATGGTTCGCTCCTGATACATTTGTAGTCTGCTTTGTAGCTCTTGTGCAATGCAAGTTCTGCCTCTCCTCCCTATCTGCCTGTCCGTCAGTCCGCCAGTTCTACAAAAAATTGGCCAGTAACTGTTGTCACTGTGTGTAGCACAGTTAACACAGCAAAAGAGGCCAAATTTTTGCAGGACTAAAGTACACTCTAATAAAAGTATACTGTTAAATAACACCTCACTTCAATCTGTGGTATTGGGGGGCCACAGGTTTATCACACCAGTTCTACAAATAATTGGCCAGTAACTGTTGTAACTGTGTGTAGCACAGTTAACACAGCAAGAGAGGTCAAATTTTTGCAGGACTAAAGTACACTCTAATAAAAGTATACTGTTAAATAACACCCCACTTCAATATGTGGTATTGGGGGGCCACTGGTCTATCACACCAGTTGTTCAAAAAAATTGGCCAGTGAGTTTGGCACTGTGTGTAGCAGAGTTAACACAGCAAAGGGGGCAATATTGTTGCAGGACACACATACACTTATGAAAGTATACTCAGATAACACCCCGCTTCAATCTGTGGTATTGGGGGGCCACAGGTTTATTACACCAGTTCTACAAATAATTGGCCAGTAACTGTTGACAAGAGATGCCACATTTTTGCAGAACTAAAATACACTCTTAGAAAAGTATACTGTTAAATAACACCCCACTTCAATATGTGGTATTGGGGTGCCACTGAACCAGTTGTTCAAAAAATTGGCCAGTGAGTTTGGCACTGTGTTTTCCAGACTTAACTCAGCAAAACAGGCAATATTGGTGCAGGACACAAATATACTTGTAAAAGTATACTCAGATAACAACCCACTTCAATATGTGGTATTGGTCTATCACACCAGTTATAATACATTATAAGTGCTTTTGTCACTGTTTGTAGTATTGCTGCAGCAACGCTCAGTCACCACACCTGTCACAATGCTGCACAGTGCACAATAAAACTACTGATCCACTATAATATGCTTTCTGCAAAGTATATTATACTGTGGATTACCCCCCTCACCCCCCCCCCTATATAGTGCACTGCACATAAATACCAAAAAAATTGCAGCCCTTTAAATTACTTTTGTGGACATTAACAGAGCGATTTCTGTCACTGCTGCCGATCTCTAACTGCCCTTAAAGCACAGACTGGATACCTGTCCCTAGCCTGAAAAGAGACTGGACCTATACCGAAATACCAGCCCTGAAAAGGACTTTTGTGGACATTAACAGAGCGATTTCTGTCACTGCTGCCGACCTCTAACTGCCCCTAAAGCACCGACTGGATACCCGCCCCTGACCTGAAAAGATACTGTAGTTTATACCAAAATACCAGCCCTGAAAAGGACTTTTGTGGATCTTAACAGAGCTATTTGTGTCTGGCAATCTCTCCCTCATGAGCACAGCCGACCTCTCCCTACGCTGACAAAAGCAGAATGTGAAATGGCCGACAGCTCAGGTCTATTTATAGGGTAGGGGGCATGTCCATGTGCTGAGATGTTTCAATTGGCTGTCCCGTTCCACCTGACGGCTGTGTCATGGGTCAAAGTTCTTCTGAATGAAAAAGAAAATGGTGGCGCGGACATCTTCATGAACATCGGCAAAAGTCCAGACTTTTCGCAAATTTGCAAACAAGCTAGGCCTTCTCTAATTTCTTCTTCTTCAGTTTAGCATCACTAAAACGATCTTGCATTTTTATTGATTTATGGAAATAAGTTGAGAATCTCCTCACTTGACAGATCTTTGCTTATTTGCATAAATAGACACTGTTTATCAGAGCAGTATTGTCACGATCTGGAGTCAGGCTCGAAGACCAATAGCTATAGCAGCTTACACAGGAACCAGCTGGATAGGAACACAGGCAGGTCACACTGGCAGATGACGCAGGCTCAACTGAGGTGCGGAATCTAAGTACTAACCGGTGTTCACCAGCGCTCCTGATGGTGGAGATGGATTTTGCTGCGTGTTAGTACCAGGTCGCGGTCCTCAGGATCGCCCCACCAGGAGGTGAGCAAGCCAGGGTCCAGTAGCAAATATAGCAGGTCAGGATCAAGCAGAAGCGTAGTCTAGGAATAGCCAAAGTCGGTAACAAGTAGTTGCAGGTCAGGATTAGGCAAAAGCGTAGTCGAGGAACAAGCCAAGTGTCGATAACGAACAGTAGCGAAGATAGGGACGGCAGCAGGAGAGACAAGCGATATATTGGCTGGTGAAGGCACAATATTCTGGCGACCAGGAAGTGCAAAGACATGGCTTAAATCAGGAAGTTCATGGGAGGAGCAAAGAGTTCAAGGTTCAAGGCAATCAAGATTCAAGGCAAGATCATTCAAGGATTTGTCCAAGGAGCTGTCCAGCATTCCAGGTGGCTCAGCAAGTAGAGTCATTGCCAGACACACTGGAGGTCCCCTGACAAGTATAAACATTCTGACATTATGCAATAAAGGTGAAATCTTTATATACTACACAATGGGAGTATATTTTTTATACTTAAGGGACAAGGAGGAAAGGAGGTCCAGACAAAGCAAGCTCAGTGAGGGGAAAGGAGAGTGGAAGGAGATTGAACAGCTGAGGAGCCTGGAATCAACCCCAGCAGGGGAAGGTGATTTTAGACCTACAAACCGGTCTAAATTGGAGGGGAGCACACTGTTGAAAGGTGGGGGGAGTCACTGCACAATTGTATTAACTGAAATCCACATGGGTGAAGGTGGAAAAACTGCAGGATATGAGAAGCACATTAAAAAGGGAAAAATATTTGAAAGAAGAAAAGCACTACTAATTAAACGAGTCACCTGGGATTGTCACATTTGTTTTATTTTATTTTATTGTACATGAGAAAGTTTGTCACTGAATAATGAAAGCAGTTTTGTGGTTTGAAAGTAAAGTTTTGGTTTAAAAACATTAATTGGATTGCGCACGGATAGGGGCAGCCAACCTTTTTGATAATATCCAACCGATCTTTAACAAAAATTGGAATATCCTTAAACAACACATCATTTTTAGCATACAGAGAGAATTAAGAAGTGTGGCTGCCCTAATAGAATCAAAAAGACCATTAAAGCTCAGAATTTCTAGACCAGGAGGGAAGTTATAGAAGAGGAACAAAGAACTGTGGTTCTTGCTAATACAGTTGGCTTTGTAAAAAGGATTTAATCGGGACAGATCAGAGAAGCCACAGTATTTAACAATTCATCAACCATGGATCCGCACATCACAGTCATTAGGAGTCAGGTTTGGGGAGCACAAGCACAGCATCCTTAAAGGTGATAAATACTCAGTTTACATAATTTCTCAGTCAAACATAATAGGGACCCGACAAGATTTAGAGTCTTTGGGATATAAGCCATTATCAGAGACTTAGACACTGGTAGGAAGCAACAGAGGACCTGCAGTTGGGGGACCTACTGAATTTATAACCTTGGGATCCTAGCACCCAGGGGATTGAATGAAGATTTAGAAGACAGAGTTGCTGCATATCAGTTTATTTGTTTGGGCACTTGTTAATGATTATATAGGAAGTAGAATATTTGAAAATACATACCATGGAGAAGGGGAGAATATGAGGTTATATGTGATAAAGTTACAAGGGGTATGTGCCCTCACTCCATTTTCTTTTGTCAAGGCAAAGGCACTTTTCCCCTTGCTTCATTTACAATGTTCCCATACCAGGGTCACTGTTTGGTTTATTTCATTTTTATATTTCTTGTTATTTAATAATCAGTGCTTCTAATGGAGTTGGTATCTAAATGGAAATTGCGCTGTGGAGTTTTTATATAATATAATATAATTACTGTGCTTATATGTTACTTTAAAATTAGTTTTGTAGAATTTGCAGTTCGATGTGCATGATAGTTCTGTTACAGAGCTATGTACTGTATATTGAGTAAGATGCTGCCACATGATATGGAATTCATTTTTTGGAGAAGTAATAGTTGTGTATATATACTTGGAGATGGAAAATTATATGTGTATGTTGTAAGATAAAACAGCATATGTAACATCACCCTGGTAGAGTTCTAGCACCATCAGCATCTTGAACAAGCCAGGCAGACTAATAAGAAGTGAAATAATATAGTATCTCAATAGATGTATGGTAGGTACACAGACACGGCGCCACTGACCCACATATTGTTCTTTGAATTGGGTGGTCTATTTATATATCGGGTGGAGGGCATGTTGTTTCACCTGTGGTGATGGTAAGACATGACAGTTTGCTTTTACTTTTTGGATGGATTGATTCTACTTTTGGATCTCCTCAGATAATATTGGATCTATATACATCTTCTAACACAGAGTTTACTCTTGTCCTCCCCCCACCTTTATTTTATATTTTTATAATGTGGTATGATAAACCCCATGCCTTATATTTGGGAGGTTCAACGCACTCTTGAATAAGCAATAATTTCTGGGAATTTGTGGATAAACTCTTTGGTCTCCCCCTGATTGAAACACATCCGACAACAATTTTGGTCTTTTCCTTTATTTATGGTAGGTATATTCTATTTTTTTAGATATGTGTTTTTGTTTTTTCCTTTCTCTATGTATATATTGAATGGTTTAATGTATTGCTATTGTAGCAAGGTTTCCAGGCCTGTGGCCTGATGTGGGTCTGCCATCAGTACCGGTACTCTCTCCAGCCCATGTGAGCTGTGACCCTGGGTGTGATAACTGAAGCAGCGACAACTCCGACATCTTTGTTTGTGGTTTTTATTTAATTTAAAGGGGATGGTAGAAGGGAATGAGTGGGATACTTCCTGAGGCTTGAACTAATTACATGTGGGACTTTACTCCTGAAAAATGCCCGTTGGCACTGCCTTGATGCCAGTTGGCGCCAGCCAACGCTCACTAATGCTGTGACTATCCTGTAGAACACAGAAGTGCTGAATCCTCGACTGTTAGTCCAGAAGACCTAGGACTGAGAACTGTAGAACTCATGACACTGTTGTGTTGTAGAAGTTACTGAATACTGTCCCCCGCTTTGACTAGCTTGAGGTAGTATGAAGTAGAACTCTGTATAGCTGTCAGGGACTCAATACCCTGCGCAGGCGCACTGGCGTCGCTAACCAGCGAACGCCTATGCGCATGCGCTGAGGCTACCTTGGTAGAGTTCGAGGCTACCTTAGTAGAGTTCGGGGCTACCTTGGTAGAGTTCGAGGCTACCTTGGCGGAGTTCGAGGCTACCTTGGTGGAAGTTCGAGGCTACATCGGTAGAGTTCGAGGCTACCTCGGCAGAGTTCGAGGCTACCAAATTGGTGCCAAAACGGCCTGTTTAAACACAGCTGTCACTCTAGGTGATTGCTGTGTTGTCTTCAGCTCTTTTGTATCCTGTGCCTGTTATATCTGCTGTTCCTGTTTACTTGACCCGGCTTGTCTTTGGATTCTGATTACCTGCTGCCCGCCCTGACCTTGGCTTGTCCTGACTATCCTCCTGTCTTGGGGATATCATGATCCCCTGATGACGTCAGGTCGTACTGACGAAACGTACGTCGGGAAGGGAAACGTGAGACCGTAGCCACTTCTGGTTTAGAGGAGCGTTGTACGATCGGCAGTGCTCTCAACCCCGCTGTATACTTTGATGAGAAAGGCGATTCTTTTATGGATATTTTAGTAAGTGCATTTCCTTTTAAATAAAGCGACATGTTTTGATTTACTGCACCATGAGAGTTTCTTTTCATTCCACCCATGTTTGCCACCTGATCCGAGATATGCTCTAAAGGCTTATTACTGGAACCTATTGTGTGACAGAGGAGCTGAGGATCGTGCATTGAGTTGGAGAAAATGTCTATGTGACCCCCTATAATCAAGCGGTCATATCTTTCCGGTAAGGAGTACCTTACTAGATCACTGGGTGAAGTGTGGAGGTGAAGGCTTAATCTGCACTAACTATCAAGTCTCTGCTACATTGTGTGACACCAATGATATGTGGACTGGTTGATGCTGCATATGGACTGTTTGCACTTTACACTAATGTTGGGCACAGATTGATTGTTGTTTTGAATTTTGATTGGTACTAATTATGAATTGTTGATTTAATATCTGCACAGGCACTTTATATTTATGTTTGAGCGCGACACTTTCCTTCTTTTAAACTATCCTCCTGTCTTGTCCTGATCTGTTTACCTGCTACTGGCTATTGGTCTTGGGCCTGTTCCTGGCTCTCCCAGGGAATCCGGGGGGCCGCGACCTGGTGTTAGCAGGCAGCCAAGTCCATCCCCACCATCTGGGGCCCTGGTGAAAACTGGCTAACACTTAGGCTCCGCGCGCCTCTGGTGAACCTGTGCCACGCCAGCTACCCGGTAAGCCACTCCTCTTACGTCAGGCTCTGCCACGTTACCCCGTGACAATAGCTGTACTTGCAACTGACACATTCTGCAAAGTTCAGGGCCCAACTGCAGGTGCCCCCTTCGACTTGAACTCTTCAGGGTCCACTGACTATGCACCCCCTCTGTAGCTACAGGGTCCTCAACCTAGGTACCCCCTTTACAACTAGCTGGCACTGGATCCCAGAAAGCCGCACTCTCCTTCCTGGGACTCTGCTCCCGCCAAAGACATCGTGTCATGTGCCACCCCCAAACTTATACACACTCCCAGCATCCTTTGCAGCACATTCTGGATGTGTCCCCTGATTGGGTTTCCTCCACCACCCTATGAGAAGCCTCTCACAGGAGCCAGTGGAGAGACTCCCCCTTCAGCAGGCACACCTGGAAACCATGACACCCTGACTATTAAATCACAACCCTGCTGTTAGGCAGACAAGGCCCACTATATCTTTACCTAGCACTATCATTTCAGTTTTGATATATATATATATATATATTTATATATATATATATACACGTTTTATGGACGATATATCTCTGTATGTTTATGTCTTTTTTTTCTACATTCTTCAGACATTTACGAAGTATGTGCGGACAACAAAAGCCCCTAAGAAGCGGAATATTCAGACCGCAAAACATGTTGGCATATTTTGTATTCATATCCATTATACACCGTTGATGTCATTGTATGTGTAAAGTTTATATGGGCCATACTCTCTTTTTTGGCCCTGTTTGCAGTAAGGTTATGTATAGGATTGTGGATGTCTAATAAATATATTTTTGTACATTTTAAATAGGCATTTGTGGTGCTATTTTATTTTATTTGGGAGTTACTATTTAAAAGCCCATCTTTTGTGGGGTAAGAATATTTTTTCTTCCCTTTTTTCATACATCTCAATAGACTTACTACTAACCTCAGTTTTTTGGACAGGGTAGATGATAATGATGAGCATGATAATGTAGACTAAAATAAAAACAGAGAATTGTTCTCTCTATATTCTCAGCATGCAGTAGCACAGCAGTATCATGGACTTCCAACAACAATAGTAACAATTAAAAACCTGCCAGACAGGGAGACCAACAATAAAAAGAAGAAAGACGAGACAATTTTTTGAAAAGCATTCTTTAAAAAATCATTTTTCAGGTGCAGTATCAGCACAATTTGGGGGTCTATCAAAACATTTCCTCTGATCATTGGCGCCATCTGGGGGTCACAATGCTGTATTTTTCCAGAAATACCTCAATCCAAAAAAGAAAAAAAACTACATCACAGCCACTACATGGAGCTGACAATGATAGGAAATAATTATATTACCAACAATAAAGCACACATTTGGTGAGCCCGTGCGAATAGTTAAGCCATCCACACAGCAAATGTTTTATGCATAGGCCTTAATTGCCCGGGCAAGGATGATGAAGACAAAAAGTGACAAAAATAGAACTCATTCTTCCAAAGTGCAGCAGCATCAGTACATTATCATGGATTTCCAATTACATCAGCATGAAATTCATGAACAAGGAAAGTAGGAAAGGCTTAGTATTCCAGGTTTGTGAAAGAAACATAGCTCTTGTCGTGACCACTTTGTCCCACTCAAGGCTAATTTTCACACAGCCCTTTCTCTCTTTGTATTATCTGTCCAGAAGAATAGGGCTCCATGCACACTGGGCTTAAAAAAAAAAAAAAAATGTCAGTTCCATTGACAGAAAAAAACGCTCATATAGATCATTATTGTACACAGTTTAGGCAAGTTTACTGTTTTTTTCTGCCAGAAAGCTCCAATCAAACGCAAACCAGAAGGGTTTTCTTTCCCTGCCTCTAAACACAGAGTTTAGAATATGCCTGTAATTGTCCTAATGTGCATGGACACATAGGATAACACTGAGCTGTTTCTACAGGCAAAACACAGAACTCTTATAGAAGCAGCGATTTCTAAGCCAATTTGCATGGAGCCCTAAAGTAAAACTATAAGCAAAACTTTTTTTTCATTTTGGATAGAGTAAGGAAGGGTTATAAACCATCAGTTTTTTTTTTTTTTTTCTTTCGTTATCTGTGTCCCATTGGGAAGATTTCCCTTCACTTCCTGTCCCATAGCCAAAACAGGAAGTACGTGAAAATCCCTGCAAGTTATTGGAATTCCTTGGGGACCCCCAGGCCTCTAGAACTAATGTCTCCATTGGGAGTTTTCCCCTCTATTACTTTTCTGGGGACAACCCAAAATTTGGGATTTTCTTTTACTTTTCCTTTCAATGATAATGGTAAAAAGGACAAATAGTGACGGGGAATCTCCATAACGGTGGCACAGACAGTAATAAAAACTGACAAGTGTTCTAATTCCTCTACATTTCATCCAAAACCAAAAAAATAATTGTGCCTTTAGTTATACTTTAAGACTGCCTTTTTAAAGTTATACTTTAAGCAATTCTTTCCTAATTCTTGATCTCTATATTCTGTATAAACATGTTCTCACATTTCTAGTGTATTGTATCTTAGGTTTAGGCAAGTGGGTTGTCTTAATATAAATAATATTTTCTCCATTTGTATCTCAAAAAATATTTACGTGGTACAGATATATTTGATGCACAGTCTCTGCCTTTTCACTTGCATTATGGTTTTCTACATGTTTTTTTTTTTTGGTGGTCTCCACATTTTTCTGGATTTTGTTTTCCAATGGTTTCCGTTTTCTCAATATTCTCCAGATCTTTTAGGCGTTTATGATTGATATTGCTTAGGTTCTCTGTTCTAATTGTGGTTGTTGATAACCTGTATCACATTGGCTCCAACTGTAGTCCTGACTGAATGGGACATATTGGTGTTTCGGCACAGCCTTCCTGCAAAACTGTTGAGTGAGTGGTCCCCTATTACTCAGAGAACTGGCTGAAAAACCCAGATGCTAGAGGTATCCTCCCAACATCTGGATTATAAGTATTTGGTAGATTTTTGTCATTAACAACCTAATCTTGATCACAAATTGTTTTCCTATTTATGTGTGGAAATGTTTAACTGTATATTGTCAGACGTACACTATATACAGTGCCTTGCGAAAGTATTCAGCCCCCTTGAGCTTTTCGAGCTTTTGCCACATTTCAGGCTTCAAACATAAAGATATAACATTGTCATTTTTTGTGAAGAATCAACAACAAGTGGGACACAATCATGAAGTGGAACAAAATTTATTGGATATTTCAAACTTTTTTAACAAATAAAAAACTGAAAAATTGTGAGTGCAAAATTATTCAGCCCCCTTAAGTTAATACTTTGTAGCGCCACCTTTTGCTGCGATTACAGCTGTAAGTCGCTTGGGGTATGTCTCTATCAGTTTTGCACATCGAGAGACTGAAATTTTTGCCCATTCCTCCTTGCAAAACAGCTCGAGCTCAGTGAGGTCAGATGGAGAGCGTTTGTGAACAGCAGTTTTCAGTTCTTTCCACAGATTCTCGATTGGATTCAAGTCTGGACTTTGACTTGGCCATTCTAACACCTGGATATGTTTATTTGTGAACCATTCCATTGTAGATTTTGCTTTATGTTTTGGATCATTGTCTTGTTGGAAGACAAATCTCCGTCCCAGTCTCAGGTCTTTTGCAGACTCCATCAGGTTTTCTTCCAGAATGGTCCTGTATTTGGCTCCATCCACCTTCCCATCAATTTTAACCATCTTCCCTGTCCCTGCTGAAGAAAAGCAGGCCCAAACCATGATGCTGCCACCACCATGTTTGACAGTGGAGATGGTGTGTTCAGGGTAATGAGCTGTGTTGCTTTTACGCCAAACATAACGTTTTGCATTGTTGCCAAAAAGTTTGATTATGGTTTCATCTGACCAGAGCACCTTCTTCCACATGTTTGGTGTGTCTCCCAGGTAGCTTGTGGCAAACTTTGAACGACACTTTTTATGGATATCTTTAAGAAATGGCTTTCTTCTTGCCACTCTTCCATAAAGGCCAGATTTGTGCAGTATACGACTGATTGTTGTCCTATGGACAGAGTCTGCCACCTCAGCTGTAGATCTCTGCAGTTCATCCAGAGTGATCATGGGCCTCTTGGCTGCATCTCTGATCAGTCTTCTCCTTGTATGAGCTGAAAGTTTAGAGGGACGGCCAGGTCTTTGTAGATTTGCAGTGGTCTGATACTCCTTCCATTTCAATATTATCGCTTGCACAGTGCTCCTTGGGATGTTTAAAACTTGGGAAATCTTTTTGTATCCAAATCCGGCTTTAAACTTCTCCACAACAATATCTCGAACCTGTCTGGTGTGTTCCTTGTTCTTCATGATGCTCAAGGGGGCCGAATACTTTCGCAAGGCACTGTATTTTTGTTTATAAAAACCCTAATAAAAATTAATTGCAAGACTTGTCCAGCAAGTGCAGCAGTATCAGCATCTTACAGTAAGTAGGAAATCTGATGATTTGAGATTCCCAAAGTTGAGATTTTAGTTTTATAAATTCTTTAAAGAGAAAGTTCTGTGGGGAATGGAAAATTTTAAGTCAGCAGATATAAAAACAGATAGATACTTACCAGTCCATGAAATTCAGCACTGTCTTCTCTGCAGCTGATTTTCCCAAGGGCTTCCAACCCTCTAAGCTGCCATTTTGGTTTTGGAAGCTGGCTGTGACTTCTTGATGTCTCATAGCCAGCTCCCCTATTGTACATGTGCTATCTGCAGACTACAGTGGGATAGGTCCTGCTGGGATGTGTGATGTGATCCCAGGAGGCTCAGACGGGGAAATTAGTTGGGGTATTGTCATTCTTGCCTAGGCAAGGAAAAAGGAAGTGGGAGGGAGGTACCAAAAAAGTTAGAACATTTAAAAAAATGGCATTTCTGAAGAGGCTGGGTGAGGAAATAAAAGTAGGTAAGTGCAATTTCTAAGTGAAGGTGTGCTTGTATTTACATAAGTGTAGCACCCTCCTAGTTAGGTAGGTGCTAGGTAAAAGCATCTGTTGCTCCTGCTGCTTATCAGGGGAGCCTGATCTATTAGTTTGTCTGTCACATGTTTCCAGGTGTGATTCACTGGGCCTGAGGGAGTGTCCCCACTGTATCCAATGAGGGAGCTTGTTGGACAGTGGAGGAAACCCAGCCAGTGACACATCGTGTTTTATGGCAGTCCCAGTGGGAGGGCATTCATGCAATGCATCCTGGGATTGACCATAAATACAGAGGGGACATCTGACAAGGAGTCTTTGGCAGGAAGCAGTGTCCCAGGAGGAGGTAGATGGTTGGTCTCTCCTCCTGCAGTGTGAGATGAAAGTGGTCATGGCAGTCGGCCTAGTGAAACGGGTGTGGAGCTGAGCTGCAGAAGAGCCAAAGTGCTGACAGTGAAGTTGGTGGCAGAGTCTCTCTGGAAAAACAGTGTGCTGAGTACTCGGGAATTTGCCACAGGGTCTGCCTAGGAGAGGGGACCACTTCAGAGAAGTCAGGGGATCAAGGAGCTAGCTCAAACAAGAAGCTTAACAGTAAAGGAGGTGCTGTGTAGTTGACCCTGAACAATAGGAACAAAGGGGGTGCCAGGAAGGGCCCTGAAGATTGGTCTGCAGTACAGTACAGTTTACCTCAGGAAGTTTACTCAATTCTACATCACTGCTTGTGACAAAGTAAAGCAGCGGCCTAGCCGTGACTAGTGTTATATAGTGCTACACAGCATTACTCAGCGTTAATCAGCACTAATCAGTCGTGCCAGCTAATTGTGCATAGTTATACAAGTTGGAGTATCCCACTCATTCCCTTCTCTTACCCAAGTTCTAAATAAAAACACAAAAACCAAAGCTCCTAGACCTTTCCTGAATGAGATAAAACACTTGGGAAAATGTTGAACTGTCATGGTGTTGCTAATGGTAACCCGTAACCAGCAGCTCCCAAGGGAGTAGTGCTACATAAGAAATTTCTGGCTACATTACCTACAACTGGGATTGGTGAACAGACATGGTTGCAGTGGGGACTGTGGGGGAACGCAGTTCCGCCACCTCCAGCACTGAATGTCTGTAATGGCAAGGGGTGCTGGAGGGTCTATAATGCTGGCTGCTGGGGGATCTATTGAAACTGGTAGGGATCTATTTTTGCATGGGGGTCTATTGTTGCTAGGGGGTGTCTTATGTTGTCGAAGGGTCAATTGTTGCTGGGGGGGATCTACTGTTGAGGGAGAGGTCTATTTTTGCTTGCTGCTGGAAGATCTGTTGTTGGTGCTGGGGTATAGTGTTCCTGGGTGGATCTATTGTTGCTGAGGTAATATTTTGTAACAGGGGGCCATTGTTGCTAGGGGTATAATGTTGTGTGAGGGATCTATTGTTGATGGGGGATATATTATTGCTGAGGTGGGGTATTATGTTGCTAGCTGGATATATTGTTGCTGGGGGGGGGGGACTATTATTGCTGGGGGACTTATTGTTGCTGGGGTGGTGTCAGGGAACTAGTCGGAGAATAGTTACTTACAGACCTGGCACATTAGCCAATTCTCAACATGGCCACGCCGGCACAAATACGTGCACGCGTATCGCAAACGCATGTTCATCAGGGCGAAGACGTGTGCGCGCTGGGGCACGTATAGGACGTCAGATCCCAGCATCCTCAGGCCTTTAAAAGGATGTCTGTGGCACATGGACATTGCTGACTGGTCTTCAGCTTCCTGTTCCTGTGTTTGCTGCTGCTTCTGATCACCTGTTGTCAGCCGGGCTTGCTCTTGGATTCCTTTTGTCTCGTTCCCAGCTCTAGATCTAGTGTGCCTGGGATGGGGGTCTATTGTTGCTGGGGGGAACTATTGTTGCTGGGGTGGGGTCTGTTGTTTCTGGCTTCAGGTGATCTATTTTACTGTTTTTTTTGTTATCGTTAACAAATTGCATACAAATTACTGACTTACAAAAAATAATACTTGGTTCTGTATTCTCTAAAAGGAATTGTACTGGGAGGAGGGTAGTGGGTGGAACCAAGAGGCGGTACTTGGAGGTGGGTAGGGGGCGGAAACAAGAGGGTGGCTAAAATCGGGGAGTTCCTGCACCTATTCGGCGATGGAGGTAATTAAACAAAAAAATAGTAGTAGACCATAAAGCTTTCTATCTAGTAACACGTTTTAATGTGTAACCAGCCAACTGAGGATGACTGAAGTCACAGGAAAATGGATGATTTAATTTGAAATATGAGGCAGGTGATGAGATGACAAGGGGAATATAAAAAACTGCAATAGAGATGTACTCTAAAGTACAAATGGAATTTTGCCTGTCCTAAAAATTCTAAACTCTTCCCTCTTTCCACTAAGTCCCTCCCCCTTGCCATAAGTTTGTTTTGACTGTTGCAGACGGTTATGGTGCCAGTTAACATGAATAGACTAAAAAAGATGGCAAGGCACTCCAGGCAACATCAGTGGGTTAGTAAAGGGTCACTAGGAAACAAGTAAGGTGTGAACTTGCCAAATCTGCTTGATTCAAGTTGATTCACAGTTTGTGCAAGTATAATCAGATCTAATTATTGCTCACATACTAGACTGGGGTAATCTAGCACACACGGATACGTGTCTTTATTACATTAGTCCTACTTACTGTACTTACAGAACTGACAAACGTGCATTTAAAATGAGCACACGCTTAAAAAATAACTTGAAGTCACTCAGTCGCCTGCCAGGAGTCGTGGAAAGTTGGCAACGGTCTTAAAGGACACTGCAAAACTTGTTTTTCTCTGTGATTATATACTGCATGCAGAGATTAAAGTCACAAAATGAGTCCAGTTCCAAAGGCAAACAACACATATTAATGTTTGGAATCCCAACAACCTGACCTCATTCTTTAGAAGGAGCTACCCATTATGCAAAATAATTTAGCTAACTCTCCTAATGTATATACTAAAATGTATGACTACTGCTTCATGCTATGAACTGTACTTACATAGTTAACCTATGGTATGCAGACCACGGGTTGAATTTTTCTGTACACCAAAAGCTTTTTATTTCACTTCCATTGCATTTTATGTCATATATTGTATATGGTTATATTGTATTGTATATGGTTGATAATATTGTGTGCCATAGTAAAAGCCAATGCTCCCCTCAAGGCCAAGCCCCTAACAAAATAATAATAAAAAAAAATAAAAAAATCAGAAACTCGCCTTTACAAACAAAACAGGCTCTTCTCAATATGGGCTCAGTAAAGGTTGATGTTAGGTGGCTGCCAGTCATACATGCAAGCACAAATAATTTGAGTAAATTGTTCTACATTGTACAAACATGCAAGTTCATATCAGATAAATGTGTAGGTTTGTGCCTATGAATGAAGGAGGAATGGGGTTTTGACTGCATCGGTTGTCTCAGCAGACGGCTGGAAGTGTATACCCAAACTGATTCACTTCCGCCTTGAAAAGCTAAGGAGAGGAACATTGGCCAGGGTCATAAAGAGGCCTAGAAAAATATAAATGTTCCTTGATCCAACTATAAACAGCTGGAACAAATGGCACCTATAATGTAACATTCATCTCATTTACAAAACAATTTGATTATTTTTGCCTAATTACATAATTCTACATCATTTATTGAGTTCAAGCTCTCTTTATTCATTAATGTTGATTTTCTAAAAGAGAAGAGTCTGATTACTTATCCAGGGGAATTTGGTAAAGCTGTGTTCATCATAATAATTTAGGGCCAGTTCATACCAAGAATCATACAGTAATGTATGCGCTCCTTTGCGATTCACATGCAGTTTTGAACCATGCAATTTTAACCCATTGATTTTAAATGGGTTGAAATCGCACCACACCAAAAAAGTTTAAGCCCTACTTTGGAAACTCACTGCCATGGCAGAATGTACTTCTGTACAATGCGATTCGAGGTGGGCAAAATGCACTGCATTTGTTACCTGCATTTGGGGAGTCATTACCTTAATAATATATTTAAATATTTTTATTAGATTTCCCCACATACATAACAAATATACATTAAAAATAAAAAGACATTACAGTATAACAATATGGAAAGCTATTGGTTTAAACTTTAGACTTATATTTTACCCCTCTTTTCCTTTCCCCTTTTTCTCTCTCCTGCCTCAAAAATTTATTTTGTTTATATACATATGTACCAAATACCTGTGTCACCTAACAATTCCTCTGTGAGAAGGAAAAGGAGGAGAAAAAAAAGAAAGAAAAGAAAAAAAAAAACACCCACTTATTCCTATTTATTATCATTTATTATATTTATTCATTAACTTAATATTGACACCTGCTGCAGATTGCAACTGTGGTGCATTTTCAACAAGGTGCTGGAAATGCACACAAAATGCGGGTTTCCCACACCGCATTCTGGTGGGAACTGCCCCTTAGTTATGTGCAGGCAAGCTTCTTTAGAAGTTATACATTTTATTTCTTAACAAAAAAAAAAAAATTCTATTTTTATTAACATATGACACCTAGATATTCTAAAGGGGATAGGTACAAGGAGGGAGGCAAAACGTTAGCAGGAGAAAGGTCTGAAAAGTGGAATGACAGTAGACAACACAACATGTAGACTCAGGAATCTAGCCAAGTAAGGTCACGCAAGGCTACATGTGTCACCAATGGTAGACGACAGCTCCTCTGAGTCACTTTTCACAAGTGAACATAACTTCTTTACATGACATTTCAAAGTCACAGCCCTTAGGCTTACCCAGTGGTGGTGGATGATGGATTTATGAGACAGAGTAAGGTGTAATCCAGGAGAACAGGCCAAGTTCATCAGTAAGAAGCCCCTGCTTCTTTCACTGTGTGCCAGATGACACCTTGCTCCTGAGGTTTGATACAGATAGAATGCCTATATAATTTCAAGATAGTGACAAGAAAGCCATTTCACAGTGGTTTTCAAATCAGTAACTGGACCACCAATAATGTGAGTCTCTTTACACTGTGCCTACACCAATTGAACCTGATTACTGCACTCTGGACCTGTGCTGTATGTTATATACTCTTGACTACTATACCATAAGACATAATGAAAGAAAGCTGCGATGTACAGTATCTCACAAAAGTGAGTACACTCCTCACATTTTTGTAAAAATTTTACTACATATTTTCATGTGACAACACTGAAGCCATTAACACACAGCCATTAATGTCTAAACCACTGGCAACAAAAGTGAGTACACCCCTAAGTGAAAATGTCCAAAAAGGGCCCAATTAGCCATTTTCCCTCCCCGGTGTCATGAGACTTGTTAGTGTTACAAGGTCTCAGGTATGAATGGGGAGCAGGTATGTTAAATTTAGTGTTATCGCTCTCACTCTTTCATACTGGTCACTGGAAGTTCAACATGGCACCTCATGGCAAATAACTCTTTGAGGATCTGAAAAAAAGAATTGTTGCTCCACATAAAGATGGCCTAGGCTATAAAAAAAGATTGCCAAGACCATGAAACTGAACTGCAGCACGGTGGCTAGGACCATACAGTGGTTTAACAGGACAGGTTCCACTCAGAACAGGCCTCGCCATGGTCAACTAAAGAAGTTGAGTGCACATGCTCAGCATCATATCCAGATGTTGTCTTTGGGAAATAGATGTATGAGTGCTGCCAGCATTGCTGCAGAGGTTGAAGGGGTGGGAGGGTCAGCCTGTCAGTGCTCATACCATACGCCGCACACTGCATAAATTTGGTCTGCATGGCTGCCATCCCAGAAGGAAGCCTCTTATAAAGATGATGCACAAAAAAAAAAAGCCTGTTCATTTGATATGTTCATTGTATGAGATGTTTGTTTGTACACATTCACTATTTGTTGTCACTATTCAATGATAGAGCATGTTATGATAAATTTGAGCTATTTTATTTGATTTATGATACTGCTCCTTGTGTAAGGGCAACAGCGATATCAGATAGATTACATTTCACCACAACTAGCATGATCAGAGTGAATAGTTGAACACTCACAAGGGAGACACCATTAATTTGGTATATTCACAAAAGTTTAGCGCACCTGCTGTTTTATTTACGATTATTTTCCACTGGATCTAAGGTTTGCAGCTTTACTTTATTTATTTATATATTCTGCGCAATTTTTTTCTATTTTTTATTAAGAACATGAAATACTGGAACCATGTCCTGTGGTCTGATGAGACCAAGATAAACGTGTTTGGTTCAGATGGTGTCAAGTGTGTGTAGTGGCAACCAGGTGAGGTGTCAGAAACCTGATCCGAGGCCAAGGTGCTGAGAGGGCTTCCCTTGCAGCTAAGTGCGGCACACCCCTGAAGATGGTACAGGAGGTGTAGCGTCCAAAGGCGCACGATTTTCCAGCTCGGTACAGATGAGAAGAGCAGAGGAACTTCAGGAGCTTGCTGGGTGGCAGGAAACACAGCAGGGCAGAGGACTCCAGAAGGTTTCCAAGAAGCCAGGCAACTGGTGCAAAGCAAAGTCGAGGCAGGGGTCAAACACTGTGAGCAACTGGAAGGCAAGCCAGGTAGAAGAAGCAAGAGCAGGCCGAGGTCTTTAGGCAGGAGAAGGTAGCAAGGTCAAATGGAGGGAGCCCCTCAGAGACTGGGCCGCAGGGCAGCATTTCAACATGATAATGACCCCAAACACTCCTCCAAGATGACCATTGCCTTGCTAAAGAAGCTGAGTAGTGTTGAGCGAACACGGACTGTATTATTCGTGTTCGTACCGAATAATTGGATTTTTGTTACCCGAACACGAACACGGACACTTTACTGTATATTCGGGTAAAAATCCGTGTTCGGTCGTTTTATTTCCGGGTTTTGCATGCTTTGGCGCTCTTTTCATGGCGGGCTTTCAACAGCCAATCAACAATCGTTTAACTGGTGTGCCTTAAGCCATCCCAGCCATGCCTGCAAATGTCTCAGTAGCTGTGATTGGCCGTCTGAAGCATGTGACCAAGTCTTTATAAGTTCGAGGCAGCCGCAGCGGCGTCATTATGCTGCTTAGATCAGGGACAGAGCACACATCAACGTGCTGGCTGCTGATTAGGGAAAGATAGGCAGGAAAAAACCATTTGTGTCCGGATAGAATTGAGGGACAGGTCGGAGTGCTTAGGCAGGGCGAGTTGTAGGCATTTTAGGGATAGAGTCTGCTGAATTATAGGGTCAGTGTGTTCTACAAACTACAATCGATATTGCTGTGTGGGGTGGGGTCTGCACTTAGTTCTCCTGATCTACGATCTCTTCTCAATCCTGTTAGGGACAGAGTCTGCTGAATTTTAGGGAAAGTGTGTTCTACAAACTACAATCGATATTGCTGTGTGGTGTGGGATAGGAGATAGGCAGGTGTCAGTGATCCACATCCATTTTTCTGTGTGTGGGCTGCAGTGAACACAATCTTTTTGGGGTGCAGTGAACACAATCCTTTTGGAGTGCAGTGAACAAAATCTTTGTGGGGTGCAGTGAACAAAACCTTTGTGGGGGTACAGTGAACACAATCTTTGTGGGGTGCAGTGAAGACAATCCTTGTGGGGTGCAGTGAAGACAATCCTTGTGGGGTGCAGTGAACAAAATCTTTGGGGGGTACAGTGAACACAATCTTTGTGGGGTGCAGAGAAGACAATCCTTGTGGGGTGCAGTGAACAAAATCTTTGGGGGGGTACAGTGAACACAATCTTTGTGGGGTGCAGTGAACAAAACCTTTGTGGGGTGCAGTGAACACAATCTTTGTGGGGTGCAGTGAAGACAATCCTTGTGGGGTGCAGTGAAGACAATCCTTGTGGGGTGCAGTAAACAAAATCTTTGGGGGGTACAGTGAACACAATCTTTGTGGGGTGCAGTGAACAAAACCTTTGTGGGGTACAGTGAACACAATCTTTGTGGGGTGCAGTGAACAAAACCTTTGTGGGGTACAGTGAACACAATCTTTGTGGGGTGCAGTGAAGACAATCCTTTTGGAGTGCAGTGAACACAATCTTTGTGGGGTACAGTGAACACAATCTTTGTGGGGTGCAGTGAACAAAACCTTTGTGGGGTACAGTGAACACAATCTTTGTGGGGTGCAGTGAACACAATCTTTGTGGGGTGCAGTGAATAAAACCTTTGTGGGGTGCAGTGAACACAACCTTTGTGGGGTACAGTGAACACAATCTTTGTGGGGTGCAGTGAACAAAACCTTTGTGGGGTACAGTGAACATAATCTTTGTGGGGTACAGTGAACACAATCTTTGTGGGGTGCAGTGAACAAAACCTTTGTGGGGTACAGTGAACACAATCTTTGTGGGGTGCAGTGAACAAAACCTTTGTGGGGTACAGTGAACACAATCTTTGTGGGGTGCAGTGAACAAAACCTTTGTGGGGTACAGTGAACACAATCTTTGTGGGGTGCAGTGAAGACAATCCTTTTGGAGTGCAGTGAACACAATCTTTGTGGGGTACAGTGAACACAATCTTTGTGGGGTGCAGTGAACAAAACCTTTGTGGGGTACAGTGAACACAATCTTTGTGGGGTGCAGTGAACACAATCTTTGTGGGGTGCAGTGAACAAAACCTTTGTGGGGTACAGTGAACACAATCTTTGTGGGGTGCAGTGAACAAAACCTTTGTGGGGTACAGTGAACACAATCTTTGTGGGGTACAGTGAACACAATCTTTGTGGGGTGCAGTGAACAAAACCTTTGTGGGGTACAGTGAACACAATCTTTGTGGGGTGCAGTGAACAAAACCTTTGTGGGGTACAGTGAACACAATCTTTGTGGGGTGCAGTGAACAAAACCTTTGTGGGGTACAGTGAACACAATATTTGTGGGGTGCAGTGAAGACAATCCTTTTGGAGTGCAGTGAACACAATCTTTGTGGGGTACAGTGAACACAATCTTTGTAGGGTGCAGTGAACAAAACCTTTGTGGGGTACAGTGAACACAATCTTTGTGGGGTGCAGTGAACACAATCTTTGTGGGGTGCAGTGAATAAAACCTTTGTGGGGTGCAGTGAACACAACCTTTGTGGGGTACAGTGAACACAATCTTTGTGGGGTGCAGTGAACAAAACCTTTGTGGGGTACAGTGAACATAATCTTTGTGGGGTACAGTGAACACAATCTTTGTGGGGTGCAGTGAACAAAACCTTTGTGGGGTACAGTGAACACAATCTTTGTGGGGTGCAGTGAACAAAACCTTTGTGGGGTACAGTGAACACAATCTTTGTGGGGTGCAGTGAACAAAACCTTTGTGGGGTACAGTGAACACAATCTTTGTGGGGTGCAGTGAAGACAATCCTTTTGGAGTGCAGTGAACACAATCTTTGTGGGGTACAGTGAACACAATATTTGTGGGGTGCAGTGAACAAAACCTTTGTGGGGTACAGTGAACACAATCTTTGTGGGGTGCAGTGAACACAATCTTTGTGGGGTGCAGTGAACAAAACCTTTGTGGGGTACAGTGAACACAATCTTTGTGGGGTGCAGTGAACAAAACCTTTGTGGGGTACAGTGAACACAATCTTTGTGGGGTACAGTGAACACAATCTTTGTGGGGTGCAGTGAACAAAACCTTTGTGGGGTACAGTGAACACAATCTTTGTAGGGTGCAGTGAACAAAACCTTTGTGGGGTACAGTGAACACAATCTTTGTGGGGTGCAGTGAAGACAATCCTTTTGGAGTGCAGAGAACAAAATCTTTGTGGGGTACAGTGAACACAATCTTTGTGGGGTGCAGTGAACAAAATCTTTGTGGGGTACAGTGAACACAATCTTTGTGGGGTGCAGTGAAGACAATCCTTGTGGGGTGCAGTGAAGACAATCCTTGTGGGGTGCAGTGAACAAAATCTTTGGGGGGTACAGTGAACACAATCTTTGTGGGGTGCAGTGAACACAATCTTTGTGGGGTACAGTGAACACAATCTTTGTGGGGTGCAGTGAAGACAATCCTTGTGGGGTGCAGTGAAGACAATCCTTGTGGGGTGCAGTGAACAAAATCTTTGGGGGGTACAGTGAACACAATCTTTGTGGGGTGCAGTGAACAAAACCTTTGTGGGGTACAGTGAACACAATCTTTGTGGGGTGCAGTGAAGACAATCCTTTTGGAGTGCAGTGAACACAATCTTTGTGGGGTACAGTGAACACAATCTTTGTGGGGTGCAGTGAACAAAACCTTTGTGGGGTGCAGTGAACAAAACCTTTGTGGGGTACAGTGAACACAATCTTTGTGGGGTGCAGTGAACACAATCTTTGTGGGGTGCAGTGAACACAACCTTTGTGGGGTACAGTGAACACAATCTTTGTGGGGTGCAGTGAACAAAACCTTTGTGGGGTACAGTGAACACAATCTTTGTGGGGTGCAGTGAACACAATCTTTGTGGGGTACAGTGAACACAATCTTTGTGGGGTGCAGAGAAGACAATCCTTTTGGGGTACAGTGAACACAATCTTTGTGGGGTACAGTGAACACAATCTTTGTGGGGTGCAGTGAACAAAACCTTTGTGGGGTGCAGTGAACACAATCTTTGTGGGGTGCAGTGAAGACAATCCTTGTGGGGTGCAGTGAAGACAATCCTTGTGGGGTGCAGTGAAGACAAACAATCCTCGTGGGGTGCAGTGAACAAAATCTTTGGGGGGTACAGTGAACACAATCTTTGTGGGGTGCAGTGAACAAAACCTCTGTGGGGTACAGTGAACACAATTTGTGGGGTGCAGTGAACAAAACCTTTGTGGGGTACAGTGAACACAATCTTTGTGGGGTGCAGTGAAGACAATCCTTTTGGAGTGCAGTGAACACAATATTTGTGGGGTACAGTGAACAAAACCTTTGTGGGGTACAGTGAACACAATCTTTGTGGGGTGCAGAGAAGACAATCCTTTTGGGGTGCAGTGAACACAATCTTTGTGGGGTACAGTGAACACAATCTTTGTGGGGTGCAGTGAACAAAACCTTTGTGGGGTACAGTGAACACAATCTTTGTGGGGTGCAGTGAACAAAACCTTTGTGGGGTACAGTGAACACAATCTTTGTGGGGTACAGTGAACACAATCTTTGTGGGGTACAGTGAACACAATCTCATACTTCTGAAGCTTTGAGGGTGCTGCCTGTTCTATACTCCTCCTCCTCCTCCTCATCCATCCTTTTAGGTGTACAAACAATAGTAATTGGGGCCTAGTGTGCTTCTGTACGTGTGAAAAACATACACTTTTTTTGATCATATTTCCTATTCCGCTATTCAATAAAAACCTTTGGGGCTCAATTAAATTGCGGAATAGTCTGTGTCGGTACGTGTGAGATCCACCTTTCCAAGTTTTTGGGGTTCATCTCATACTTCTGAAGCTTTGAGGGTGCTGCCTGTTCTATACTCCTCCTCCTCCTCCTCCTCATCCATCCTTTTAGGTGTACAAACAATAGTAATTGGGGCCTAGTGTGCTTCTGTACGTGTGAAAAACATACACCTTTTTTTGATCATATTTCCTATTCCGCTATTCAATAAAAACCTTTGGGGCTCAATTAAATTGCGGAATAGTCTGTGTCGGTACGTGTGAGATCCACCTTTCCAAGTTTTTGGGGTTCATCTCATACTTCTGAAGCTTTGAGGGTGCTGCCTGTTCTATACTCCTCCTCCTCCTCTTCCTCATCCATCCTTTTAGGTGTACAAACAATAGTAATTGGGGCCTAGTGTGCTTCTGTACGTGTGAAAAACATACACTTTTTTTTGATCATATTTCCTATTCCGCTATTCGATAAAAACCTTTGGGGCTCAATTAAATTGCGGAATAGTCTGTGTCGGTACGTGTGAGATCCACCTTTCCAAGTTTTTGGGGTTCATCTCATACTTCTGAAGATTTGAGGGTGCTGCCTGTTCCATACTCCTCTTCCTCATCCTCCCTTTAGGGTAGGAAAAAATTTAATCGGGCCTAGTCTGTGTTTGTACGTGTGAGATACACAGTTTTTTATCCTATTCCGCTATTCAATACACACCCTTTTGGTGTAAAAAACATTAAATTGCGGCATAGTTTGCATATTTGACTGTGAGATACACCCATTGCGATACTGTTGTTCTTTTGTTCCGCTATTCAATAAAGACCTTTCTAGGGCAAGATCTTAAATTTCAGAAATATGAGGAGAGCGTCAAATAGGGGCCGTGGCCTGGGTCGTGGTGGTGCTGCTGCTAGAGCTCCTGTTGCAAGGAGAGGACGTGGTCGATCTGTGCCAGCTACACGCACAAGTGAAACACCTTCCTCAAGTGTGAGTAGGCGACAGAACCTGCATCAGTATTTGGTAGGGCATCATACGCCTCTAGAAGTGATGAGGCCAGAACACAGAGAGGCGATAGTAGATTGGTTTGCTGCTGACAGTGCCTCCAGTTCCTTCACATTGTCTCCCACCCAGTCTACTGCAGAAAGGTCAGAGTTGGCACCTGCAGCCAATGTCCAACCGTCTTTCACCTCACCCCCTTGCAAATCAAGCAAGCAGTCTGAGCCCCAAGCCATACAGCAGTCTCTTATTCTTTTTGAGGACTCTGTCAGCAGGGTTTCCCAGGGCCATCCACCTAGCCCTGCCCCAGAAGTGGAAGAGATTGAGTGCAGCGATGCCCAACCACTTATTTCTCAAGATGAGTACATGGAAGGACCATCACAGCACGTCTCCGATGATGACGAAACGCAGGTGCCAACTGCTGCGGCGTTCAGCATTGTGGAGACCGACAGGGAGGGCAGGGGTGAAGACTGGGTGGAAGATGATGTGGAGGACGATGAGGTCCTCGACCCCACATGGAATGAAGGTCATGCAGGTGACCTGAGTAGTTTGGAGGAAGAGGCGGTGGTCGCACAGAGCCACCAGCACAGCAGAAGAGGGAGCAGGGTGCAGAAGCGGAGCGGCCGTGCCCTAGACACTACGCCTGCTACTGCCCAACGCAGCAAGGGAACGAGCGCACCAAAGTCAGCTCAAAAGAGTTCTCTAGCGTGGAAGTTCTTTAGAAAATGTGCTGATGACAGGACACGAGTGGTTTGCACCCTGTGCAATCAGAGCCTGAAGCGAGGCATAAACCTTCTCAACCTGAGCACAACCTGCATGATCAGGCATCTAAGTGCAAAGCACGAGCTGCAGTGGAGTACACACCTTCAAAACCAAGAAACGTCTCTGGCTCATCCTGCTTCCTCTTCTGCTGCAGTCTCGGCCGCTCCAGCCACCTCTGTAGTCATACCGGCACCTGCCACCCCGCAAACAGACGATCTGTCAGCAACACCACCACCTGGGTCACCAACAACCATCTCCACAATGTCCCGTGGAAGCGTTCAGCTTTCCATCTCCCAAACACTTGAGAGGAAGAGGAAGTACCCCCCTACCCACCCGCGATCCCTGGCCCTGAATGCCAGCATTTCACAATTATTGGCCTTTGAAATGCTGTCATTCCGTCTGGTGGAGACGCCCAGTTTTAAAAAGCTTATGTCGGTGGCTGTCCCACAGTACGTCGTGCCCAGCCGCCACTACTTTTCCAGGCAAGCCATCCCTTCCCTGCACAACCAAGTGGGGGAAAAAATCAGGTGTGCACTGCGCAACGCCATCTGTGCCAAGGTCCACCTAACTACCGATACGTGGACCAGTAAGCACGGTCAGGGGCGTTATATCTCCCTAACGGCACACTGGGTAAATGCAGTGGCGGATGGGCCTGAGGCGGATAGCAATTTGGCACATGTCCTTCCACCACCGAGGATTGCAGGGCGCTTCAGTTTGCCTCCTGTTCCTAACTCATCCTACTCCGCTACCTCATCCTCTACCGCCTCCTCATCCGGACAGCGTAATACCTTCACCACCAACTTCAGCACGGCCAGGGCTAAACGACAGCAGGCAGTTTTACAACTTGCCTGTTTGGGGGACAAACCACACACCGCGCAGGAGTTGTGGAGGAGCATGGAACAGCAGACAAATGAGTGGTTGCTGCCAGCGAGCCTCAAGCCCGGCCTGGTGGTGTGCGATAACGGGCGAAATCTCATAGCAGCTCTGGGCCTAGCCGGTTTTACGCACATCCCTTGCCTGGCGCATGTGCTGAATTTGGTGGTGCAGAGGTTCCTTAAAAACTACCCTGATATGTCAGAGCTGCTGCAGAAAGTGCGGGCCGTCTGTGCGCACTTTCGGCGTTCTCACCCTGCTGCTGCTCGCCTGGCAGGGCTGCAGCGTAACTTCGGCCTTCCCGCTCACCGCCTCATATGTGACGTGCCCACAAGGTGGAACTCCACCTTGCACATGCTGCAAAGACTGTGCGAGCAGCAGCAGGCCATAGTGGAGTTTCAGCTGCAGCACGCACGCGTGAGTCGCTCTGCGGAACAGCACCACTTCACCACCAATAACTGGGCCTCCATGCGAGATCTGTGTGCCTTGTTGCGCTGTTTTGAGTACTCCACCAACATGGCCAGTGGCAATGACGCCGTTCTCAGCTTAACTATCCCACTTCTATGCCTCCTTGAAAAAACAATTCGGGCGATGATGGAAGAGGATGTGGCACAGGATGAGGAGGAGGAGGATGAAGAGGTAACATTTCAAAGGCTTTCAGGGCAGTCATTCGCAAGGGGCTCCGAGGGTGGGTTCCTGCAC
Source organism: Pelophylax lessonae (assembly GCF_965119305.1). NCBI lineage: Eukaryota > Metazoa > Chordata > Amphibia > Anura > Ranidae > Pelophylax > Pelophylax lessonae. The sequence goes on from NC_138771.1 coordinate 351,305,916, forward strand.
ACACAAACGCCAGGGACACAATTGTCCAGCAGGGGCACAGTTCTGGAGGATGAGGAGGATGAGGAGGAGGAGGAGCTGGAGGAGGAGATGGAACCATGTTCACAGCAGGGTGGCACCCAGGCCAGCTCATGGCCATCACTGGTGCGTGGCTGGGCGGATACAGAGGACACGGACGATACACCTCCCACAGAGGACAGCCTTTCGTCGCCTCTGGGCAGCCTGGCACACATGAGCGATTACATGCTGCAGTGTCTCCACAACGACCGCCGAGTTGCCCACATTCTAACTTGTGCTGATTACTGGGTGGCCACGCTGCTGGATCCCCGTTACAAGGACAACGTACCGTCCTTAATTCACTCACTGGAGCGCGATCGCAAGATGCGCGAGTACAAGCGCACGCTGGTAGACGCGATGCTGCTGGCATTCCCATCTGACAGCGGGGCCACAGTGGAAGCACAAGGCAGAGGAGGAGGAGGAGGAGGTCGCCAACTCAACCAGGGCACCGCCAGCACCTCAGAAGGCAGGGTTAGCATGGCCGAAATGTGGAAAAGCTTTGTCAGCACGCCACAACAAACAGCAGCACCAGCAGCTCAGATGGAACGTCTTAGCAGGAGGCAGCATTTTACCAACATGGTGGAGCAGTATGTGTGCACACGCCTACATGTAGTGAATGAGGGGTCTGCCCCCTTCAACTTCTGGGTCTCCAAATTGGGCACATGGCCTGAGCTTGCCCTTTACGCCTTGGAGGTGCTGGCGTGCCCTGCAGCCAGTGTATTATCTGAACGGGTATTTAGCATGGCTGGGGGTGTTATAACAGACAAGCGCAACCGCCTGTCCAGAGACAATGTGGACAAGCTCACGTTCATTAAAATGAACCAGGCATGGATCCCACGGGACTTTTCCGTACCTTGTGCAGAATAGCAATGGATACCGACCTTACCCAGCCATTGTTCCATTTTTGCTCTTTCTCACTCTTTTGGGGTGTACCCTCATTTAAAATTTGTGAAAAGAAGCAGTGTTGGCTACCTCGTCCTCCTCCTCAGGGCCAGATTAACGTAGGGGCTGTTGGAGCTGCAGCTCCATGCAGGCCCCTACCTTTTATATAGGCCCTGGGTTGGCCATATTCACTTTGACCGCTCTTCTGTCACTTGTAAACACAGAAGTCTGGCTTCTATGCTCGCTTCCCCAGGCAGCACCCTCAGAACCTCCCCACACAGCGCGAAGGCCGGACAAGGAGGGACAGTTGCCGATGCATGGATGTGTTTATGGGCTTCAGAGACAGCATCCCATGTTGAATTAGGCATGCATGGCTGCACCCTTCCTCCTCTGGGTGCATGCCAAGGCACGGCCCTTAAGGCCCTTCAAAATCCTCAGCACCAAGACCATGATGCTCTTAATCCGGCCCTGGTCCTCCTCCACCGCCGCTTCCACCTACACCGCCCATAGGTGTGCGCAGCCTATTGCATTAGGGTGTGCACCCCAAAGTTGAAATACACATGCATGTGTTTGCCTACATGTACATGGCCCCGATACATTACTCTCCCTGCTGGCAAAGAGAAATAGAGCAGAGCAGGTGCGAGGGAGATCTTTCCCATCTCCTCACTGGCAAACAGAGCGATAATGCTATGTGCCCTAGGTGATTAGGGTGTGCCCAGGTACACCAGGCACACCCTGTGCGCACGCCTATGACACCGCCACATCCACCACCACCTCAACCTCCCTCCTACTCCATATGGGCCTCGTCCTTCAGAGATGAAGAACATTGTTTTATTTTTCTGTTTTTTTTTGTTGTTTTAAGTTATTTCCCTATCCACATTTGTTTGCAGAGCACTTGCCATGCTCTTAACTACGTTTTGCTGCCATTTGCAGCACTCTAGCCCTTTCCATTGGTGTTTTAAAGCCATTTTAGTGCCTTAAAGTTCGGGTCCCCATTGACTTCAATGGGGTTCGGTGTCCGGGAAAAGTTCGGTAAAAGTCCGGGACACGGACCCGGACTTTTTTTTAAAGTTCGGCCGAACCCGTTGAACACGGACATCTAGGTGTCCGCTCAACCCTAAAGCTGAGGGTAAAGGTGATGGACTGGCCAAGCATCTCTCCAGACCTAAACCCTATTGAGCATCTGTGGGGCATCCACAAGCGGAAGGTGGAGGAGCGCAAGGTCTCTAACATCCACCAGCTCTGTGATGTCATCATGGAGGAGTGAAAGAGGACTCCAGTGGCAACCTGTGAAGCTCCGGTTAACTATATGCCCAAGAGGGTTAAGGCAGTGCTGGAAAATAATGGTGGCCACACAAAATATTGACACTTTGGACCCAATTTGGACATTTTCACCTAGGGGTGTACCCACTTTTGTTGCCAGCGGTTTAGACATTAATGGCTGTGTTGAGTTATTTTGAGCGGACAGCAAATTTACACTGTTATACAAGCTGTACACTCACTACTTTACACATGGTAGCAAAGTGTCATTTCTTCAGTGTTGTCAGATGAAAAGATATAATAAAATATTTACAAAAATGTGAGGGGTGTACTCATTTTTGTGAGATACTGTACATTCCATACTCCTAACCATTGCAATGTGTAAGCCATTCTGTTTAACAGGAAGAGGTTTAGTCACTTTAAAGGACTTTAAAAGTAAAGCAAGCAAGTAAATTTGTGTTCAGTTTTTACCGTTGTGTTCAAATTAGTATCAGGATTTTTTTTTTCTCACATGATTGGATGATTATTGTGAACACAGATTCACTGTATTTACAAAGTTAAAGTGGAACTTCACTCTTCCAATCAACATTGATTATTTTTAACCCTCATGCTGCTAGCATTAGTAAATAGATAGGAAAATATATTATACTTGTTTTTTTCTTTAATTTCTTCTGTTACTTTCTGGTTTCATACCTAGGCAAATGATGTCATACATCCCAGGAGTCTTCAGAAGGGGAGGAGGGGTTTTCATAGCTCAGCACACTCTCCTGCATGCATACTTGACCTAAGGGCAGGAAGTAAATGCTACATGAATCATTTGCCCTTACTCAAGATGGCCACGGGCAGAAATGCCAGGGGGTGTTTTTAAAAGTGATTTCTCAGCAAAATAAAGCATGAAGACATAGATTGTTGGGGGAGTTTGCTGTGAATATTAAAAATTAATTAAATAGTGTTTTTGGTTAGTGGTGCTCATATGCAGTGAAGATCTGCTTTAAGTGAACCTTTACTTTGCCAAGTGAACAAACTTTACTTATAAATCAACTCCATTGTCTCATTAGTTATGGGTTGCTAAGTAGTGCCCAACTGTCTTAAGAACGTTTTCCTTTAAGGTAGACATGGGCAAGCAGAACTGCAGTATAAAATTGTAAGATAAAATGAATAGACCATTGAAAAATAAAACAACAAAATCAAACCAGCTTTTTGCTGCCATATTCACCTTCAATAAACAGATTTCTGCAGCAGTACCTTTTTTTCTGAACGGCATTATTCAACCCACTACCTCTGAGTCCAGGTTATTTTGGACCCACCCCAAGCCTGTGACTGAACAGTTAAGCAATAGCAGCACAGTGATGAGCTCATTTCTCTGTCAGGCGTCTATTCCAACCTATCAGCATACTTCTTGTCAGCACCTAAACCAAATGGCTCCTTGTGCTGCTTCTTCCTTCCACTTTCTAGTGCTGCTGTACAGGAAGTGCAAGAGACTGATACCAGGTCAGATTTTGCTACTTACACTACTATTTTAAAAATACATTTAGAAATGTATTAATTATTACAATGCTGCATTACTGTGTGTTTTTGTATCTACCTGCTATAAAGTTCTCTTTTAAGGCAAATACAGACAATGTGTTAACTAAAAAGTTAAACTTTTAGCTTGCTTTCTTTGTTTAAAAATAACAAACATGCTATACTTACCTGCTCCGTGCAGTTGGTCTTTCACAGAGAAGCCCGGATCCTCCTCTTCTCCGGTCCCTCTGCGGCGCTCCTGGCCCCTCCTTCCTTTTGAGTGCCCCCACAGCAAGCAGCTTGCTATGGAGGCACCCAAGCCGAGCTGCTGTCCATTCAGAGCCATGGTTTGGCCCCGCCTCCCTCTCTCCTCATTCGCTAACTTTAATTGACAACAGCCGGAGCCAATGGCGCCGCTGCTGTGTCTCAACCAATCAGGAGGGAGAGTCGCGGATGGACGAGGCACTTGTGCAACATTGCTGGATTGAGATGGGGCTTAGGCAAGTATGATGGGGGCTGCTGCATACTGAAGGTTTTTAAAAAAATGCATTAAGATAAAAAAAAAAAACCTTCTGCCTTTAGATTTACTTTAAAGTCTATATTCGGTATGCAGAAAAGCATATGAGGTTTATGTGTTTCTGCTAAAATCAGGAGGTGTGTTAGTGACCAGATTATCATGTGAAAAGAGAGGGAAAAAACACTAAAAAGGAAACTCATGCAGCCAGCACATCTAAAGATGAATTTAAAAAGTGGCCCTGTGCTGGTGTCTGCTATGTTTATTGAAATCTTCAATTCTGCCCCCTAGATAGCCCCGCAGCTTTGATATTCCGTAATTGCAGGAGTTAATATGAACGGCTCCACCTGTCACAAGCACTTGTCAAAAGTGCGACTATGCCCATCCCACTATCCTTTCACATCTTTGCCCCATTTAATATCAGTTCCCCCAACTAAATGTACTCTATGAATGGACAGGCAGATGAATGCACACTCACTGCAAGTATTGTGTACCTGGGGCTCATTAAAATAACAAAATATTTCACTACCTAAACTTTAAGCGTTTGATATCAACATAGTTAAATAGTTGCCTGATTGTCACATGTGATGCTCAGAATAATTGCTGGACATGAAGCTATTAGAATTTGCTTAACCAGTTTTTTTCTTTTTAGCTCCATTTGGTCCATTTCAATTTCCTTATTTGGCACAGGGTACTTTTGTAATTACTACTGTTGCAGTGTTGATTACAGAACAATATTAATAATGAGAAAACGAGTGCGAGTGCTGTACAAGAATGACTCTAAGATGCAACAAGAAAGGTAAAATTGGAAGGACATATTTCTTCTGCACATGATAGGTCAACCTTCAAGACCAACATTAGATCTGTAGCACCAGCCTGGGGCATATTCTGGAGCGCAACCGCACAGATCAGCCTGTCACTGACAGCGTCACGCATGTTTTCAGCTGCACACACAGCCAGTGCTGCAACTGTTCTCCCTCTCCTTGCCTGCCAGTGAGGAGAGAAGGAGAGAGATAGAGGCAAAACACATTGATCATTTCAAGGACTATACAGCCACAGAGAGAGCTGGAGGAAAGCCCCGCCCATCTGGGAACGTAAAAAGGAAGAAAAAACTGAGCTGCTGTGGATTATGGACATGTGGACAGAAGCTGCTGGGTGCAGCTTTGACTTGTGGGATATGTTGTCCCCAGCCAGTCAAATCTTGTATTACAGATTGGCAATAGAACTACACAAACCAACATGACCGGGGCTGTGGAGAGGAAAAGGAAAGTCTGCATTCGGACTCAAGACAGATGTTGTGAGGACATTGTGGAAGAAAGACCATACTGCGGACTGTTAGTAAAACATTTCTCCATCCTATTAGGAAAACAGAGAGGTAAAGTAACGAACATCCTTTGGTACAGTGAGGGAAAAAAAAGTATTTGATCCCCTGCTAATTTTGTAAATTTGCCCACTGACAAAGAAATGATCAGTTTAAAATGTTAATGGTAGGTTTAACAGTGAGACAGAGAATAACAACAAAAATATCTAGAAAAACGAATTTAAAAAAAAGTTATAAAATTGATTTGGATTTTAATGAGTGAAATAAGTATTTGACCCCTTGGCAAAACATGACTTAGTACTCGGTGGCAAAACCTTTGTTGGTCAGACGTTTCTTGTAGTTGATCACCAGGTTTGCACACATCTCAGGAGGGATTTTGTCCCACTCCTCTTTGCGGGTCCTCTCCAAGTCAATAAGGTTTCGAGGCTGACGTTTGGTAACTCAAACCTTCAGCTCCCTCCACATATTTTCTATGGGATTAAGGTCTGGAGATTGGCTAGTGACTGTCATATGTCACACCCTCTCCTGTGTGATACACGGAAACTGTGAGACAGCTTGCACTGGTGAAGTGTTTTACTTGTAAGTTTTTTTCTGTGAATTAATCTCCCATTTAATTCTATCAGAGAGCATTAGATTCTTCCTTTATCTTTTCTATGCCTGGGGGTTCTATTATGAGTTAAATGCTGCCTGGTCCTGGAAATCACTGGTCGCTTCCCTATCTGAGGTCTATCCAGCCATCCGTTAACCCTTTGAAGGGTATTGCTGTATCCGACCAAGTGGTGACTCTTGGGTCAGAGAGGAAGGTGAGAGGCTTTATTACTCGGTGGTGGTGGTGGTGGATAAAGGTGGATAAAGGTGCACGTTTACTCATATACTTTCACAGAGGTGTAGGATATTTTATACACTTTTGGACATTTGGACTTTACTATTTATTTTATAATTTATATGAATTTATATAAAGGTTTTTTTGAGGTATTTTATCTGGCGCAGCACATTTTGTTTTTTTTTTTAGGCCACTCCAGGACCTTAATGTGCTTCTTCTTCAGCCACTCCTTTGTTGCCTTGGGCGTGTGTTGTGGGTCATTGTCATGCTGGAATACCCATCTATGACCCATTTTCAATGCCCTGGCTGAAAGAAGGAGGATTTCACCCAAGATTTGACAGTACATGGCCCTGTCCATCGTCCCTTTGATGTGGTGAAGTTGCTCTGTCCCCTTAGCAGAAAAACACCCAAAGCATAATGTTTCCACCACACAGAGAGTTGTGTTAATGCCAAAGAGCTCAATTTTGGTCTTATCTGCCTGCAACACTTTCACCCAGTTCTTCTCTGAATCATTCAGATGTTCATTAACAAGCTTCAGACGGGCCTGACCATGTGCTTTCTTGAGCAGGGGGACCTTGCGGGTGCTGCAGGATTTCAGTCTTTCACGGCGTTGTGTGTTACCGATTGTTTTCTTGGTGACTATGGTCCCAGCTGCCTTGAGATCATTGACAAGATTCTCCTGTGAAGTTCTGTGCTGATTCCTCCCCGTTCTCATTAACATGTGCAATGCAATAGAGCTTGACTGAATGATAATACTTTTCTTTTTCAATCAAGGGCTTAGATAAGGGGAGATGAGGGAGGGATCAAACCCCCTGCAGAGCATCGGTGGTGGCACAGTTGCCATTGACAGTTGCTGTACACCAGAAGCACTGCAGCTGGCAATCCTGTCAACTGTCAGAGACAGGCACCAACAGTTTAGAGGGAGGAAGGCTCTCATTAGGTCCTCCTCAGCTCAGGTCACAAAACACAGCCAAGGGAGGACTTCTACTTGCTCTAAAATGCCTGATCTAGTGAGTTGATTTCTTGAAGAAGGGAGAGCCATACTGGGGGGTCTGTATTGGGAGTAGCTGTTCTGGCTGTACCAGAGGAAGATGTATGGGGGTGGGAGGTGGGGGGAAAGGAGTCATCTGTACTGAGGTTTGATCCATACTGGAGGGAGATCTATACTAGAAGGAGGGCTATGCTAGTGTGTATCTGTGCTGTGGGGGTGCTGTACTTGTTGGGGGTTGTACTGGGGAGAGATCTGTACAGGGTGGTGTAATGTTTTATAGTAGGAAGGTAGGAGATATGCACTAGGGGGAGGTTGCAATGAGGAGAGAGGTACGTTTTTGTCTGTTCAATTTCAGACCTGAATGAAAAAATTACAACTGGTATCTGATTATTGCTAAAGGCCACACAAGCAGCTTTGCTGTTAGCCATTTTGATCAATGAGGCCAATTATATATATATATATATATATATATATATAAATATACAGTGACTAAATATCTCAGCATTTTCTATTTTACAACTTGCAATTTTCGATGACATTAATATGAAACAAGTGCAGCTTGCTCCACCAGCACCTGACTGTGACTCATGAGGACCATACTCTCTATATCCAATTCTTTCCCACTAGAAAAACAGGATTAACAAAGCATTAATGGCATGCAATTCAGACCGGAAATCATTGTCATGGTGCCAAATGTCATGTATTATCACACTGTAAAGCAGGTATTCCAATTCACACAACTGTTTTTGTAGGAAATTTTACTTACATACTTTCATCATTGTGTCCACCCTTACAGATGTGAGTTTATTGTGTTCAGCAAGAAAGTGGTGTCTTGATCATTTTAAAGTGATTATGTCATGAGACAAGTATAGGGATTGCCAGAGCTTGCCTTCTTTTAAATATGCAAGGTGGCTGGTTGTGTCTGGTTTCAATACGAGGAGCAGCCTTTCTCAACCAAGGTTCAATGGAAGTTGATAGGAGTTCCTTGAGTAATGAGCAGTTTCTTTCTCTCAGATAATTAAAGGAGATGTATAGCTAATGCTTGTTTGGCTGTACATCTCCTATGGATTACAGGAGTGCAGTTTGTTCTGCACTCCTGTGACCCGTTTTCAGCAGAGAGCGGTCTGAAGTCCGCTCTCTGCGGACGTCACAGATGTCGGTCCAGGCGCCGTGTCATCACGAACACAGAGTCGGGATTCACAAGGTGCCTGCTCAGCCGACACCTGGCTGAGCCTCTCAGCGAGCCACTGAGAGCCTGAGCCAGCTGTTCCCTGCCCCTCCACAGATCAGCGCACCAATGAGCGAGGAAGAGACAGTGCGGAGAGCTGCTGACTGACAGTCAGGAGCTCTCTGCTTGGGGAGCTGTCAGAACTGAGCGATCGGCGGTGTTTGTTTGCTCGGTTCTCAGTACAGAGGTGCTGGGGGACAGATGCAGCATCAAACCGATGCTGCATCCACCTAGACAGGTATAAATGGGCAATAACACCAAACCCATACTTCTATTTTAACCACTGACATCAATTATCTTTTTAGCTACTGTATGGGGAGGATGTGACGGAACGGTCAGAGAAGCCCCCCCTCCCCCCGCTTGAGTGCTTCTGTCAGTATGCTGCTTCCTCTATTCTGAACATAGATATTAGATATCATAGCCGCATGTTGCAACCAAGAACTAGACATGACTAGTTTAGCTGCAAAACTGGAACTGTTTATTTGAAAACTTACAGAGAATTTATACTACACAGACAAGTGAGGCTGATTACATTATCATATGCAAACTCAACTGTATACAGAAATATAATCAACACTATAAACATTAAATATTAAACAACTAACTACCTGGACAATTAGGGATCTCTAGCAGACAATAGGTGTGTTAATGAGCACATTTAACAACGTGTGGAAGACTGTGTGGGGCAGTCTTTGTTGGTAATGGGGCAGCTAGACCCTAAACAGGGTCCCCTGGGCCTAGAGTCCCAGAGTCTGTGTGTTTTGGGGAGACCTGAACTTGAATCCAGAGTAACATTACTCCAAGGGTCCCCCCAGCAAATACCTCACAAAGAGTAGTGTTCCCTTAAAATCCAGGGCCCGGTTGAGTCTATCACAGAGCATTCTACCCATTACCCATTACCAATAGGCTAAAATATTGTAAGCTGTAGCTACGATATAGTTCTTACTGAAAGGGGTTCCCTGAGACCTGAAAGTTATTTCAAAGGTTCCTCCATGTTAAAAAAAAAGGTTGAGAAAGGCTGCTTAAAGCCTTGTACACACGCAACGAATTTCCGCCGACCGGAAATCGATCGGAAACCAAAATCTGTACTAATGAGACGAAAATCGGACGTGTTTTGATGGTCGACAAAAATGTTATAGCCTGCACACCAGGATTTTTTCAGCCGAAAAGTCGGAGTCGGTTGTCGGAAGCATCATACTAACAAGCCGAAAATTGGCAGATCGGTCGTCGGACGAAAATTCCCGGCCGAATTTCGACTCGTGTGTACGGGCCTTTAGAGTCATAAGCATGTTGTAAATGAGTGTCAGGCAGGTACCTGGTATTCCAGGTTAGAGACTAAGAAATCAAAGAATCAACACTAAATTTAGGGACCTAGTATTAACTGCTTTACAACTGCCCCATAGAAGATTTACTGTCTGCGACAGGGCAGCCACTCTGTGCAGAATCACGTATACAGTGCATTGCGAAAGTATTCGGCCCCCTTGATCTTTTCGACCTTTTGCCACATTTCAGGCTTCATACATAAAGATATAAAACTGTAATTTTTTGTGAAGAATCAACAACAAGTGGGACACAATCTTGAAGTGGAACGAAATTTATTGGATATTTCAAACTTTTTTAACAAATAAAAAACTGAAAAATTGGGCGTGCAAAATTATTCAGCCCCCTTAAGTTAATACTTTGTAGTGCCACCTTTTGCTGCGATTACAGCTGTAAGTTGCTTGGGGTATGTCTCTATCAGTTTTGCACATCGAGAGACTGACATTTTTGCCCATTCCTCCTTGCAAAACAGCTCGAGCTCAGTGAGGTTGGATGGAGAACAGCAGTGTGTGAACAGCAGTTTTCAGTTCTTTCCACAGATTCTCGATTGGATTCAGGTCTGGACTTTGACTTGGCCATTCTAACACCTGGATATGCTTATTTGTTAACCATTACATTGTAGATTTTGCTTTATGTTTTGGATCATTATCTTGTTGGAAGACAAATCTCCGTCCCAGTCTCACGGCTTTTGCAGACTCCATCAGGTTTTCTTCCAGAATGGTCCTGTGATTGGCTCCATCCATCTTCCCATCAATTTTAACCATCTTCCCTGTCCCTGCTGAAGAAAAGCAGGTCCAAACCATGATGCTGCCACCACCATGTTTGACAGTGGGGATGGTGTGTTCAGGGTGATGAGCTGTGTTGCTTTTACGCCAAACATAACGTTTTGCATTGTTGCAGGGATCAGCCAGGTATGGAGTGTGCGCTGCATACATATAATGTTCCAAGCTGGACCAATGTAACTATGCAAAAATATCCATACCTATAGTTCAGCTATGACAAAATGGCAGTGGCCCAGTGCCTAGGGCTACTCAGTTAGAGGAGAAGCAAAACCCTTTGCATTTTCAAATTGTACATTTTTGTTTCCTTACTTCTGACCAGCTGTGTACATTGAAGGTTAATTTCAACAAGAGAACTGGGAGAGGGGGGGGGGGTCGAACCTATCTTTCATTTTTCTTTATTGATGGTACTGTAAAGATGAATAGTAGTTCTGCATACAAACCTTGACAAAAGGTCATGACTGTTCAAGTGCGCCTAGGACTGCATGATGTTCTTGATTTCGGTCAAAAATAAGCCTCTATTTCAAAGTAGATCTAAATGCAAGTATTAAATGATCATAAAAGTTTTCACATGTTATTTTAGCATTAAATCTTGTCCTCAATCTTTTTAAATATGTTGTTCTCATAAAACATACCTGGTTTTCTAGCCATAAAGGTCTTTGTTCCACCGTCTTGTGTTATTGGGTAACAAATGTCTCCCAGTTGTGCTTCCCTATTGTCATCCTGTCACATGTGACTATAGGTGGTTGTGCAGAGACATATTGCTTATTCACCTTTATTGCTCTGGACTGGCCTCGTGATAGTGACAATGTGCAGCTGATGTTGTATTGTGTGTTTTTGGACAGGATAGAGGAATCTCCCTTTCCAGCTATCATATTCAAGCAGCCACGCTTCTGCAGCTGCTTGAATACCCTGACAGTGACTGCAGTTGAGGGGCGGTAGTCACTATTTGGCCGACTTTTTTTGACTGGCTCGTTTGATTTTTCATTGAAAGTTTATTGAGACAAGTAGTACTGACAGGGCCACCCATGGCATGAAAACTTGTGCAGTGTATGACCAGCTTTTTTTAAGTCTTAAATATATATTTTTTTCCAATAACCATAAGATCCCATACAAAAATAGTAACAAACATTCGATAATACTGTCTTTTAAACCCCCCCATATCCCATTTGACGTTATTATATTACCTAACCAGACATTATAAATATTCGCTGTGTATGACCAGCTTTAGTTGTATCGGCTACATGGTTGTTATAGTGTGCCACTGCTCACTGCAAGAAGGCGTATATCTTGAACTTTGCCCCCAGTGCATTGTTTAACTGCAGTGCCATTTCATTACCATTTTTTTCACCTTAGTATATTGAAGTTTGGTCACAAGCGCAGATATTGGTTGGCTTTCTTTATGTGGTTATACAGTCAGATTACGAAATTGCAGAACCAACTTCTTCTGCTAACAGAGGATGTCCATCCTTAGTCATATGGAGAACAGACAAATGGAACATCTTGAAAGCACATATTTGGCTAATTCCTAACCTGGAATACTGACAGGAAAAATTAAAACGGAACACTGACCAAAATTTCAATGTATACCACATGTGACATTAAACAAAGTATGGTATTTATCTGAAAAATATAGCATATTGGAAGAAAAATCTTCAGCAGGGTTGTCTAAATAGGCTGCTGCTTCTGAGACAAAATAACGTGTCCTCTGACACCTTGTTCCTCTGAGCACTATTGCACAGCTCCTCTACAAAAGCCGCTGATTGCCATGACCAGGTTAGAATCCTAGACAGCCTTTCAATAAAGAGGAGTTTCAGGCAAATATGAAAATACCTTTTATTCCAAGAGAATTGTAAATAAAATGATTCTACGCTGCCACTCCTATCAAAAAAATAGAAAGAAAGGGAAAACGCCAACTGCTGCTACTACTAAATGTGTTCCCACATCAAACATAAGTAAAAAAAAGAAAAAATTGCGTAATAGCGCTGCTGGTCTAATGATATACTATAATATATTTAAATGAAAAACAAATAATATAAATAAAACAAAAGTGCCAATAAAATGATGTTAATAGAAATATATATCAAATGAATAATAAAGTGCACACTAACAGTAGTGTGAATACAAGTCCTCCTTTGAAAAGTGCAAAAAATGCAAAAAGTCTCTAAGATTATAGTTAAGCTTCCCAATTACACACACGATGTGAATCGCTCCTTAATTCCCGTGCACCAATGCACCAGGTGCAATGAATATTCACCTCCACTAGAAACCCACAAGAGGTCAGACACAGCCCTATGTAACTATACGCAGGGGGTTCTTCACTGTGAGAGCAGGAAGGATGTGGAATTCTCTTCCACAAGCAGTGGTATCAGCAGGGAGCATTGATAGTTTCAAAAAACTATTAGATGGGCACCTTAAAGACCACAACATACAGGGGTATACAATGTATGGTTAACAGCAAACTCACACACCATAGGTTGAACTGGATGGACTGATGTCTTTTTTCAACCTCACTAACTATGTAACTATGTAACAGCAAGAATCAGGGGAAAATTCTGACACGTAGATTGTTAATGAAGTCTCCAACTCCTCCCAACACAGCTTTACTACCAGCCAATGCTTCCAAAGATCGTCTTTACCTGATAATGTTGAGCTGCATGATGAAGGTATTTTTTCTTCTTACCAAACTGAGGTTTTCTTCTTACCAAACTGGTATTTTATTTGATAGCAGCTCTATGTTCTTTATGGTCCCCAGACCATTCATTTTTCGAAGCTGACAGCTTCACTCTGGCCTTATGCCCCATACACACGTGCAGATTATCTGCAGACTTTTGTCTGCAGACTTACCTTTTCTATGTAGTGCAAGGGCCTGCCGGATTACATACAAATTGAAAATGTTTAGGTTTGACCTCATATTATATGGTTTTGGTAAGTCTGCAGACAAAAGTCTGCAGATAATCTGCATGTGTGTGTATGGGGCATTAGTCTTTAGGCCATCTCCTGTCTCTTGCAGACACACACAGGTGCTCTCAAGACTTGTATTTACATTGGTGTTAGTGTGCACTTTATTATTAATTTTATATATATATTTCTATTAACATCAGTTTATTGGCACTTTTGTGTTATTTATATTATTTGTTTTTTATTTATATATATTATGGTATATCATTAGACCAGCAGCGCTATTACGCAATTTTTTTTTCTTCACCTTTTATTCCAGTCAGGTATTCATAAAAAATGAAAAGCAATTTTAAATCCAGCTAGTATAATTTTCTGAATTTGTCCTTTTATTTATGTTTGGTAAATACCTGCATAGCAGTATGACATTTTTTCGTAACTTATGCAGAATAATTTATACAGGTCTGGCAGTGAATTTAGGAATCTTATTTGCTTTGCTGAATAGGGCTAACAGCTACAATTCAGAAAGACATAAAAGACATCTAATCCTGTTATGTATTTAATAAATACATGTGTATATCCTAAATCTGTCTTTCCCTACACAGCATTACTCAGATTAGAGGGAGAGGGTCAGTGCTATCAGTCTAACACTGTGGGCTGGCATGCAGGAAATGAGAGCACAGGCATGGCCTTAAAAATATGCCACTAATTCCTAAAGTGGTATTAAAGCTTCATTTTTATTTATTTTATTTAAATACTAAACAAGTTATACATACCTGCTCTGTGCAGTGGAAGCCACTTGCCCCTGGGGGCATAGCAACGTGCTTGCTCCGAGCCTTCGCTCTTTGCATCCATAAAACACATAGAGGCTCAGCCCCACCCTCTCCTCATTGGCTGTGATTGATAGCAGTGGGAGCCAATGGGCTCCTGCTGCAGTAACAGCCAATGAGAAGGGAGAGTCCTGGGAGAGCAGGGGCTATCGTGAGCATCGCTGGATCGGAGGGAGCTCAGGTAAGGATTTGAGTTGCTGGGGGGAGGGGGGCACTGCACACAAAAGGTTTTTGCCTTCACGCACAGGTAAAAAAAACTTCAGTCTTTAGGAACTACTTTAATTTCCCAATCTATAAGTTGAGAGAGTGAGCTTGTGAAACTTACTTACAATTTACTGTGCAGGGGACTTTTTGCCTGCAAATAGCAGTTTTGATGAAAGTGTGGTCAGACCATAAGTACTGTAAGCCCAGGCTGCATAATGATGCTATCCCAGGGGGAGGATTCATGATAGACTGGGTCAGGGGAAGAGCGGAACAGGATTGAATGATGCTTGCCAGCAACATTTAGTGGCTAAAGAGAATTACTGATGAAAACAGCTCCAGATTGAAAGTTGAATATTCCAGAAAAAGATGCTTCTTTATATTAATAAATCCAAAGCAGCACAATAAAAAATTCCTTAAGTTTAAGCTTTGACTTTAAAATGGCTATTTCTAGATAAACAGACAACAGTTTCTTCAAACAGAGTATTTATTATAGTGTAAGTTTAAAGCAGAGTTACATCTTTTTTTTTTTTTTTTAATTCCTCTCTTTGCAATGCCCCCTGGTGTACAGTGCTAAATAGCATATTTTTTTTTCGGCTTGTAGATGCCTTTCTTTGTTGTCTTTGGGTGGCACTTTCTGTCCCAGCCACATAGGTGATGACAACATTAGGCGAGTCTCATTGACTCCTGGGATATCGCCCCCATCTATCCCAAGAGTCTTTGAGAAGCCTCATAATCAAATCTCATGGTATTTGCAGCCAGGTAATGACGCCATCGGGAGGAGCTAGGTGCAATTTGATTGACAGGTTGCCATAACAACGAGGCAGGAACTTCCACCGATGCCGCCATTGTTATCGCAACCTGCAATTAACAGTCTGCGCTGCCCAGTGTCAATACTACGCAGGTGTGAGATCAGGAAGGTGCATGCTGGGTAGCCACCTGCACATAATCTCGGAAATAAACACAACCAGGCTTCAGATGCCCACAACCTTGATGGCCCCTGCCTGCTTCCGAGATCAGGTTACATATTATTGATTTTAAAGAAAGAAGCATAAAGACAGTCCTAACAGTATGCAAATAATAAATGAGAAGTTACAAAAGCAATCACAGGGGTGCTTTTAAAAAAAAATTGATTATGGGGAAGGGCATCTTCTATACGAAGTGTAGTGTACTGATCTGGAATTGTTCTTTGGCTCAGTGTTCTATGATCAATGCACATCCGAAGAGATCCATTTTTCTTTCGCACAACCCCCAAGGGAGTTTCTGGATTCTCTCATAAATCCAGCCTTCTTCATTTCAGCCAGCTGTTTTTCAAGGTCACTCAGGGGTATCCTCCAGGCTCTCCTAGAAAGGTTTGCCTTTGCTCAGTTGAACCTGGTGTTGTGCACTCTTTGCACAGCCTACATTCAAGTCATTCTTAGAGAACATCTACTCCCTTATGGTTAGCTTCTTTTTGACCGTCTGGGGGTCAAGGTGGGAAACTGCACATTGGACTCACATCTGTGGTCTCCGCTTTCTACTCTCTTCACCCGATCGTCCAGCACCACTGGGGTGGCCATGCTCACCTGCCCTATCACCATATGAGGCTTCAGACTAGTTGGGCTATTAGTAATGTTCCGAACACTTACTGGGACTCTTCCCCCATTCATTAACAGTGCTCTTGTGGGCACTAGTTCTGGGGTTAGCTCTATTCCGGTCTCCTCTCCCCTCAAATCGGCTTTGAGAACAACAAAGTGGCTGGGTTGGTCCCACCATATTTTGGTTGTGGCTTTCAGCTTGAACTACAAGCTGAAAGGCCTGCCTCAGTTGGGGGTGTATTTTTTCTAGGGCTGTGCCTTTCAAGGCCAGTGGTGTGAGTAGTCTCCTTACTAAGTCAGTATTGGTTCTTATGGTTTAAATACACCTATGGAGGTGTACAGAGCTGCGCTCATCTAAAGTGCACTAAGTGTAGTGTTTTAATATAGTGAACGATTAACGAGTAATAATATATATAAATATTAATAACAATTAATATGAATATAAATAAATATAAGGTGCATTAACAGTGGTGAATATAAAGTGCAACAACAATAAGTGAAATAAATCACATATAAAGTCCCATACACAGTGAAATAAATATAAAGTGCAACAGCAATAAGTGAAAAAATCGCATATAGAGTCCCATGCACCAATAGACTTCAGTGCAGTCTCCAAAGGATTCTTCCACACACAACCAGATCTTCAATCCCTTCACCACATGGACACCCAATGTGTGAAAAGGCTTACCAGAAATCACGACCCCTTAGTTATAGGGGGTCAGTGTAAGCAGAATGATAGTCATCAGAAGCCAATATTCCAGAGTAGATTAGAGCCCTCCTGGAGGATCCACCTTGCAATCGCCAGTATAATATATAACTAGAATCCTTGGCCGGCCCCACGTTCCTCAGCAGTGTAAAGTAAAGGAATGGCCAATATAGTGAAGTACGTACAGGCAATATTTATTGAAATAAGGTAGATGCACTTACATTTAGCAGGAAAAAAAAACAGGCATTGGATCAAACAAATACTGGGGATATCGGGTGGCGCTTCCACATCTCAATGCGTCTCATCCGGTCCTAGAAATAGCATGGCAGTGTGATTGCACTCCTAGGTACTCGGATATACCCCTGTTGGAGAATTATAGTGAGGATGACCTGAGGATATTGGAGATCCTGGAGTCACTACACACAGAAGCTGGGGGGGATGGAGAGGGGTATCCTACCCCGACCCCGATATCTTTTGCTCCCATCAGACATTCCAACTACAGACCAACCTCCACCTTCTATCCCACCCAGGCTAAAGGTTCATTCATAGACGCCTTTTACCAGACAACATTTAATGAATTCCGAGTTGGCCCTTAGTTCCCTGGGCAACAACTCGGATATCATTATAAGACAGGCCGACAAAGGGGGAGGGGTGGTCATTCAGGATGTTGCTGACTATCTCAAAGAGTCTAATAGACTCTTGTCGGATAGGACAACTTACATCAAATTGAAGGGTGATCCTTTAGATTCCTTCAAATTGGAATTGAAATCTCTTTTGGATCCGGCCCTACAGGAGAACATCATAAATAAAATGGAACATCAGTTCCTTTTTAAGGAACTATACAAACATCCTTATTTTTATCACCTACCCAAGGTGCACAAAAATTCCACTTGTCCTCCTGGTAGACCCATTATAGCCGCAATGGATAGCTTGACCTCCAGTCTATCCTTATATATAGACTCCTTCCTGCAGCCCCTGGTTCAGGCCCTACCATCTTATATTAGAGACTCTATCCATCTTCTAGATACCCTCTCCCATTACTACTGGAGTGATACTTACACCTGGTTATCTTTAGATGTGTGACGTCTCTCTATACCTCCATCCCCCATGACATAGGTATTGCGGCTGTTAGTTATTTCTTGTCCAGGGACTCCGACATTCACCACAAGCAGGCCCAATTTATCACCAATAGTACCCAGTTTTGCTTAGAACATAATTATTTTAAATTTTCAGGTGACTACTTCCTCCAGATGCATGGGACAGCCATGGGCGCGTCCTTTGCTCCCTCCTATGCCAACCTCACCATGGGTTGGTGGGAGGATAAATGCATTTGGAGGAACAATCCCTTCGCGGCCCATCTGATTTACTACGGTCGATACATTGACGATGTAATAATCATCTGGGATGGGCCCATTTCCACCGCAACTCCCTTCATCGAGTATTGCAACAGCAATGACATGGTTATAGCTTTCACACATGTGATCGATCCAACCTCCTTGGTTTTCTTGGATTTAGAGTTGTCCCACAGAGAGGGTAGGATTGTGTCTAGGACACACTTCAAGCCCTCTGCAGGCAACTCATACCTCCACTTTGGAAGTTGCCACCATCCAAAGTGGATAAATAACATCCCCAAGGGGCAATTTTCCAGATTACGAAAAAATTGCACCCGTGGAGAAGACTATGAGGAGCAGGGCCAAGTTTTGATTCATAGGTTCCTGGACAAGGGGTACGACTCCACCTTGGTCCAGGCGGCCTTTGAAGAATGTAAAAATCCTTGTTCCGTTAAATCTACATCTGACTTGACAGCCTTTGGGGAGGTTAAATTCATAACCCAATATCATTATGCACACAAGAGGATGGAGAATATAATTAGACGCCACTGGGGGATTTTAATGCAGGATCCAAAATTGGCTCCTGTTTTACCCAAGTATCCACGAGTCATCTATAGGAGGCCCAGAAATGTAAAAAACATAATAGCCCCGAGCAGGTTCAATAAGCCCAAAATTTCCACACAGCCCCTTCTTACCTTTTGTAACTTAGTGGGCATGTACCAATGTAAAAAAATCTTATGCAAGATGTGCCCCTTTGTTACGCACAGACAGAAGTGGTTTCAGGGTCCATTGGGGAAAAAATACATCCATAAACATTTCTACAGTTGCTCCACTGAGTTTGTGGTGTATTGCCTGGCGTGTCCCTGTGGTCTCCTTTATGTGGGACGCACCATCCGCACAGTGCGTGCCCGTTTTGGAGACCACAGGAGATTAATTGAAAAGGGGTCTGTGGAGCATAGTGTTCCCAGACATTTCCGTCTCCATCATAATCAGTCGACCGAGGGACTACGGGTTTGAGTCATCGAGACCATCCCCCCTTGCGATTCAGTGGCAGAGCGTTTCCAGACCCTCTGCCATAGGGAAACTTTCTGGATTTTCACTCTCAATTCCTTGGCCCCCGGGGGGTTAAATGAGGAGCTCGAAATCAACACCATTTTACAGTGAGCACTATGGATGCGATTATGTATCGTTGCTAATTTTGGTACTTTCGGTAATTTTATGCATTTCCCTTCCTTTTACAACGAGTCCTGCTGATATTTGCTGTTTTTTTTTTTTTTTTCCCTCCATCCCCCCCCCCCTATTTTTGTCCTTGCCAGCGGTTAATTGGTTAACCCCCAGTGAGGTTGTTTGCCTTTTATGTATTTTATTGATTGTTTTTTATAGAGTTATATTTTATTATTCATCCACTAATGGTATATAATATTTAGGTTTTTAAATAGAGTCCAATATTTACAGCTATATTCATATATACCTACATATTTTATATATGTGACACGTTCACACAAGATAGGTTATACCTCGTTCAAAGCGGAGGTTATATTAATTTAATGTTTTAATTATATCTGATGTATTTATATATTTATAATTTTATATGAATCCAATGGGGAGATGTCCGCATTGAGCTAGTCACTCCGCTCCTATATAGGGTTCTACATATGCCAATTATTATGATTAGCTAGTTACTCTGCTCTTATATAGGGTTTTTTTATAATGTCTAATAATGTGATGTTCCTTTAATAATGATTGCCTCTGTTGCTGCTGGGAGGTGTTCGTTTCTCCCCCCCTCCCTCCCCTTTTTTTCTTGTTGTTAATTTTCCCTCCCTTTTTTATTGGTGACACCTGAGGTTTGTCCAATCCTCAGCAGTGCAATTGTTTCTCAGGATTATAAATACTTTCTATGGTGGAGGGGTGGGCTTGCCTGATAAAGGAGGAGGTCCTCCGAAACGACGTTGCAGCCCGCCCTCCACTCTCGGTTCAGTGTACGTTCCTGTCGGCTTCCGTGGAGGAACCGACAGACTTGTCCTTCTATTTCCGGTTCCGGGTTATTACCTTCCTGCTGTGCGGCAGACAGCGGTGAGGCTGCCCAGCCAGGGAGCCCACGCCATTTGCAGCATCACCCGGCATTGCCGGTATTCAGGACTTCCTTCACCACTACACAGGACGCGCCACACAGGACCCAGATGTGACTGTCCTTCATTTGCATCTTCCATCGGATCTACTGTGGGGACTGTCTTTTTACACCATGCATGCTGTTTCATTGGAATACCTGTTTTTAACATGTAAGTTACTACATTAAATTACACAGCTGTTCGTCTACCTTTATGACTTGGCGCCCTTGTTTCTTTTCTCTGTTACATGTTTGGAGGGTATCCCTACCTCTTGAGGAGCTGCCTGTCCAATCTTCACCCCAGTACCCTGATTTGGACTTTTTGTACTCTTTCATCAGCAAGGATCCATCCGGGATCATTGCATGATTGATTAGGACTTCTACACACTTGAGGTTCTTGTATCTTGTTTGCCCTGCAATTTTCATTGTTACCCAATTTAATTTAATTATTTATCCATTTATATTTTTAAATTTTGTTTTTTTTTTTGTTTTTTTTTGTTTTTTTATATTGGTGATTCATCTGTGGTACCACTGGTCATGTGGTCCCCTCCAAAATGGTCCAGTGAGCGCTGATTCACTGACCTAGGTCAGTGTGTGTCTTTTTATTCACCACTGTTAATGCACTTTATATTTATTTATATTCATATTATTGTTATTAATATTTATATATACTATTACTCGTTAATGGTTCACTACAGGCATACCCCACTTTTAAGTACACAATGGGACCAGAGCATGTATGTAAAACAAAAATGTACTTAAAGTGAAGCAATACCTTTTTTCATTTCTCAATGCATGTAAATACACTAGCTCCATAGGAAATCTTGGTCAGCTTGACATGGCATTGCTCCCAAACCATGTGACAAGGACACAAAGCTTGGGGAGCATGTTAAGGGGATCCAGGACTAGGACATAGTAGATTACCTAGGCAAGCTGGCCAGCCACAAACAGGATATGTTGTAGTCCTGGGTCCTCTCTCGGTGCTCCCTAAGTTTGATATCCCTGTCACTTATGGTTTGGGAGCAGTGCCATATCAAGCTGACCAAGATTTCCTATAGACGCCAATGTTAAAAACCGGGAGTAGTGTCATGCCAAGCTGAACAAGCTGTGTCCTTACTCGCGAGTGTACTTAAAGTGAGTGTACTTAAAGCGGGGTATGCCTGTATATTAAAACACTACACTTAGTGCACTTTAGATGAGCGCGGCTCTGTACACCTCCATAGGTGTATTTAAACCATTCTCACGTTATTTACGATTCAGCTGCAGCTTCTTTATATGGTTCACGCCTATATGTTGCACTTTATGTTTCATTAATTTTGCAGATAATTTACACTGTACACATTTTATTTCATTTTTAGCTTTATTGTCATTTAAATTTGCCATTTGCGCAGGTACTGTTGGCGATTAACGCCAACATATATATCTATCATTGGTTCTTATGGGCAGAGAATAGAATTTTGTCCTGCTCCTGTGGGACGAGAGCAGACAACAGCCAGCGTGTCGAACATCTCTATCTTGTTGGCCAACAGGGGACCAAATTTTATCATGGTGGGATTATACCCGTCAAAGAGAAACTTTTGAGTGCCAATGCCCAAAATTTCTAGTTCCTCTGACACAGAGGGATACTATGCTTCTGACATTTGTCAAAAAAGTCTCTTTAGAGTAAGGTTACTTGGGCCCTGGTGCCTAGCAAGGCTTTGGTGTAGACCGTCTCTACCTCTAGCAAGACAATAGGGAACAGGCCTACTAGGTTTTTTTGGCAGATCATACATCTTGGGCTTGGTCACTTGAACCCTCCCTAGTTTCCTTGGTTGTTACAGGGACTTGTCAGTAGTTCTAGGGGAAGCTGGTGCATTGACTTTTATTGTCCTGAGTGGCTCAGAGCTAAGGTAAAGGGCCGGAGGAACATGCGTGAGGCCTTGCTTGCTGTTCAGCTTTGAGATCTCCCTGACTTTTGGAGCTCTGGTTCTTCTCAGGGCCCTCAGCTGGCTCCTACACTAAGGCCTCTTGAAGTTTCCTCCTTCCTTTGTGAGGAACAGCTTCTGTAAGGGCTTTACCACTTCAGCCAAAAGCTCCAGCCTAACCTCCTCCCTGGAATTTTGAGCTTTAAAATGTCCAGTCTCTCCACATCAGAAGCATCTCTTTCCCTTGGTTAAGGGCAGTGGCGTACCTAGAGCATTTGGCACCCGGGGCGGATCCTATATCTGGCACCCCCCCCCCCCACACACTTTAAAATGTAAAAACACCCGCAAAAATATGTAATGTTTTCAAGAATATTTTTTGCACAAATTTCACAGCCCCCCATCACAGTGCCCCTTGAAGTCTGTCCTCCGTCTCTCTAATCACAGTTCTTCCTTTTGCACTCTCTGCCTCCCCTGCACAGTCCTACCTTCAGCATAGATAGATAGCTAATATTAGCAATGTGTTTAAGTTTGAGTAAGAGATTGGAGACTTGCTAAAGGAGATATTCAGAGACTACAGACATGATACAGTAGATGGTCAGAGACTGCAGACGTGATACAGGAGATGGTCAGAGACTGCAGATGTGATACAGGAGATGGTCAGAGACTGCAGACATGATACAGGAGATGGTCAGAGACTGCAGACGTGATACAGGAGATGGCCAGAGACTGCAGACATGATACAGGAGATGGTCAGAGACTGCAGACATGATACAGGAGATGGTCAGAGACTGCAGACATGAAACAGGAGATGGTCAGAGACTGAGGACATGATACAGTAGATGGTCAGAGACTACAGACATGATACAGGAGATGGTCAGAGACTGCAGACATGATACAGGAGATGGTCAGAGACTGCAGACGTGATACAGGAGATGGTCAGAGACTGCAGACATGATACAGGAGATGGTCAGAGACTGCGGACATGATACAGGAGATGGTCAGAGACTTCGGACATGATACAGGAGATGGTCAGAGACTGCAGACATGAAACAGGAGATGGTCAGAGACTGAGGACATGATACAGTAGATGGTCAGACTACAGACATGATACAGGAGATGGTCAGAGACTGCAGACATGATACAGGAGATGGTCAGAGACTGCAGACATGATACAGTAGATGATCAGAGACTGCAGACATGATACAGGAGATGGTCAGAGACTGAGGACATGATACAGGAGATGGTCAGAGACTACAGACATGATACAGGAGATGGTCAGAGACTGCAGACATGATACAGGAGATGGTCAGAGACTGCAGACATGATACAGGAGATGGTCAGAGACTGAGGACATGATACAGTAGATGGTCAGAGACTACAGACATGATACAGGAGATGGTCAGAGACTGCAGACATGATACAGGAGATGGTCAGAGACTGCAGACATGATACAGGAGATGGTCAGAGACTGAGGACATGATACAGTAGATGGTCAGAGACTACAGACATGATACAGGAGATGGTCAGAGACTGCAGACGTGATACAGGAGATGGTCAGAGACTGCAGACGTGATACAGAAGATGGTCAGAGACTGCAGACATGATACAGGAGATGGTCAGAGACTGCGGACATGATACAGGAGATGGTCAGAGACTGCAGACATGAAACAGGAGATGGTCAGAGACTGAGGACATGATACAGTAGATGGTCAGAGACTACAGACATGATACAGGAGATGGTCAGAGACTGCAGACATGATACAGGAGATGGTCAGAGACTGCAGACATGATACAGTAGATGATCAGAGACTGCAGACATGATACAGGAGATGGTCAGAGACTGAGGACATGATACAGGAGATGGTCAGAGACTACAGACATGATACAGGAGATGGTCAGAGACTGCAGACATGATACAGGAGATGGTCAGAGACTGCAGACATGATACAGGAGATGGTCAGAGACTGAGGACATGATACAGGAGATGGTCAGAGACTGCAGACGTGATACAGGAGATGGTCAGAGACTACAGACATGATACAGTAGATGCTCAGAGGCTGAGGACATGATAGAAGATAGAAGAGCACTAGGGGGGCCGGAAAGCACAGACGAAGCAGAGAGCACTGGAGGTGCTGAAGGGCACGGTGGGGGGGGGGAACTGGAGAGAATTAAGAGAGGGTTTGGAAAGCATTGTAGGGGGGTTGGAAGGTGCAGGGGGTGGATTGCACTGGGGGGGACAGGGAGCACTTGGGGGGGCGAGCAGGGAAAACCAGGGGGGTGGAGAGCACTGGGGGGACAGGGAGCACTTAGGGGGGTGGGCAAGGAAAATCAGGGGGGTGGAGAGCACTGGGGGGACAGGGAGTACTTGGGGGGCGAGCAGGGAAAATCAGGGGGGTGGAGAGCACTGGGGGGACGGGGAGCACTTAGGGGGGAGGGAGAAAGCACTGTGGGGAGTTGAAGAACATGGGGGGGGCTAAAGAACAGGGGGGGTCTAGTGCACTGGGGGGAGAGGGGCTAAAAGCACTGAGGGAGGGATTAGGAGCACTGGAGGAGGTTAAGAACTTTGGGGGGCCAGCAAAAGAAGTTGTATAGGAGGGGATGGGGCAGCTGCATATAGATGAATTGATCTTTCCCTATTCTTCCTGCAGGAGGGAGAGGAGGAGAATCAGTTATTCAGCAGGAAGCTGCAGGAAGAATAGAGAAAGATGAATTCCTCTATATGTAGCAGCCCCATCCCCCTCCTATCCAGCACACACTTTTGCAATGGGCACTCACCTTCTTCCCTCCGAGGCTCCGCCCCTTATTCCTGCCGCGGCTCCGCCCCCTTATTCCCGCCGTGGCTCCGCCCCCCACTAGCAGCATGGACTGAAGGAGCTGCCAGCCACTGCAGCTGCCTTCACACTGCGGGATCTGTCTGACTCTGAACACACCGGGCAGGACACCGGCTGACACCCCCCAGTGAGTGGCACCCGGGGCGGGCCGCACCCCCGCCCCCCCCATTGGTACGCCACTGGTTAAGGTTAACTTGGTTCCTTCTGGGTCTAGCCTTGACCCCTGCATCTTTTCTTGGGTCTCTATCACTCGCAACAGGGCTTGTTGCATTTGATTCTGAGTTTGAGCAACCTGAGCAAGCAGTTCAGCTTGCTTAGACTCACCATAAATGATAGAGAGGATGGGATAAATGGCTCAATCTCAATATTAATATCTGGTCCGGCTGCATCTTGAGTATGCCGTCCAGTTCTGGGCACTAGTCCGGAGGAAGGATGTGCTGGAACTGGAGAAAGTCCAGAGAAGGGCAACAAAGCTAATAAAGGGACTGGAGGATCTCAGCTATGAAGAACGACTACAAGCATTGAACTTATTCTCTCTGGAGAGGAGACATTTGAGAGAGGAAATGATATCGATGTACAAATACCGTACTGGTGAACCTAGCATAGGGAAAAAAAACTTAAAAAGACACACACGACCATTCACTGAAAAGGGAAAAGAAGCGATTTAACCTCAAACTGTGTGGGGGGTTCTTTACTGTCAGAGCAGGAAGGATGTGGAATTCTCTTCCGCAAGCAGTGGTATTAGCAGGGAGCATCGATAGTTTCAAAAAACTATCACAACATACAGAGATATACAATGTTCTATTGACATAAACACATGCACACTCACACACCACAGGTTAAACTGGATGGACTGGGGTCTTTTTTTAACCTTATCAACTATGTAACTGACACTGAATGGGAACTAACTGCCACTGACTTCACCACTGACTCTAATACAGTGATCAGTGTTAACAGTATACAATGTCACTGTACTAATTACACTGTCTGGGAAAAGTTTAACATCTCCAATAATCAAGGGGTTAAATGTGTGCCTCACGATGTGTAATGTGTGCTCTTTCAGGGAGAAGAAACAGAGAGGATGTTCCCCCTGTACACAGGCCTGTGTTGATTGTCAACACAGGGCTATGGGTTGTGATAGGACACAGCCGATTAGCAAGTCCCAGCCGGGAGTTTGTCAGCAGGTCCCAGCCCATGCTTTATGGCTGGGACCTGCTGACAAAACTCCTGCTTTGTACAATCAAAGCAGGAGTCGATGGGCAGGTTGTCCGCAGGTGGATTATGTTAATAATAACAGTAATAAGATTTTGGAGGCTTACATTGGAAAAGATCTTCTCTTGTTTCCTGTTGTATCGTGCACCAAGACAGAAAGGGAAGGAAAATCTCCCCAGTGGGGCAGAGACAGCAAAATATAACCTCATTGGGTTTTCAACCGTACCATACTCTATCTCAAGCCAAATAAAGTTTTTTAACAGGCCTAACTAGTGGGAAACACACATTAACCTCCTTCCCATGCTGGAAATTTAAAGCTGCTTGCTGGTTCTTCTGCATACCACTTTATTAGAAAAATATATTTTCCTTTATTCTTTTCATGTAATATTTTTATAGTACGATCCTTATAGTTACTTTTTCCCTTCCCCCATGGTTATGTATCTGTCAAAAGTCTTCAGACTTCTCAGATCTTAATGGGCTGTATTAGACCCCATTCACACTAGCGCGACTTGTCAGGCGACTTGGTCGCCTGACAAGTCGTGGTGGTTTGCTCGCCATTGATTAGCACAGGACCCGTTCTAATAGGAGCGACACAAGTCGCTCCGACTTAGAAAAAGGGTCCTGTACTACTTTGGGGCGACCTGGAGGCGACTTGCATTGACTTCAATGATATGAAGTACGTGCAAGTCGCGCCAAGGTCGCCGTGCACGCTGTGCACCTCGACTTCACAGGTCACCCCATCAAGTCGTGTCGCCCCTGTCTGAATAGGGTCTTACTTCTGTAAAAAAATTGCTACTGTATAGCCAAGTCAAAAGGAAAATCAATTTGGCAAAATCTTATTTGTGCTTTTGGGCTTTATGTAAAGCTGGGACCTGGAAGTCATTAAGGAGACTGTAGGACAATTTTGGCTGCCTAAAGTGTAGAACCCTCCAAAGCAGTGACCACTTATTGAGAACCAAAAAAGGAAATGCAAAAACTCACTCCAAGCAAGCTTATTGTGACCTAAACTTGTCAGGTGCTCAGACTGTTGACTAAAGCCTCGTACACACGCGTCGAAAATCGGCAGGGAATTTTCGTCCGACGACCGATCTGCCGTTTTTCGGCTTGTTAGTATGATGCTTCCGACAACCGACTCCGACTTTTCTGCCAAAAAAAAATCTGGTGTGCAGGCTATAAAATTTTTGTCCGCCGTCAAAACACGGCTGATTTTCGTGCAGTCAGTACAGATTTCGACAGGGAAAAATCTAATGAGCAAGACTGGGCATGCTCAGAGAAGAAAGAACACAAAGAAAGCAAACCAACACATGACATCACTTCTGAAGTAGAATTTTGTCGGGGGAGAAAATTTGTGTGCAGTATAGGCACATTCCAACCAACAAAACACCACTCTGGACAAAAGACGGACGATCGGTTGGCCGATAATTGTTGCGTGTGTACTAGGCTTTACTCTAATCGAATGACTTAGCCCATATGGGGAGTCACCCTCTCATTTTTTGCCCAACATGTATCAAGAAAAAGCCTCTATATTCCCAGATGTACAAACTCATCCACTGAAATAAAAAGTGGTTGTAGCCTGAGACACTAAAGAATATCTATGGTCAAGTTTTAAAATCATGTATTAATTTCCACATTGCAATTCAATTATTTCTAGCTTACTGTTATTAATCTGCCTGATCCTGAAGTTTGAAAAACTACTTTGTTAAAGTTCTTACACATTTACTTCCTTGAACTCAACTTGACATTTTAACTATAACTATACCCTGTGGGTAGGATAGTTGCCAAAGTTTTTTTACTTTTTTTGAAATTGCCCCATCTTGCTTCCAGGTTCCCTTGTTAAATTAAATAGGATTGTTCCCTCTTTTGTATAGGCAGGAGAAACAGTTACGCTTAGGCCTTTCTACCCTTCTATTTCCCCTTACACAGGGTGGGTTATCTTTACCGAGTTTTCAAGCATATTTTATGGCAGCTATTCTGGTAACACTATGCTGGTGGGTCTCAACCTCAAGACAACCCCACAGTTACACTAGAGGTAGCCATTGTGGGTTCCTACTCCATGCTTAGTAACCTGGTGTACCGTGGCTGAGGTCTCATCCTGGGATCACTGTATTACTGCGAACTCCCAAGACATTTTCTCCCCATATTCCCCTGTGGGGCAATCTAGCTCTTCCGCACAGGGCCGGCCTTTGGGGTGTGCGAGCTGTGTGGCCGCACAGGGTGCCATGGGCAACAGGGGCGCTGTGCGGCCATCACAGCTCGCAGTCACAGAAGATCAGGCTGCACAGCGGGAGGTAAGCGGCAGCCTGGACAGGGTTAACACAGGTCGCCGCTTACCTCCCACTGTGCGGCTGTGCCTCGGTCTCCTACTGCTGCAGTCTGAGCTGTGTATCACAGCTCAGCCTCCGATCCACGCTGACAGATCCCTCCTCCCTGCAGCGACAGAGGAGAGATCGTCAGCTCATCCTCCTCCCACCCCTTCTCCTCCCCCTCCCGCCCACACTCCCCGGGATGTGTGGAGGGAAGTTTAAAGAAAAAAAAAAGCTGCAGACAGCGTGAGGTAAGTGAGGTCTCCCTCCTTCAAAAAATGTGAGGGGGTCTCTGATGTGAGGGGGGCTTTGTGTGGGGGTCTGTGATGTGAGGGGGGCTCTCTGATGTGGGGGGGCTCTGTGTGTGGGGGGGCTCTGATGTAAGGGGGATTTGTGTAGGAGGTCTGTGATGTAAGGGGGGGCTCTGTGTGTGGGGGGGTCTCTGATGTAAGGGGGGCTCTGTGTGGGCGACTCTGATGTAAGGGGGGCTAAGTTATTGGTGATCATAAAAAAGAAAAGTCAAATAAAGTGCAAAAAAGGTGCAAGAAAATGCGCATGGGGGGGGGGGCGCCACAGGATTAGCTCGCACAGGGCCCATGAACACCTAAGGCCAGCCCTGCTTCCGCATATGAGAACCATTCCAGATTCCCAGGTCTCAGATGTTGTTCAGATAGGTAAAGCTACATCATCTTTCTCTGGCACAAATTCCCTACTCCTCTCACTTTGGATTCTGATCCAGTGGAACATTTGCTTACCTTCAGATTGTTAGACAAGCCACTGTCATCTATCTATTTCTGTCTGTCCAAACCCTAATCAAGTGGCAGCCAGATTTCCCTTATCTGACAAAGGAGGAGTGGGAGGATTGCTTATCCTCCTATGTGACCACAATGATCTCTGCAAGAGACCTTTTCCTCCAACTCAAGTTCCTACACAGGGCTTATTTCACCCTGAAAAGGTTGATGGCTATTTCTACTTCGGTGTCATGCTCTAGATGTGATCTACCAGGCTCATCCCTTCTACATATGGCTTGGTCCTGTCCGTCCCTTCACTCCTTTTGGGAAGCAGTGCTCGCCGATATTAATAAGGTTGCTAACTTAACCCTCGGGTCGGATCCCAAACTGCTGCTGCTGTTAAATATCTTTGTTGTCCAACCCGTTGGCCGTTATGCCAAATTGTTTGTTTGTTATGCCACATTTTATGCTCAAAAGGGAGATATTTCTCCATTGGAAAGCTACTGCTCCACCGTTTCTATTTGGCGCACTGTGTTGAATTCTGTTCTTCAAATATATAAGTTTACATATCTTAACAGAAACTGCCCAAGAAGGTTGGATAAAATATGGTCAGACTGGATAGATGCTTGGGGTCTATGGAAGATGTTGGCTCTCCTTCTAGACCAGATCATGAGCCATAATATAACTTTGCCCCCGCCCCGGCCCCTCTGTTCTCCCCTTATCTTGTCCTCTCCCCTGTTTATCCTACTCCTGCAACTCCCTAATTTTTTCCCTCGCTCATCCCCCTCTACCCACCTCTCCTTATTTTCCTCCCTAACTAGCATAGTGTATTTAATCTTGCAATATATCCAGTTTGATTTTTGAGCTAAGCAATTACCAGATTTCTTGGAATGTTTTGCACTATGCCTACTACTACTACTACTGCCTTTAACTCCAAGATCATTAAGCTCTTCCCAACACATTGCCGTTCTGCCGCCCCTGATACTGTCAGCACAAAATTTGTTGGTAAGAGGTTTAGATCTCTAGCAGCTGAAGAAGCAAAACCTGTCTGGGCAATGCTACCTCTGGTAGGGTTCACAGAATAAGAGGAAGGCCCCTTTCACACATGCGGACTGTTTATTTAATCAGTTCAGTCACGTCAAAATGGATGATGTATTCATCAGTTTATTTTACATTCACCACCAATGCAAAAATGGATGAAAAACTGACCATTTGTCAGTGTGCATCCATTTTTCGTCCAATCCATTTTTTTTAACGTAAGAAAAATAGAGCTTTGATCAGTAAAAAAACAAAAGGATGATTGCAGATGTAAACTGATGTAAATGGATAATCATCCATTTACACTTGTTTTTCCATAGAGATCAACAGATGGATGAAAAACAGACAAATGGATAGCATGTGTGAAAGGGGCCTAAGGTTGCAGTCTATGCTTTTCCCTACCCTGCATGGGACCAAGCAGGTCCTCTTCCCCAATGGAGGAGCCAAAGGATAGACTTTGGATACCCCTTGATATACTGTCCTCCCTTTTGCTGGAGGCTGCTGTGCGAGAATAGGCCCTTTTACTGATGAACAGCATTCTGGGGCTTTTTTCCAATGAGCTGCATGGTGAGAGGTCAGATTTCTCTCCATACACATGGTACCCAAACGGCCTATAGTATTGCCACATTTGATACACTGGAGGCAGACCCTGCAAATAATGATGCTGTCTTCTATCACATGTGTTAAAAAAGGCCCACACAGGGAAGCAGACCAGGAAAAATAGTGCTCTGTATCTTTGCTATCTGGTGGAATAGGGTGGCTTCTCCCTTCACTGAATGACATCTTGCCTTGTTGGGGTTGTGCCTCTCCCTCACTTTCCTCCCCTTCTCTATCAGTCACCTGGGTACAGTCAGGGAATTCATCATCCCCTTCCTCCTCATCACTGGAGCCAACTTGACAGTACACTGTGCCTGCGGGAACATTACAACTAATTATAATCTCAAAGCCCATTCATTTCTGCACATTCTCTTGCAGCAAGTGGCTTACATTATGCTCAAATAATTCAGCAGACCCCTCTTTGACATTTGGCAGAGCAATGGTTTGAATAGCTGTGAATTAGGGAGCAGAATAGGATGCTTTGACATCTGCAATATACTGCAATATACTACAGTACACTATCCAATTCTCTCTCCCTATATCATGTCAGCTGTTCCTTACAACTCCCATCACACTGACAAAGGATTGCTGGGAAAGCAGACTTTTATAGTGTGTGGGTTGAACTTAGATCAAAATCATTATTGGTCAATGTCCTGCACCTGCAATGCAAGACTTTGGCCAATAATGGCTTTGGCAATACATTGTGGGTGGTTAGCCAAAGCAATTGCCACTGAACAGGAAAGTTCAGTATTCCAGCCAAATGTCCAGGCAGCAAATGTTTTGTCTGAACTTAAGTCCAGATCGAACCTTCAGCTCGTCCCTAGTAAAGACCAAAATAGAGACTTTCTGTTGTAGGTACTAAACCCTGTGGCACATAACTGAAATTGTGCAATAATTAATTGCTATTTAGGCCTCATGCACACTGGACGTTATCAAAACGCCAGTAGAAAGCTGAAGCTGTAGAAGGAGTTTTTCCAGGTTCTTTGCAGTAGTGTTTTTCAGCGTTTTTTAGCTTTTTTCAGCTGTAGCGTTTTTTAGCAAAACTATACTCCCACAAAAGCTTATGGCTCAAAAACGTTGATAAAATGCATTGCAGAATAGCTGCGTTTTTCAGCGGTTTTGACATTCTTCAGCGTTTTTAAGCTTTTATCAGAGTTAGAGCGTTTTTTACAGCTGAAGAATTCCTCTCAAAACCCACTAGTTCAGGGTTTTTCCAGCCAGAAAACGCCCCTGCTAAAAACTGCTGATAACAGCCTATGTGTGCATGGACACATAGCATAACATGCTGGGGAGTTTACTGGCTGCAAAAAAAAAACATCTGACCCAAAAAACAGCAGCTTTAAAAATGTCCAGTGTGAATGAGGCCTTAAAAAGATGCTGCATTCAGACACAGACTTTCATCTTTGATTTCCCAAGCCACATATACTGCGCTACCAGATGGGCATACAGTACAGTGGAAAAGATCTTCACATTACTAAATAATATTATTTGGTGGAGAAATGTCCAACATTTTTGAAATCTCTGAAAAAGCCTACTTCAATTTAATGATTCAAACGCTGAGAAAAATAAACATCCCTTGTCATATAAATAAGCAGTGACAGGTCCTCTTTATGGAGAGATTTGTGGTTAATAAGACCCCAGATCTCTCCTCTACCATGTAAAGAATTAAAAAAAAAAAATTGATCTAGTGCTTAAAAAAAAAAAAGAAAGAAATGGACTTGTTTACATTCGGACGGAAGGTAATGTTGACTCCGTTCATCTTTGTGACCAGCAGATTGGTTTTCGGGCTTCCCAATTTGCCAGGAAAGTGGCAGGAGAGGGGTGGGGGGTGACCCCTCCCGCCACTTCTAAAAGTAATCCGGTGGTGAATCCACCACTCTGACCCCTTTTCTTGGTTAGAGAAAAAAAACAATACCAATGTCATGGCATATTGCTGCAGCCATACTGCAGTATTCCCCTGCCAACCAAGGACGTCTTTTGTCTATGGCCCAGTTGGCAAGTGGTTAATAGGTCAAAGTCATTTCAGAAATCATTTTAAATATTTTTAAATCTGACACTTTAATAAATTATGATCTGTTGACCCTGCCATGAAGGTGCTTGCTCTGCCACTTTCTGTTATAGGGTGACAACGCTTTGTCCCTGTCTCTCAAGTGTTTCCCTGCATTGTTACCCTGTCAGTAAAACCGGCAGTGCTGACACTCTTTGCATAGGCATGTTTCACTGTTGTCACTATAAGGAAAGTGGCCTTGAGAAATGCAGTCATGACCGAAGTGCATGCCGAAAGGAAGTGTCTGCAAAGATGCTGCAGGAGATCAGCGACACTGAGGTGAAACAAAGGATAAAAAAGATGAACACTATTTTATTTTTTTTAAAAAGCAATTGTTTATGGCACACAACAATTGATCAAACTTCTCACAAATGTTATTTAGTTAGGGTTTACAAGTGCTTTAAGAACATACGCGTGAAAAACCATTTTTATCTTCCATATTTGATGTCAGTGTCGAGACATGAAAGCTGAAAAGACACTTTCAGCTTTTAACTGAAAATATCACTGCATTGCTATGGCTTTGATCAATTTGTACTTGATTTGCAAGTTTTTGATTGCTGAAAATAAGGCAGTGATTGAAAAAGTGTGTGGTAGATTACTGAATCCCATTCAAGTCTCCTTAATTAAAAGCTGATAAACTGCTTTCAAAAACTGCAACAACATAGCAAACTGTATGACCAGCAAAAGCCTTTCAGCATTTTAAAAGAGATGAGGTATAAAAGCCTATAAAATTGGGTTAATAAATAATATGAAGTATATATATAAAAGAGATGGGAAAAAAAAATATTTTTTCAGCTACGTTCCTCAGAATATATTATTCCTATATTCCGGGATACTTCAAAAATGTTTTTGTGTGTATATACAGTGTATTTCTTGAGTAGCACTTCCAAAGTATGCAGCGGGTTAAATCATTGTGTATTCCAAGTGATTCATCATAACAAATTTGGGTCATTCAGAACTTTTGAGTTATGCTATCCAAACAGCTTGATTTTCCTCTCTGGGAAATCACTAAATTCTATTTTTTTGTATCGGTCATGAATATTGCCACTCTGAAAGACAAAGGGAATTTATCATATTAATGACTTGCTGGCGACATACTCTTACCCTATCTGTCTGGTATGAAGTTTTTAGTGCTACAACAAAACTCCTTGGTCTAAATAAACTTTCTTTAAAGTTTATGTTAGCAAAACTTTTATTGACTCTTTCCTGCTCATATTCATTTGTTATCATGAGCTACCCATAATGCAGCTCATTTTCATGTCCATTCACTGTATATTTATATACAGAGGGTATAGAAAAGAATCACACCCCCTTTAAAACTAGAAAATGTTGCTGCTTTACAGCCTGAAATGAAGGCAGACAGTTAAGCTGGATACACACTATCCAACTTTTGTGGTTAGATTTCCTTCAGATTTACCTTTTCTATGTAGTGCAAGGGCCTGCCTGATTGCATACAAATTGAAAGTGTTTAGGTTTGACCTCATATTATATGGTTTTGGTAAATCTAAAGGAAAAAGTCTTCAGAAAATCTTATAGTGTGTATGGCCCATTAGGCCCCTTTCCAACAGGCTTTCCGATCAGGAAAAGTTTTTTTCAGGTGGATCTGGTCGGATGCTCCATGCACCTTTATGGAGCAGCAGATGTCAGCGGTGACATGTCCGCTGACAACCGCCGCTAGCGGATCCGATCTGATCCTGTCTGTGAAATCCAGACGGATGGAAACCCTATTTTCCATCCGTCTGGAGGATCGGATCGAATGAAAACGGACAGGTAGTCCGTTTTCATCCGATCTCCCATAGAGGAGAGCAGGGATCTGAGAGGTCCGTTTCTGCAAAGTAAGCAGAGATGGACCTGTCATCTGCCGGATCGGCGGATCGATCCCCACTGAGCAAAACAGAGTCCGCTGGGCGAAAAGCTCGTGTGAAAGGTACCCTTAAAGCCTTTGAAATTTTTTTGAATCCATCTCCTGACAACTTTATCTTGGAGATCTTTTGACAGTGTCTTGCCACCCATAGTTGATTGTTTGCGTTCACCGTTTCCGTTGCACTATCAGGGACTTTAGAGTACATTCAAACTGGTTCGCTTCAAAACTGCCAGTAAAACGCCTATGCGTTAATGGAGCGTTATTTTTTTTTTTTTTTTGCTGCAAAAGCGGTGTTTAAAGGACATGCAACTTTACTGAAAAACACTTAGTGAGGGCATTTTTGAGGCACTTTTGATGTAGTTTACATTTCAATGGGGAGGAGCGTTTTTGGTGCGTTTTTTTTTTTTTTTTTTTGCTCCCCAAACATGCTCCAAAGAAGTTGCAAGCAGGATTTATTTTCACCAAAACGGAAGTGCACCGCCCCAGTATGAAAACATTCATTGATTTTAAAGGGACCATTTTTTTTTTTAGTTTTTCAGACGCTTTTTTTTTTTTTTTTTTAATGGCATAGCGCTTGAAAAACTTCTCTGTGTGAAAGGGCCCCAAATGCTCCAGAGAAGCTCTTTTCACACTGAGCTAATCAAAATGACCACAGCTGATCACAAATAAAAGTAAAATGGCTTTGTGTGTCATTGAGAAGGTGACACCTGACTGCGTTTACAAATCGTTTTTAGGAGGGGGGGTGATCCTTCAAAATCAGTGATTCTGTATTTGATTTTTCTTTCCTGACATGTTGGTGTTATATCTTTCACTTGGATGTTATAAGTTGCACTGAGTAAATACAGCTGGATTAGACCCCGTTCACACTGGGGCGACCTGTCAGGCGACCTGGTCGCCTGCCATGTCGCCGTAGGTTGCCTGCCATAGAGAAGCTGTGGACCTGTTCTAATAGGAGCGACACAAGTCGCTCCGACTTAGAAAAAGGGTCCAGAGCTTCTTTGGGGCGACCTGGAGCGACCTGGGGCCCCGGCAAGTCGGATCGCCCCAGTGTGAACGGGGTCTTAAACAAAAACTGTATCTCTCATTATTTTAGGCTGCAAAGCAATAAAATGTGATTATTTTAAAGGGAGTGATTATTTTCTATACCCACTGTACATTACAATCGAGAGAGCAATAGGAATAAATTGCAACTGCTCAAAAATCTGTATTATACTTATCTGACAACACTAATCTGAATTATTTGATTGAAAATTTAGTGAGAAGGTGAATGGCGCTGTCAAGTATCCGAAGATATATGGATACAAATACAATAAAT
Organism: Pelophylax lessonae; assembly: GCF_965119305.1. Taxonomy (NCBI): domain Eukaryota; kingdom Metazoa; phylum Chordata; class Amphibia; order Anura; family Ranidae; genus Pelophylax; species Pelophylax lessonae. The sequence goes on from NC_138771.1 coordinate 351,342,083, forward strand.
AAATAAATAGTGATTGCACTATACCTTGCGAATAAGTGTGTGGATAAAAATATATATAATAGAAAACCTTATTGTAAATGTAACAATAAACCATCACATATATGTAGATAAGACAACAAAGAATGGTAATAAAAGTGCAGATAATATTCATACAGCAATAAAGTGACAATGTATCTATGGTTGATAACTTCAATATAATAAACCAAATAAAGTGCAAGTGGCAATCACAGTACAGGAGAAAAAGTGTTGGAGCGACTTTTTGTGAGTGAGCTCCGATCAATGGAGCAAGTGACAAAGGAACAAGTGTAAGTGAATCCAAAATGGTATCACTAATAATAAACCGGATAAAAAGTGCTAGTATTTCATAGTGCAAAGTGATGCGATTCCAAAGTCGCATAAAAGAACGGGAACAGAAGTGAATAAGTTCTAGTAGATAGAACCAGCCCCAAGAAGGGGCAAGTGCGAGTGATTAAAGGTAATTGAAATAAAGAGAATAATAATTAGTGTAAAGTGATGTGATTTCAAAATCGCATGATACATAAAATCAAAAAGTGTATAAATCGAGTATATCGAGGAGATATATAGGTATTAATGGTGGAGTATAACTATCCAAAAGTTCATATAAGTGGTCCCAACAGCACACTAAGTGCTTTTCAGTGCAACATCCATTCAGAAGGTGACTAAAATGCTTCCAATATTTCTTCAAGTGTGGCCGGTGTGATGGGCGGGTGGTGCTCCCCTCACTCCCAGGACCGCACTTACCAGAAAGTGGAACCCCTACAGGGGTAACAGGCCTTTATTCCAAATGGGACGCAATCCCTATTTCCCTCAATGGTCCTTCCTGGATTCCTCTGGGTATATCCTTGGTAGGGATCCTCTCACCATGGGTGACTGGGGACGATCTGTGGGGGTCTTATGCTGTATGGCTCAGTATCCAGATGTAATCTGGGTACACATAAGAGGAAGAAAGGCTTGTATAGTGTAGTACCGTTTAAAAATATATATGTTTATTACAAGAAAAGTACTCACATAAATTGAGGTAAATCAGGCATAAAAAATCTGTATACAGCGAGTGGTATGCAGTGCTGGGGCTCTTCCGGAATGCTGTGCATTCCACAAAACTGTAGGTGCGTTCCAAAAACAAAGGCGGTGGTGACGCAATGACGCTCTACGTGTTTTGTCTGTCCGACGTCATCAGGAGTCTCCATTGAGGGAAAATGGAATTACGTCCCATTTCGAATAAAGGCCTGTTACCCCTGTAGGGGTTCCACTTTCTGGTAAGTGCGGTCCTGGGAGTGAGGGGAGCACCACCCGCCCATCACACCGGCCACACTTGAAGAAATATTGGAAGCATTTTAGTCACCTTCTGAATGGATGTTGCACTGATTTAACCCTGCACTTAAAAGCACTTAGTTTGCCATTGGGACCACTTATATGAACTTTTATAGTTATACTCCACCATTAATACCTATATATCTCCTCGATATACTCGATTTATGCACTTTTTGATTTTATGTATCATGCGATTTTGAAATCACATCACTTTACACTAATTATTATTCTCTTTATTTTAATTACCTTTAATCACTCGCACTTGCCCCTTCTTGGGGCTGGTTCTATCTACTAGAACTTATTCACTTCTGTTTCCGTTCTTTTATGCGACTTTGGAATCGCATCACTTTGCACTATGAAATAGTAGCACTTTTTATCCGGTTTATTATTAGTGATACCATTTTGGATTCACTTACACTTGTTCCTTTGTCATTTGCTCCATTGATCGGAGCTCACTCACAAACAGTCACAGTACTTTTTCTCCTGTACTGTGATTGCCACTTGCACTTTATTTGGTTTATTATATTGAAGTCATCAACCATAGATACATTGTCACTTTATTGCTGTATGAATATTATCTGCACTTTTATTACCATTGTTTGTTGTCATATCTACATATATGTGATGGTTTATTGTTACATTTACAGTAAGGTTTTATATTATATATATTTTTATCCACACACTTATTCGCAAGGTATAGTGCAATCACTATTTATTTATTGTATCCATATATCTTCGGATGCTTGACAGCGCCATTCACCTTCCCACTCAATTTTCTCACGTTTTTTGATTCCTCTCCTTCTCCTGGAACCGAAAGGGCTCCAGGAGGGAAAATTACATCACTTCCCCTACCTGTGTTTAAATTACACAGGCAGGGGACATGATGCCATTGGCTAGAACCGATCACCAGATCCAGACCAAAAATCATTGGTGATTGGTTCTCAGCCGAATCAGACCAGTGATCGCTCTCGACGTAGGTCTACGTTGCTGGACGCAGGAGAGCCACTTTTATTACATAGTTACATAGTAGGTGAGGTTGAATAAAGACAATAGTCCATCCAGTTCAACCTGTGTAGGTGTGTGTGGCTGTAATCATCTTGCATACCCCTGAATGTTCTGATCCTTGAGATGTACGTCTAAGAGTCTTTTGAAAGCCACCATACCTCCCGCAGAAACCCCCTCTTGTGGTAGAGAATTCCACAATCTTGTAGCCCTAACAGTAAAGAACCCCCCACGTTGCCTGAGGTTAAAACGCTTCTCCTCTAATCGCATTGTATGCCCCCGAGTCCTCATGCAATCCCTTCAACTGAACAGCTTTTTTTCTAAGCCTAGATCCCCATTGAGATATTTAAAAATTGCTATCATGTCCCCCCTCAGGCGTCTCTTCTCCAGGGAGAATAAATCAAGCGATTGCAGATGCTCCTCATAACCAAGGTCCTCCAATCCCCTAATTAGTTTAGTTGCCCTTCTCTGGACCCTCTCCAGCTCCAACACATCCCTTCTGAGGACTGGTGACCAGAACTGGACAGAATACTCCAGATGAGGTCGGACCAGAGTTTTATAAAGTGGAAGGATTATAGTCTTATCTCTGGAATACATCCCTTTCTTTATGCATGCTAATATTCTGCTAGCCTTTGCAGCTGCCGCTTGACATTGCATGCTGTTGCCTAGTCTATCATCAACCAAGACTCCCAGATCCTTCTCCATTTTTGATTCTCCGAAGGGTTCCCCTCCTAACGTGTATTGTGCTTTTATGTTTCTAGTCCCCAAGTGCAAAACCTTACATTTCTCCACGTTAAACCTCATTTGCCATGTCGTTGCCCATTCCGTTATTTTGTCCAGGTCATTCTGTAGGATATCTGCTTCATGCTGTGCAGTTATTGCCCTGCCTAATTTTGTGTCATCTGCAAAAACCGATATTGAACTACTGATCCCATCCTCAATGCTGTTTATGAATAAATTGAACAAGGTTGGTCCTAGGACTGAGCCTTGGGGGACCCCGCTTACTACCTCCAACCAGTCAGAGTATGCGCTGTTTATTACCACCCTTTGGACACGCCCTTTTAGCCAGTTCCGTATCCAAGAGCAAACCCTGCTGTCGATACCTGCAGACCTTATTTTATAAATTAAGCGCTTATGGGGAACTGTATCAAACGCCTTAGCAAAATCTAGGTACACCACATCCACTGGTCTGCCCCTATCTAGCTCACAGCTCACCTCCTCGTAGAATGTTAAGAGATTAGTTTGACAAGAACGCCCATTTGTAAACCCGTGCTGGTTACTACTGATGATGCTGTTGTCCTTAGCAAACTCTACGATATAGTCCCTTATCATCCCCTCCAGAAGTTTACATACTACTGATGTCAGACTGACAGGCCTATAATTTCCCGGTATATGCCTCTGACCCTTTTTGAATATCGGAATCACGTTTGCTTTCCTCCACTCCCCTGGTACATCTCCTGTCCTAATACTGTCTGCAAAGATCAGGAACAGTGGTCTGGATATAACCTTACTGAGTTCCTTGAGTACTCTCGGGTGTACACCATCCGGGCCTGGTAATTTGTTTGTGTTAAGTTTATCCAGCCTTTCCCTGATTTCACCCTCTGTTAGCCATAGTGGCAAGTCCTGTGTATTACTACTAACCATACAGTCATGGTCAGTGTACCCCTCCGTTTCCTGAGTAAAGACTGACGAGAAAAAAGCATTCAGCGCGGTTGCTTTTTCAGTGTCCTCTGTAACCATCCTCCCATCATCGTTAATTATGTGTGCAATATGCTCTGCCCTAGTTTTTTTGCTGTTGATATACTTAAAGAATTTCTTTGTTTTTTTTTTTACTATCCTCCGCTATTTGTCTCTCAAAGTCTATTTTAGCCACCTTGATTTCGTGTTTACACTGCCTATTTGCCTCCTTGTATTGGTCGAAAGCCAATACTGTGCCCTCTGATTTATATTTCCTGAAGGCCAATTTTTTTCCCCTAATAAGTTTTTTAACGCTCCGGTTTAGCCAGCCAGGTTTGGCTTTGTCCCTTCTAAATTTATTTCCCATAGGAATGCACTGCAAGATGCCTTTGCTTAATATGTTCCTAAAGCATTCCCATTTTTCCTCTGTGGTCAGGGATCCCAGGGTTCGGTCCCAGTTTACCCTTTCCATCAACGAGTACAATTTTGGAAAGTCTGCCCTTCTGATGTTAAGGGTTCTTATGTTCCCCACTTGCCTTGCTATATTGTTATTTATGCTAAATGTGATCATCCTGTGATCGCTAGAGCCCAGGTTGTCCTGGACTCCTACCTTGGAGATTAGGTCTGGGTCATTAGTGATCAATAGATCCAGGATTGCGTTTTCTCTAGTAGGAGAATCCACCAACTGTGACGTGTAATTATCCTGTAAGGTTTCCGTGTAAGGTTTCCGTGAATAGACTTGTTTAGGTGGCCTATAGCAAACCCCCACAATTACTTTTCCCTTTTCTCCTTCCCTATGGAGTTCTACCCATACGGATTCTAACTCCATACTCATCCCTTCCGTAATGTCACTCCTCTCAATCACCTTTACATTATTCTTGACGTAGAGACATACTCCTCCCCCTCTTTTTCCTACCCTGTCCTTCCGGTACACTGAATACCCTTGGATATTTGCCAGCCAGTCATGTGAGGGGTCGAACCAAGTCTCCGTTATTCCCACAAGGTCTATGTCATCCTCGTGTACTAACATTTCCAACCCATCCATTTTATTAGCTAGGCTCCTGGCATTAGCATATACCCCTCTTAGTTTTACGGAAGTTAAACGTGATTGGTGGTTATGTTTATGTTTATTCCTGTTTGGTCTGCGGTTCTCCCGCACAGACCTACCGATTGACGCTGTGGACCTACTGTCGTTGCTGACCCTACAACTGTCTTCAGTCCTTTGTTCCCTCCTAACTGACTACTTCTGAGCCCTCCCCCCCGTCTCCTAGTTTAAAAGCTCCTCCAACTTGGTGGCCATCTTTCTCCCCAAAAGAGCTGTACCGCCCCCATTAAGGTGCAGCCCATCCTTACTAAAGAGCCGCAGTACTCTTGAGCGGTCGGCAAGTGGTCAATGACCAGGCCATTTTTTGCAATACGGCACTGCGTTATTTTAACTGACAATTGCGTTGTTGTGCAACGCTGTACCTAAATAAAATTGATGTCCTTTCTTTCCCACAAATAGAGCTTTCTTTTTGGTGGTTTTTGATCGCCTCTGCAGTTACTATTTTTTGTGCTATAAACAAAAAAAGAGCGAACATTTTGAAAAAAAAAAAAACAATATTTTTAAAATTCTGCTATAAAACACATCCAATAAAAAAATGTAAAAAAATCGAATTTCTTTATCAATTTTAGCCAATATCTATTCCGCTACATATTTTTGATTAAAAAAATCTCAATAAGTGTATATTGATTGGTTTGCACAAAAGTTATAGCATCTACAAACTATGGGATATTTTTATGGAATTTTTTTTTTTTTTAATCGTAATGGTGGCAATCGTAGATTTTTAGCGGGGCTGCGACATTGCGGGGACAGATCGGACACCTAACTGACACTTTTGACACTTTTTTGGGGACTGGTGACACCAATACAATGATCAGTGCTAAAAATATGCACTGTTACTATATTAATGACACTTGCAGTGAATTGTTTAACATCAGGTGTGATCAAAGGGTTAAGTGTGTCCCTAGGAGGTGCTTGCTAACTGTGTGGGGGTTTCTCTGTCTGGATGAAGACAGAGATCGGCGTTCCTAGTTAGCAGGCACACAAGATCTCCATCTCCTTCCCTGTCAGAAAGGCGATCTGCCTTGTTTACATAGGCAGATCACCGTTCAGCCTCTCTGGGGAAGATCACAGGTGGCCGGATTGACATCGGTCTGCCGGACCCACTGATTGGCATCCCCTGTGTCCAATCAGCGTGTGATCGCGCCTCCGGCAGCGCGTCCACGCCGCCCAGTTGCTATTGCACGAAAAAACATACAGGTACGTGATTTCACGCAATACAGCAGACCTCCCGCAGTAAATATGCGGTAGGCGGTCAGCAAGTGGTTAAGAGATACAAATGGCAAAGCAAAAACAAAATAAAAAAAGAGAATTGCTTTAACCCTTCCCAACTCTGTCCAAAACAAAACAACTTTGGTCTCCATACTTTAAAGTGATAGAAAAGGTCCAATTTTTTCAAATAATAGAGATGTTATACTTACCTGCTCTGTGTAATGGTTTTTCACAGAGCAGCCCAGAACCCCCTCTTCTGTGGTCCGCCACAAGCTTTCCTGTTCTCTTGCTATGGGAGCACTTGTGTGGGCTTGATCCTAAGCCAGGCTGTGCGGCTCAGCCTCACAATACACTACCTCTTCACGGGATTTGATTGTCAGTAGCAGGAGCCAATGGCTCCCACAGCTGCATCTGAGTCCTGTGAGGATGGAGAGAGAGAGCAGCACTGGATCAAGATTGGGCTCAGGTAAGTATTTAGGGAGGCTTATGACATTTTTTTTTTTTATATTTTTTTACCCTAAAGGGATTGTAAAACTTACGTTTTTTTTAAGTTAAAATAATAAACATTTCATACTTACCCGCTTTGTGCAATGGTATTGCACAGAGCAGCCCAGATCCTTCTCTTCTGGGGTCCGCTGCTGGTGCTCTTGGCTCCCCCCCCTCCCCCCCAACCAAGTGCCCACTATAGGAAGCCACTTTCTATGGAGGCACTCATACATGCTCAATCCAAAGTTGGGCTTTTTGCGACTATTTAGACACACAGCTCAGCTCGGACCACCCTCTGCTCACTGCTCACAGGTTTGACTGACAGCAACAGGAGCCAAGGTAAAAAGCCTTTTACATTTACAACCACTTTAATGGAGAGAAGTAATTATGGCTGCATATCTGGCATATCAATGCGCTATAAAGAAAAGATTTGTGTAGTACAGTTGTTATTATAAACTATATTGTATAAAGCAGTGGTAACCCATTTCCTAGTATCTGTTGTTAATCTAAGATCTATAGGAAAAGTCATTTATCACCTAAGTCTGCCCTCTGCATTGTTTGAGATGGATTCTATATTTAATTAAGGAGCCCGAATACAATACTGAAAGGTTTAACACTTTCAGATCTGTGGCTGTGTAATTCTGTTTCTCTTGTGATGTCTTGCAATATACTGTATCTGTATCCTGTTACAGGTTTTTATTCAGGGTCCAAAGAAAGGAAATTTGGGTCTGGCTTTGCGGAACAGAATAAGTAATATAAGAGCATGCCTGTGCTGTGAGACAGAGTAGAAAGTACAGTCTTTCTTCACAGATAACATACTGTATCCTCTCTAAATAGAATAGATGCAATACTGTAAAAAAGTATTTGCCCCTACCTGATTTTTTTCTTGCATATTTGTCACACATAAATGATTTAGATAATCAAACAAATTTTAATATTACACAATGATAACCCAGGTAAATACAAAATGCAGTTTTTAAATTATGATTTCATTTATTAAGGGAAAAAAGTTGTCCAAACCTGTCTGGCCCTATGTGAAAATTGAGCCCCCTCTAAATCATGAATTAACTCTAATTAACCGCATTTTTTTGGAAAGCTCCCAACTTTGTGGGAACAGTTTGGAGTTGGTTCTTCCTGTTTCAACATGACTATCAGTGCACCAGTGCACAAAGCAAGGTCTATCAGACATGGATGAGTGAGTTTGGGGTGGAGGAACCTGACTGTTCTGGCCTTAACCCAACAGAACACCTTTGGAATTAATTAGAGCGCAGACTGCGAGCCAGGCCTTCTCGTCTAACATCAGTGCCTGACCTCACAAATGTGCTTCTGGAAGAATGGTCAAACATCCCCACAGACACACTCCTAAACCTTGTGGACAGCCTTCCCAGAAGAGTTGAAGCGGTTATAGTTGCAAAGGGTGGGCCAACTCAATATTGAACCCTACAGACTAAGACTGGGGTGCCATTAAAGTTTATTTGCATGTAAAGGCAGGCATCCCAATACTTTTGGTAATATAGTGTATATGCAGGCTGAAATGAATCTTGCCATTTTGACATACAGGACTGGCAGAGCAGGGCTGAGAAACTCAAAGCAGCCTTTCTGGCATATGGCAGATTGCTGGAAAAGGACATGAATGACTGTTATGTTGCGTGGTCTGTCACAGACTATAACAAACAGTTTGCATAATATAGTCTTTTATTACAATATAGTAGATACATATTATTTTCAGCATTATGCTTTGTGGAAAATACATTAAACTAACAATAGATATCCTGTATTTATCTTGTAACTACAGGAACTATTCTATCAGAAAAAATGTGTTGACAGCGCAAGTCCACAAATATTCTAGTTCATAACCTTGGTCAAATGCAGTAGTACAAGCTTTCTAGGAAAGGCCACAGTCTGGCTAGGATTCTGTTATTATTGGCTTTTGTCCACTAAACCGGTTGTTCTCTATGACAGTCTAGGCTGCTGGACTGCAACAGTCAGTGCTGGACAGCACAACATCAATGTCTGTCACAGGTACTAGAATGAAAACCAATGGATCCGCGCTTAGGATAAAAGCTCTACGACCAGACCCAAACGCTGGTTGCAGCCCACTTAGAAAATACAGTCCAATAGGAATGTATCGGATATAGAAAAAACAAATAAGTGATTGGCGCTACCAGACGCAGGGCCTGAAATGACAAAGATGTGTATATTGATGGTGGTGAATTAACCTCTATTATCGTACATAAAAAATAGGTTATTAGTGTATGGCAATTAAAAAATGTATGGAAAAGGTGTAATTAAAAAGCTCTCAAGTATAGTGAATAAAATGGGTGTTATGGTGGTGTGTCAAAGACTGGAAAAAAATACTTCACAAAAGTGTGAATGGAGTTAACCATGTGTAGTATCCGCAAATAAAATAAAAATAGAATAATAAATGGTGATTAATAGAAAATGTAGCAGAACATGCTCAATAAATTAGGTAAAAAGTGTATAAATGTTCCTAAAAGTGTGTTGTGTGAAAAATAGGGAGTGTTCCCCGAGTATACCAAAGTGGAAAGTGCTAAATCTGGCAAATGTGTGTGACAAAGTGCAACTGCCAGTGGAGAGACAATAAATATTCAGTATATCACCTTATATAAATGAATGGATATTTCTATACAAATTTATAAAAGAGGGAGAAGGGTTTCCTTGGTAAAATTCATGAATGTCATAAATATCATAAATATTCATAAATAGCAGTCCATCCCGTAATCCATATATGTAAGTCCACAACAGGGTATAAATATAATCTGATAAAGAGGTGTCCAATATAATAATAGTAGTGCAAAAAAAGTTCACAGAAGGTAGTCACGTGCTTCTAATGCAATAGCCCGGAGTATAGTGAGTGGGCGAAAGAAGAAAGGTGCTCCCCCTCTCCTTTGGTCCCCCGCTTACCGGACTTAGGTACCCCTACAGGGGTGGAACACAGATCTTGTGTTCCACCCACCTCACGGGCCTTATTGGGTCCCCAGCTCCGTTCTGTCTCCTCAATCCTATTTCAGCTAAAAGACACTTTCCACTTTGGTATACTCGGGGAACACTCCCTATTTTTCACACAACACACTTTTAGGAACATTTATACACTTTTTACCTAATTTATTGAGCATGTTCTGTTACATTTTCTATTAATCACCATTTATTATTCTATTTTTATTTTATTTGCGGATACTACACATGGTTAACTCCATTCACACTTTTGTGAAGTATTTTTTTTCCAGTCTTTGACACACCACCATAACACCCATTTTATTCACTATACTTGAGAGCTTTTTAATTACACCTTTTTCATACATTTTTTATTTGCCATACACTAATAACCTATTTTTTATGTACGATAAGAGGTTAATTCACCACCATCAATATACACATCTTTGTCATTTCAGGCCCTGCGTCTGGTAGCGCCAATCACTTATTTGTTTTTTCCACAGGTACTAGAATGCCAGCATTCGTTAAGCCTTACTACAGAGTACTGGTACAGACAGCAAAACAAATGGTTTCCAAAAAACAACAATATCTCTCCTGCGCTCAAGTGGTATGCGGGAAGGTGAATCTTCTAGGCGGTTTTATGACACAAAAGAAGTGGTCTTGCTGCCCCCCTCAGGACCAAGGGTATCCAAAAGGCACTACAAGAAAACAACAAGGGAAGGGCGCACCGACCTTGTGCATTACCACTTAAAAGTTTATTAAAATCAAAGAAGGGTAGCGTACAATATACTCACAAACGTAGCATATGAACAAGCATATAGGAAATGGGCACCGCTCGCTTCCAGGACACTTCTCTACTGCTGGATAGCGTGATGGCGTCCTCAAAACCTGATGTGGCTTACGCGTTTCGAGGGAGGACCCTCTTCCTCAGAGCCAAAATCGCCACTGAGTTTAATAAACTTTTAAGTGGTAATGCACAAGGTCGGTGCGCCCTTCTCTTGTTGTTTTCTTGTAGCAAAACAAATGGTACAGGGGTGTTAACCATTCCTTATGCTATCCAAAAAACTTAAAAATTATTCTTTTGGCTGGAGCTAAACTTAAAAAATATACCTGTTCCGACTTACAAACAAATTCGACTTAACCACTTGCCGACTGCCGCCCGACTATATACGGCGGTGGTCAACCCCTCCCAGGCAAAGTGACGTACCGGTACGTCACTAGCCTGGGAGCGAATAGGGGGAGAGCGCGCGCCGCCGGAGGCACGCTCCCGCCCCCGCTCGTACCCGAAGAAGCCAGCGCGTGTGACCGGCAGACCCGATGTCCGCCGGTCACTCACGATCTTCAGGGTAGAGAGGGAGAAAGGCAGGCGGCTAATGTAAACAAAGCCGCCTGTCACTCTCCCCTGTGTAAAAGCACAGATCACTCGGTCCTGCTATGTAGGACCGTTGATCTATGCTGTTACACAAACAGCCACATCCAATGACAGTAAGAAACACGCCCCTAGGGACACACTTAACCCCTCCCTCTCCAATAAAGTTAACCCCTTCCTTCCCAGTGTCATTTTTACAGTAACAGTGCATATGTATAGCACTGATTACTGTAGTAATGTCACTGTTACCCCCAAAAGTGTCAAAAATGTCAGTCAAGGGTCCGATCTGTCCTCCGCAATGTCGCAGTCCTGCAAAAAAATTCACAGATCACCGCCATTACTCGTTAAAAAAAAAAACAATAAAAATGACAAAAATCATTCCCTTAGTAAACGCAATAACTTTTGCGCAAACCAATCAAAATACGCTTTTTGCTATTTTTTTTTACCAAACATATGTAGCAGAAAACAAATTGGCCTAAAATGTTAAAAAAATTTAGATTTTTAAATTTTTTTGGGGGGAAATTTCATATAAAAAAATGTGAAAAATATTGTTATTTTTGCAAAATTGTCGCTAATTTTTTTGTTTATAGCGCATGATCAAAAAATCGCACAGGTGATCAAATACCACCAAAAGAAAGCTCTGTTTGTGGGGAAAAAAGGACGTCAAATTCATTTGGGTACAGCGTCGCATGGGCACGCAATTGTCTGTTAAAGTCACGCAGTGCCGAATCGCAAAATACCCCCTGGTCAGGAAGGGGGTAAAACTTTCCGGGGGGCTTAAGTGGTTAAGAACAAACCTACAGTCCCTATCTTGTTTGTAAACCGGGGACCGCCTGTAGTGAAAATAGCAAAGCTGAATTTTGAAAAATAGCTGGTATACCCACCTAAAAAATTCTTAGCCCTTACGTGGAGAAACTAGGCTCTGCACTTGTACTTATTTTTTTGCTGCAAATCAATATCGAACTTGCAAAAATGTAAATGTAACAGTGATGATGAACCTTGACACCCCAGATGTTTTGGAACTACATTTCCCACAATGCTCAACTAAGCTGCAGAGTGCATGAGCATCATGGGAAATTGGGAAAGGTAATTCCAAAACATCTGGGGTGCTAAGGTGTAAGAGTGAAGTAGTGGTGCTCTGAAAGGTGTAACTGACATCAAGCTATAACTACAACAGGAGGTGCAGGTGGATTCCAGAGAGGATTCCTTCAGGTCATTCTAGCACAGCTCTTGGTTCATCGGTCTCAGATACAATTCTCCAATTCTGCCAAGTGCTTTTTCTATTGGGCTAAATACATATTTCTTGTAAATACAAAGTTTACAGCACTATACTATGGCTATTGCTTTCTTATGCTTAATGTATTGTACATCTAGGCTGTTCTTATAGCAATCAAAACTAAACAGACCTATCTACTGCACTTTGATCATAACGTTTTACAGAGAACAGTCTACTCTCCATTTCATCTCTATAGAACCTATTACCACACCTTCCCACTACAGCAAAGGCATCCAGCTGAAAAACAGCTGTACAACTTGCCCAATTTGGCAGAGGGCCATGCAGTGGAGAATAGGTTCAGGTTGTCTTTGTGCGGTCTTGTAATTGTAACTTTGTAACCTTGTAAATGTCTTTGTGCGGTCAAACCAAGAAGGAAGGAGTGAAAAAATTGATGCAGGTTTTTTTTTTTAATCCATAGGTTGTTACAGCATACAAACTCAGCATATCCAACATATATAAGTTCATAAATAAGAGCAAGTTGAGGAGTGGCGGTTCTAGTCTCCACCAGCTGGTCAGAAGACAGGCTACCAGCATGGATTCTAGATATAGGTAACCAGGTCTTCATCGAGACGGTTAAAGGTTGTGGATTGATTTGTGCTGCTATCAGTCCTAGACAGGTAAGCACATGACTACCTCACGAGCAAGGGCATAATACATACAGATTATTTGGAGAGTAGTTAAGGACAGACCAGAAAACCAAAGCAAGTTACCGATGAAGAAGAGTGACAGTGGTCAGAAAAACTACAAAAGGTCGAGTTTGAGCAGTAATCTGGCAGAAGTGGAATGTTCAGGCTGGGTCAGAAATACAAAGAGAAAAACCAGAAAATACACTCAAAAGCAAGGTTTACTGTATCACTGTCAAGCAGGAAAAGGAGGTCCCTTTACACATAGCTCCCAACTGTCCGTGATTTTGAAGGACTGTCCCTCTTTCCTCTCCATATGTCCCTCATTTTGGTCTGATCTATATAGTCGTAGATAAAATGCACATTTTATCTTTCAAAAAGTGTTTTCCAGAGCTAAACCTTTCATCCAATTTCTAAATTTCTGCATTGGTAAATTATATAAGCCAGTATAAAGGAATAGTAGTGGTAAAAAAGAACTTTTTTTTGTAAAATTCTCCTTTAAGGGGGCGTGGCAAGGTGCGTGTCCTATGCCTACATACACTTGCTAATCAGTGTCCCTCATTTCCATCCCAAAAAGTTGGGAGGTATGCCTTTAAACAGGGCAAGCAACAAATAAGAGTTTAGAAGCAAAGATCCCTTTATTTGGACAAACCCGGTGTAAGGTTCTGGCACTCTCAATGCCTCCTATCACATCATTTCCGGGTGCGTTCCATCTACCTAGATAGATGAAGCACATATAAGTGTGTTTCCCTTTAAGAGTGCTGACATCATCATGAGGCGCCGGACTGAACAGCTATTTAAATCAGCAGCTTTCACTCACATGTGTTCGTTCAACCTGCTTTGTGCCTTGATGCTAACCTGTCTTGAAGCTCTCATGCTTGCAAGCATACCTCGCTGTCGGAACCACGCTGCGCTGATCCCTCTATCCCGCTACCGGATCATCCGCTCTTGCCGAACCTCTCCTCTGCTACATTGCTACTAGTGATAAGTACAGGGGAAACCTCTATAACCTTCATACTAAAGCTTACACTATCTAGCTCTGCATACTAAGGACTATTATTACATCTGCATTATCTAAGATTGCTAGCTCTTGAGCCTACTACCATCTGCTCTTGCACTGGGTTGGTCTCTCCTGTATGTTCACCTGCTACTCTATCATCTGCTACCATACATGATTGCTAACCTATCTGCATCCCATCTGCTACTATCTTACTTTCAAGAACATTTCCTTTCAAGTGTCTGTCATCTACCATCTCTACCCAACCTGTCTCTTCAGCCTATCATCACTGTGTTACTATATACATAAGTCACTCTAGGAACATCTTATTGAGTGTGTGTATTTACTTGCTGAATTGAGATCATCCACACATGATGAGTCTTTGGGAGTTGGGATTGGTGTCTCAGCGTTTCTCTACATGACCACTGAAGTGGAATATTTCTGCAGCTGTAAATCCACATCATACATAAAACGCAGGAGCGTTACACCCGGAAGTGGATCAGAGCAAGGTTCACTGCAGCGTGATCCAACCAGGACGTAGAGCAGAAGGTGCAGGTCATCAAGAAATGACAAAAATAAAGAACAAATGGAAAGGCTACAGGTCACATATTTTCTTTTGTTGTTATGTGCAAGACTAAAGAATATTTTAGGTAAACCAATGTTAACATTTTTTATTTTAATTTCAAGCCCGCAAGTAGAGTTTTAGTCTCTTTTTCACGTTTTATCAGGCTATCTGTATCTACTTCGCTAAAAATACTGCTTGTTTACAGAGTTCATTAGCTCAAGCTGAAATGTACACACACAAATGAGGAAGCAACACAGGGACTTCTCACCCTTATCTACTTGTCCTTGCTCGATGAACAAACAAAGTTTCAATTCATGAAAGGAAGTCTGCTTTTGCTGTGCGGTCTTTAAAAAAAAAACTATAATCCTCTATAAATACTGTGGGGATGCACCCTGTATTCAGTGTTTATTTAGAAAAACAAAATTTTACATAAAATTAGATTGTAAGCTTTAACAAACAGGGCCCTCTGATTTTTCCTGTAATGAATTGTATTGTAAGTGTACTGTCTGCCCTCACACTGTAAAGCACTGCGTAAACTGTTGGTGCTATAAATCCTATGTATTAATAATAATAAAGAAATAAATAAAACAAGATACACAATATATTTTAAAACATACACTATACTACCAAGAGTATTGGGACGCCTGCCTTTACACGCACATAAACTTTAATGGCATCCCAGTCCTAATCTGTAGGGTTCAATATTGAGCTGGCCCACCCTTTGAAAAAGTCAGCAGCTACACATATTTTAATTGCTGACTTTTAATAATAGGAAACTCACCTGTCCTGGAATTCAGTGATTCAGTATTAACCAGTTGCCGACCGCCCGCTGCATATATACTGCGGCAGGCTGGCTTGGCTGTGCGAATCGCCCCCATTAGGCACCTGCGAGTGCATATTTTTAGTGCTGATTACTGTATCACTGGTCCCCCCAAAAGTGTAAAAAATGTCAGTTAGGGGTCTGATCTATCCACCGCAATGTCTCAGTCCTGCTAAAAATCACTGAACGCCGCCATTACTAGTAAAAAAACAAATACCGTATTTATCGGCGTATAACACGCGCCGGCGTATAATTTCAGAGAAATTTCAGGAAAAAAGCTTAAATTTAACATAAACAGCTTTGAACTCAGAACATTTTTTTTTTTTTTTTTTAAATCAAATGATATCTCACCAGTGCCCATATATGCAGCCTCATC
Source organism: Pelophylax lessonae (assembly GCF_965119305.1). NCBI lineage: Eukaryota > Metazoa > Chordata > Amphibia > Anura > Ranidae > Pelophylax > Pelophylax lessonae. The sequence continues at coordinate 351,357,875 of NC_138771.1, forward strand.
AGCAGTGTCCAACAATGCAGCCCATCAGCAGTGTCCATATATGCAGCCCACCAGCAGTGTCAATGAATGAAGCCCACCAAGTGTCCATAAATGCAGCCCACCAAGTGTCCATAAATGCAGCCCACCAAGTGTCCATAAATGCAGCCCACCAAGTGTCCATAAATGCAGCCCACCGAGTGTCCATAAAATCAGCCCACCGAGTGTCCATAAAATCAGCCCACCGAGTGTCCATACATGCAGCCCACCAAGTGTCCATAAATGCAGCCCACCAAGTGTCCATAAATGCAGCCCACCAAGTGTCCATAAAATCAGCCCACCGAGTGTCCATAAATGAAGCCCACCAAGTGTCCATTAATGCAGCCCACCAAGTGTCCATAAATGCAGCCCACCAATTGTCAATACATGCAGCCCACCAAGTGTCCATAAATGCAGCCCACCAATTGTCCATAAATGCAGCCCACCAAGTGTCCATAAATGCAGCCCACCAATTGTCCATACATGCAGCCCACCAAGTGTCCATAAATGCAGCCCACTAAGTGTCCATACATGCAGCCCACCAAGTGTCCATACATGCAGCCCACCAAGTGTCCATATATGCAGCCCACCAAGTGTCCATATATGCAGCCCACCAAGTGTCCATATATGCAGCCCACCAAGTGTCCATATATGCAGCCTCGCAAGCGCAATGTCCAAATATGCAGCATCGCAAGCGCCATTGGAACTGACCTCATTTGTTTTTAAAAAGACCGGGAAGCAGCGCCGAGAGCAGAAGGGGCGGGCCGGGTCGAGAAGGAAGGACAAGCTGTCATAAGAGCAGAAGGGACGGGCTGAGCCGAGGAGAAGTGAGAACGAGCGAGCACAGTCATCGGAAGTCCCGCCTCCTCTGCCGAGACGTGTGACGTCTGTCATAGGCGGGACTTCCGATGACTGCGCTTGCTCGTTCTCTCTTCTCCTCGGCTCGGCCCGCCTCTTCTGCTCTTATGACAGGCAGCTCGTCCTTCCTTCTCCTCGGCCCGGCCCACCCCTTCTGCTCTCGGCGATGCTTCCTGGCCGGTTTTTTTTTTAATAGCGGCGTATAACACGCACTGCTGCTTTTTCCTCCATTTTTAGGAGGAAAAAGTGCGTGTTATACGCCGATAAATACGGTAAATAAAAATTACATAAATCTTTCCCCTAGTTTGTAGACGCAATAACTTTTGCGCAAACCAATTAAAATACGCTTTTAGGGATTTTTATTTCACAACATTACGTAGCAGAATACATGTTGGCCTAAAAGGATGAAAAAATAGATTTTATTATTTTTTTTTTGGGAATGTTATATAGCAGAAAGTGAGAAATATTGTTTTTTTTTTTTTTTTTTTTTTTCAGAATTGTCACTTTTTTTGTTTAAAGCGCAAAAAATAAGAATCACACAGGTGATAAAATACCACCAAAAGAAAGCTCTATTTGTGGGGAAAAAAGGACAATTTCATTTAGATATAGCATCGCATGACTGTGCAATTGTTCGTTAAAATAACACAGTGCCAAATCGCAAAAAATGGCCTGGTCATTAAGGGGGCAAATCCTTCCGATCAATAAGTGGTTAAGAATGTGACATTTTTAGGTTTGTGAGTTTATAAAATAAGTAAAAATAAAAAATTACAATTAAACAAAACAAATATAGCAGATACATAAAGCAAAGCTGAAAAGCATATTGTAAACTCTGATCTATACATTTAACAAAATAATGATTAAAGTATCGGTGTTTCTTTTTAGATCAATATGACTTTTGCTTTTGCAGGCTTCGTGTATTAAAGACAGCCCAGCTCCTAATTATATATACAGGGCATATGGGGATATGTATGCTGTCCTAGCATGGCTTCTCTGGTGTCCTCAGCTGTACAGTAACTGGAAACATTGCTGTTAACCTCTTCATGTCTAGAGGGTCACTTGTGACAGATCATCGATTTGCACTGCAAGTGTGGGAGTTTGGAAGTAATCTCACCACTGGTACATTTGATGTTTCATTGAGGGGAAAAATAGGAGTTACTATTGCAAAAATAACACATTAAATGTATTTTCATTTAAAGGGCTTCACACACTAAAAACCTTCCTCAAATAAAAGCAAGCATATCTATGAAGCAGTAGTCCCTCTAATTATAGTAGTATACATATACATATAATGATATGATCCCAAAATGTTTGGATTCGAATAATACTATAATATTGCATACAAGAATGATACTATTTTATGGAAGGTGTCATATAATGTTTTATATCAAGAATAAAAAATAAAATAAAGGGCTGCTATTTCCCATACTTTACAGATTATATATCTGTCCCCTACTTGACAATATTATCTCCCTACTAAGGTCATATAACAACGCAAACACACAGTTGAGGAGAGGTGGTAAAAATTGGAAGAACATACAAGTTCCATGCACATTTTTCCCTAACAAAGACTGAACCCAGTACCCTAGTGCTGCAAGGTATAAGTGCCAACCATGTTACAATCAACTATTTTCAATCAATTAACAGTAGATATTTTTTTAGAGGTGGCTGGGAGGCAGTTTTCAGGTGTTCAGGCTAAATACTGCCACCTCCTGAATATTTTTTTTTTTAACCAAAGGGGGGTTTAAATTAAAATACCAGTCTGCAACCACATGCCAACCGCTTGGCACACAGTTGAGGCACAGTCCCATTGACTTCAAAGTCCGAGCTTGGCAAGCAACACTGAGTTGGCAAGCACATACTGAGTTAAAATTGCTGCACCACAAGGCAATGGACCAATGTGGCTGCCATTGTAGGTGGGCATTGGTGGACAGTAAGATTGTGGGTCAACCACCTGTTTCTACTGCCCCGACCACCTGGAGTCTAACTGCTCCAGCATTGCCAGGATTCGTGGTCCTGGGTACACTGGATTCAGTGACAGAACTCTTACCCAGTGTTGGCAACCATCAGTATTTTTACTGGTAGCCAGTAAAAAATGGCCACTTCTCTCCTGCCAGTAAATGTCAGTGACAGGAGAAGTTTACCAGTAAAAAATATGGCTGTGATGCTCGCCGTGAATGCGCGTGACTGCGCATTCGCCATTCTGTTTTGGGGCCGGCTGAGACAATCTGAGTGCCTGCTACAGTGTGTTCAGGCAGTGCCGGAAGAGGAGCGGTCTGGCAGAGGCAGAGTATGTACATGTTGTGCGATGTTCTAGTGCAAGGGAACCGAGTGGAGCGTTTGGAGCCTCGAGTGTGGGTCTGTGGGATTGGAGCAAGGCAAGCCGGGTGCAGGACTGTCAGTGCTGTTTGGACTAGAGTGGACGGAAGGGACCACCTGGCGTAGAGAGACTGTCATTGTGACTCAGGAGGGGAACGTGTCATGTCAGTGAGGTGTCATCATCATCTGTACTGCTGCACACAGCTGTCAGTGTGAGAGTCAATTTCATGTGTGTGTGCCTGCCTGTTCTAATTTCTTGCCCTCCTGAGTCCGGTCTCTGAGCTACTTACTTACCATATCGAAATTTAAATAAGAAATATGTTTTTTTTGCCTTAATATCCACTTTAAATCACATTGCTAATTGCATATTGTACTTTTTTGTAGCCTAAATACTGAAATTTGCATTTAAAACTGTAACTTTGTAACTTTTGGAAATGCCAGTAAAAACTTGGTTGTGCCAGTAAATTTTGGATGTCGGGTCACTAAATTTGAATCTGGTAAGTTGGCAACACTGCTCTTACCGCAGGAAACAATGTGAGTATCATAAACGACTTTTGTTCACAGTAGTCAGAATAAGAAGCCTTTGCACATGCTTCTAATATGAATAGGTTAACCAATTCTGGACCGCCCACCGCATATATACTGCGGCAGGGCAGCCCGGCTACACAAAATCACGTGCATGAACGCAATTTTGAGCACGGGTTTTCGGGAGCGCGCGCTCCCACTGTCAGGGGCTGACTGGTGACTTTTGGCACAGGGGGCAACTACAAACCAGAGGCCCATGGTGCAGCGACTCGGGCCCCCTCCCACTCCCCCTTTTTCTGGCCTCCTCCTGACCCCCATTCCAGGCTGAAGCTCTGCTCCAGGTACTCTCTACTTACCGACCGAATCCGGGTTCCCGACCTGGCCACTGGGGGGGTTGGGGAGGAGCTAGGACAGCTCAGTCAGTGCTGGCCGGGAGAGTCTCCAGTGGGGCATGGAACTGGCCTCTGCTCAGACAGTTTACACCATCCATTCTGGTGGGGAGGCCTGCGCTCTGTCCCTGTCTTCATCCCGCACTCAGTAGGTCAGGGGTGGGAACTTTTTACTTGTCTTCCCACGGGAATCCTTTAGGCATGTCTGTGGCAGAAGCAGTGCAGTCTTTTTACGGGGCATCAGAGTGGCCCAGGGGGCAATTGCCCCTCTGCCCCCTGCCCCAGTCCTCCCCTGCCCACTGTGATTGGTTACAGTGAGAGCTAATCAGCAGGTCCGGCGGCAGCGATGGCTGCCGGGACCCGCTATCGTTCTGTGAAAGGAGAGAATGGCGGTCTGCCTATGTAAACAAGGCAGACCGCTGTTCTGTCACAGAAGCAGAGAGAGATCTTGTGTTTCAGCTGAAACAGTCCCAGTACAGTTAGAAAGCAATCCCTAGGTGCACACTTAACCCCTTGATCACCCCTAGTGTTGACCCCATTCCCTGCCAGTGTCATTTATACAATAACAGCAAATTTTTTTTAGCACTGATCACTGTATTGGTGTCACTGGTCCCCAAAACGTGTCACGGGTTAGTGTCAGATTTGTCCGCCACAATGTTGCAGTCCCGCTAAAAATTGCTGATCACCGCCTTTACTAGTAAAAACAATACAAAAAATGAAAAGTCCATAAATGTATCCCATAGTTTGTAGACACTATAACTTTTGTGCAAACCACTTAATATACACCCTTAAGCATTTTTTTTTACCAAAAATATGTAGAAAAATAAATATTGGCCTAAATTGATGAAAATTTTTATTTTTTTATGTTTTTTTTATTGGGAATCCTTCATCCTATCCAAGACACTTTTAGGAAATTCAAGCTCCAGGCTCCGATCCACGATTACAAAATCTGGAGAAAGCTGTTAAAACAGTTGTCTCCACTCATAACATACTCTGGAGCCCCACACCCTGCATAAGTGTGAATCCTCTGTGATTCCTACATCTATTTTTCCAGTGGCAGAACCACGCACTGTCACACTGGTTATTGTTGATGAAACTGTCACTTTTCCTTGCCTTCAGCTTTCTAAATGAGCATCACTATACAACATATGTATGATTTTATTAGAAAAGCTGCACGCCACTTCCAAGCAACTGATTCATAGTTGTTCTAAACACCTTCAGGGCAATATTTATTGGCTGGTGGGGATTTCAAGTAGCTATAAACCCTTGTTTGTTAATTCCATGTATTTAAACAAAGCTGGCAGTTTCTTAGCAATCTTTCCCTCTCTTTTATGTGAATTCCTTGAGTTTGCCCCATGGGTGTCTTCTGCATAAATGGAGAACTGGAAAAGGAACTTTCTTTAAACCTTCAGTGATTTTTTTTTTGCTGGAAAGAATACAAAGCGCAAATTCCTGGTATTCCCTCACTTTCATTGTTTGCCTTCTAACTAGATTAGCCTGGTTTACAGCTAGAGAGGTAATAAAAATGTTGATCAACTGTAATTCCAAAGCTTTACTATAAGGGATGGAGTGATGATTGTAATATATACTGTACTTTCTATATGACCTAAAGGGTCTATACATAAAAATGTTAACCATTCTTTTTTTTTTTAAATTTGTTTGAGAAAGATGCAGTGCTTATGCTGAAAATAAACTTAGAATGTGTATACTGTAATCTTACACAAAATAATGAACAAGCATAAACTCAATATCAGTACATTGATAGTGAAATAATTGTGTCAATCCTGCAAATAACATAAAAATTGTGTGCAGAATTTGAAATACGTATACAGTATCTCACAAAAGTGAGTACACCTGTCACATTTTTGAAAATATTTTATTATATCTTATCATGTGACAACACTGAGGAAATTACACTTTGCTACAATGTAAAGTAGTGAGTGTACAGCTTGTATAACAGTGTAAATTTGCAGTCCCCTCAAAATAACTCAATACACATCCCTTAATGTCTAAACCGCTGGCAACAAAAGTGAGTACACCCCTAAGTGAAAATGTCTAAATTGGGTCCAATTAGCCATTTTCCCTCCTCAGTGTCATGTGACTCGTTGGTGTTACAAGGTCTCAGGTGTGAATGGGGAGCAGGTGTGTTAAATTTGGTGTTATTGCTCTCACTCTCTCATACTGATCACTGTAAGTTCAACATGGCACCTTATGGCAAAGAACTATATAAGGATCTGAAAAAACAATTGTTGCTCTACATAAAGATGGATTAGGCTATAAGAAGATTGCCAAGACCCTGAAACTAAGCGGCAGCACGGTGGCCATGACCATACAGTGGTTTAACAGGACAGGTTCCACTCAGAGCAGGCCTTGCCATGTCGACCAAAGAAGTTGAGTGCACGTGCTCAGCGTCATATCCAGAGGTTGTCTTTGGGAAATAGACGTATGAGTGCTACCAGCATTCCTACAGAGGTTGAAGGGGTGGGGGGGTCAGCCTGTCAGTTCTAAGAACATGCTCTGCTGTAAGATTCTGGTACCTCTGGTACCCTTAATAACTTATTTCCTTCCAAATATGCGTCCCACCTTTCTTACTAGGTGGTACGCATACACCTTTAAGACAGATGATGTCATCGCTGAGCGCCGCAGAGCGGCTATTTCAACCGCCGGCGTTCTCACTCACATCGTTCGTTCAACCTGCCTTGTGTATCCACATGCTTTCAAGCCTGTCTTGCTGTCGGAACCCCCAGCTAATTACTTCTACCTGGAGCAAACCGGAACCTCGCTACTGATCCCTGTATCTCGCTACCGGATCTTTCCCTCTCTACTGGACCCCTCTACTACTAACATTTACTAGTGATAAGTACCCCACAGGGGAATCCTCCATAACCTTACTTTCACTATCTATCATCTGCACTGTTGTATAGATTGCTAGCTCTTGAGTCTACTACCATCTACCATCTGCACTGTTACATAGATTGCTAGCTCTTGAGTCTACTACCATCTATCATCTGCACTGTTACATAGATTGCTTGCTCTTAAGTCTACTACCATCTATCATCTGCACTGCTACATAGATTGCTAGCTCTTGAGTCTACTACCATCTATCCTTGCACTGGGTTAGTCTATCCTGTAATTGTCATCTGCTGTCCTTACCACCTGTTACCATACTCGATTACTAACCTATCTGCACTCTACCTAATACCATCTAGTACTCTCCTGAACAAACCTATCAAGTGCTTACCATCTCTATCACTGTTCACACCTGTCCCTTCAGCACATCACCTTCATACTGTCATATACATTCTACCACTCCAGGAACATCTTATTGAGTGTGTATATATCTGTATGTTGAAGCTGACAGGCCCACAGTGATGAGTCTGGAGAGTTGGATCTGGTTATTCAACACATCTCTACATGACTACTGAGTGGAGATTTTGCAGCTGCATATCCAGCCTACTACAAAAACGCAGGAGCGTTACAGATTGAACGAACCAGAAAAAAAAAATGGATTCAGCAGAATTACCCACTCAAGTGACACAATTAACACAACAAGTAAATGCGTTAATACTTGCTCTTACTGAAGTAAACGCAGCAGGTAACCCGTCTCTCCCGGCTTACTACTGTTCAGCCCCCTGAACCTAAACCTGAAAAAATTTCGTGAATTCAAAAACGCATGTCAACTGCTTTTTTTGTTAAAACCTCGTACATACTCTACTGATCAGATTAAAGTCTGTACCGTTATTTCATACTTAACGGGTGATCCCCGGGCCTGGGCAGACTCTCTCTTTGAGAAAAATGATCAGATTCTCAACTCCTATTCCTTATTTCTAGCAGAACTCGCTAGTTTATATGAAGACCCCAAAAGGCAGAGTACTGCTGATATTCAATTAAGGGCTTTAAAACAAGGAAGAAGACCTGTAGAAGACTTTGTAGCAGAGTTCAAAAGATGGACCCTTGATTCAGGGTGGAATGATACATCTCTGCGAACTCAATTCAGACTCGGGTTATCAGAAGCTGTTAAAGACGAGCTCGCCCGAGCGGATTTACCTGGCACCTTGGATGCCTTGATACAACTTAGTATCAACATCGACAGACGACTACGAGAAAGAAGGGCTGAAAAAATGGGAATGCCATTATCTAGTCCTTCTCGGATTGCGGCCGTTGACCCTACTCCCATGGAGGTAGGAACTATACGCCCACCTTTATCAACTACTGAACGAGCCAGAAGGAGATCCAGAAATCTCTGCATGTACTGCGCATCCCCGGATCATTTGATAAGCGTCTGTCCCCTTGTCCGCAAAAAAGAGGGTGAGTGTTCACATGTCTTGCTAGGAGGATTAACGACTTCCTTTTCTAACCCCTATCTTTTTGTTCATTTAACATTACAGTGGGACCAGACTAGGATCACCACCAAGGCTATGATCGACACTGGATCTTGTGGAAACTATATTGATACACGTTTTGTTACCTTAAATAAAATACCTATTATTTCAAAACTTAAACCTGTTTCTGTTAGTTTCATTAACGGTATTCCATTGTCTTCTGGTCCAATCACCAACCAGACACAGGCACTCTTTGCCACTGCCAACGAGTCTCATGTGGAGACCATCACCTTTGATATACTATCCTCACCCCATTTTTCCATTATTTTGGGACTTCCCTGGTTACACACACACCAACCAATCATAGATTGGAAAAGACGGACTTTGGCCTTCCCTTCTCACTATTGTGAGATAACGTGTAACCTCCCATCTTATGGAAAGATCCTGTCTGTGGTGTCAGATGAGATTGCACCACTATGCTATCAGGATCTGTCCGAAGTATTCCTTGAGAAAAATGCTCAAGTGTTGCCTCCCCATAGGGATTATGATTGCACTATCGATCTAATCCCTAACAGCAAATTGCCTTTCGGTCATGTTTATCCCCTTTCACAGGATAGACTTTCTCATCTCAAGGAATACTTGAATGAGAATTTGAAAAAAAGGTTCATCAGACCCTCTACTTCTTCCACAGCTGCAGGACTTTTCTTTGTCCGCAATAAGGATTCCAGTCTTAGGCCTATTATCGATTATAGGCAATTAAACAAGATTACGATAAAGGATCGCTATCCTTTGCCGCTCATCCCTGAACTCATTGAACAAGTGCGTGGGGCTACTTACTTCTCTAAATTAGACCTGAAAGGGGCATACAACCTAATCCGAATCCGTGACGGAGATGAGTGGAAAACAGCATTCAGAACCAGATACGGATTATTCGAATATCTTGTGATGCCATTCGGGTTGTGTAATGCTCCCGCAGCCTTCCAAAGGTTCATAAACGACATCTTTAGAGACTTACTTGATGTCTGTGTCGTAGTATACCTGGACGATATACTTATCTATTCGCGATCTATGCCTGAACATATAAAACATGTAAGACTTGTGTTATCCAGACTACTCTCACACAATCTATACGTGAAATTAAAAAAATGCTTATTTCATAAGGAAGAAATATTATTTCTAGGATACATCATATCCAAAACTGGAATTAAGATGGATATGAGCAAGATATCCTGTATTCTGGACTGGCCTATACCAACAACTCGTAAGGCATTACAGCGATTCCTTGGATTCTCAAACTTCTATAGGAAGTTCATCAAGAACTTTTCCGCTATTGTGAGACCTCTCACACAACTGACAAGTATAAAGAAACCATTCAAATGGTCAGAAGAAGCGAATCAAGCTTTCTGCTTGTTAAAATCAAGCTTTACTTCTGCTCCCATACTACGCCATCCAGACCCATCCCTCCAATATATTCTGGAGGTAGATGCGTCAAATGTGGCAGTAGGAGCAGTTCTCTCCCAACGACCAACAAATACTTCACCACTCCACCCAGTTGCTTTCTTTTCAAAATCACTAAGCAGCCCAGAGGTGAACTACCCAGTGGGTGAAAAGGAGTTGCTTGCCATAAAACTGGCACTGGAGAATTGGCGACATCTACTCGAAGGTACCCAGTTACCAATACTCATATATACAGATCATAAAAACCTTCAATACCTCCAGACTATCAAAACTCTCTCCCACCGACAGGTACGATGGTCATTATTCTTCCTAAGATTCAACTTCCTAGTGACCTACACGCCTGCAGACAAAAATAAAAAAGTGGATGCGCTATCACGATTAATCGAAGATAACTGCGCCGAAATCCCTTCCATTCCCATAATACCCTATGAACGTATTATTGGTGTTGTCCGTTCCTTGAAGGAAGAGATTTTGCACAGTATAGGATTGGATTCACCTCCACCACAATTGAGTACTGATGCAGAAGGCTTCCTCTATTACAACGACAAACTTTACATACCCCCTACTATGCGCACCAAGATCTTGGAGTTGTCACATGATGTGCCCATGGCAGGACATATGGGTATGACGAAAACCCTTATTTTGCTTACCAGGCAGTTTTGGTGGCCTGATATGAAGACGTCTGTACAAAAATTTGTTTCTTCATGTGACATCTGTGCAAGGTCCAAGATTGACACTACAAAACCATCTGGTCTACTCTGCAGTCTACCAATACCCCAGGTTCCATGGGAAGTTGTGTCCTTAGACTTTATAGTAGAACTACCACCTTCTAAAGGATTTAATACCATTCTAGTGTCAGTGGACCACTTGACAAAGATGGCACATTTCATTGCTATCCGTAGACTACCTTCGTCTAAACAAACAGCAGAACTACTGATGAAACATGTGTTCAAGTTGCATGGAATTCCAAAGACTCTTTTGTCCGACCGTGGTTCGCAGTTCATCTCTAAATTTTGGCAAGCACTTTGTCAAATATTACGGATTGAGCGAAAGCTCACTTCTCCCTACCATCCTCAGACCAACGGACAGACTGAAAGAGTCAACCAGTGCATTGAGCAATATCTACGTTGCTATACATCATACCTACAGGATGATTGGGTGGATCTCCTCCCTCTGGCGGAATTTGCTTACAACAATGCAACCCACAGTACTACTAAGCAAAGTCCGTTCTACTTGAATTATGGGTTTCATACCACTCTTCTTCCACCACGCATCCTGCCATCAAGTAACCCAGTAGCCTCGGATTATCTTACCCAAATAAAAGACTCTCTGGGTTTACTCAATACCACTATATCACACGCTCATAGTCAACAAAAAAGGTACTACGACCTTCGTAGAAGACCTTCTCCTCAGTATGCTATTGGGGACCTTGTTTGGCTATCAACAAGAAACTTAAGATTAAAGATCCCTAGCAAAAAACTTGGACCTCTATTTTTGGGACCCTTCCCAATTAAGAAACTTATTGGAAAAGCTGCAGTACAGCTCACCTTACCAGCAGATCTTAAGATCCATCCCATCTTCCATGTGTCGCTATTGAAGCCCCATGTTCCTAACCAAGGAATAAGGCCTACCATCTTGCCTCCACCTCCAATACAAGTTGAAGGCGGAGAAGAATATGAGATCAAAGAGATTTTGGATTCTCGCATCCATAGAGGAAGACTCCAGTATCTCATAAGATGGAAGAACTATGGACCCCAAGACGACACCTGGTTGGATACCTCTGATGTTCATGCACCTAGGCTTATACGAAGGTTTCACTCGAAATACCCAGAGAAACCAGTGCTATAGACCTTCCGGAGCCGGCCTTAAGGGGGGAGGTACTGTAAGATTCTGGTTCCTCTGGTACCCTTAATAACTTATTTCCTTCCAAATATGCGTCCCACCTTTCTTACTAGGTGGTACGCATACACCTTTAAGACAGATGATGTCATCGCTGAGCGCCGCAGAGCGGCTATTTCAACCGCCGGCGTTCTCACTCACATCGTTCGTTCAACCTGCCTTGTGTATCCACATGCTTTCAAAGCCTGTCTTGCTGTCGGAACCTCCAGCTAATTACTTCTACCTGGAGCAGACCGGAACCTCGCTACTGATCCCTGTATCTCGCTACCTGATCTTTCCCTCTCTACTGGACCCCTCTACTACTAACATTTACTAGTGATAAGTACCCCACAGGGGAATCCTCCATAACCTTACTTACACTATCTATCATCTGCACTGTTGTATAGATTGCTAGCTCTTGAGTCTACTACCATCTACCATCTGCACTGTTACATAGATTGCTAGCTCTTGAGTCTACTACCATCTATCATCTGCACTGCTACATAGATTGCTAGCTCTTGAGTCTACTACCATCTATCCTTGCACTGGGTTAGTCTATCCTGTAATTGTCATCTGCTGTCCTTATGTAATGTTCTGGTACCTTTGGGTAACCTAATTACTCTTTCATAAGTGTATGCGCCCCACCATTCTCTTTTGGTAAGGTGCGCATACACCTTTAAGACTGATGCTGTCATCACTGAGCGCCGGACTGGATGGCTATTTAGATCGCCGGCTCTCACTCACATGTGTTCGTTCAAACTGCTTTGTGCCTTGATGCTAACCTGTCTTGAAGCTCTCATGCTTGCAAGCATACCTCGCTGTCGGAACCACGCTGCGCTGATCCCTGTATCCCGCTACCGGATCATCCGCTCTTGCCGAACCTCTCCTCTGCTACATTGCTATTAGTGATAAGTACCCCACAGGGGAAACCTCTATAACCTTTATACTAAAGCTTACACTATCTAGCTCTGCATACTAAGGACTATTACTACATCTGCATTATCTAAGATTGCTAGCTCTTGAGCCTACTACCACCTGTTCTTGCACTGGGTTGATCTCTCTTGTATGTCCACCTGCTACTCTGTCATCTGCTACCATACATGATTGCTAAACCTATCTGCATCCCATCTGCTACTATCTTACTTTCAAGAACATTTCCTTTCAAGTGTCTGTCATCTACCATCTCTACCCAACCTGTCTCTTCAGCCTATCATCACTGTGTTACTATATACATAAGTCACTCTAGGAAACATCTTATTGAGTGTGTGTATTTACTTGCTGAATTGAGATCATCCACACATGATGAGTCATTGAGAGTTGGGAATGGTGTCTCAGCGTTTCTCTACATGACTACTGAAGTGGAATATTTCTGCAGCTGAAAATCCACATCATACGTAAAACGCAGGAGCGTTACACCTTACCACCTGTTACCATACTCGATTACTAACCTATCTGCACTCTACCTAATACCATCTAGTACTCTCCTGAACAAACCTATCAAGTGCTTACCATCTCTATCACTGTTCACACCTGTCCCTTCAGCACATCACCTTCATACTGTCATATACATTCTACCACTCCAGGAACATCTTATTGAGTGTGTATATATCTGTATGTTGAAGCTGACAGGCCCACAGTGATGAGTCTGGAGAGTTGGATCTGGTTATTCAACACATCTCTACATGACTACTGAGTGGAGATTTTGCAGCTGCATATCCAGCCTACTACAAAAACGCAGGAGCGTTACATCTGCACACTGCATCAAATTGGTCTGCATGGCTGTCGTCCCAGAAGGAAGCCTCTTCTAAAGATGATGCACAAGAAAGCCCACAAACAGTTTGCTGAAGACAAGCAGACTAAGGACATGGATTACTGGAACCATGTCTTGTGGTCTGATGAGACCAAGATAAACCTTTTTTGGTTCAGATGGTGTCAAGAGTGTGTGGCGGCAACCAGGTGAGGAGTACAAAGACGAGTGTGTCTTGCCTACAGTCAAGCATGGTGGTGGGAGTGTCATGGTCTGGGGCTGAATGAGTGCTGCTGACACTGGGGAGCTACAGTTCATTGAGGGAACCATGAATGCCAACATGTACTGTGAAATACTGAAGCAGAGCATGATCCCCTCCCTTTGGAGACTGGGCCACAGGGCAATATTTCAACATGATAATTACCCCAAACACAGATCCAAGACGGCCACTGCCTTTCTAAAGAAGCTAAGGGTAAAGGTGATGGACTGGCCAAGCATGTCTCCAGACCGAAACCCTATTGAGCATCTGTGGGGCATCCTCAAACGGAAGGTGGAGGAGTGCATTTCTCTAACATCCACCAGCTCCGTGATGTCGTCATGGAGGAGTAGAAGAGGACTCCAGTGGCAACCTGTGAAGCTCTGGTGAACGCCATGCCCAAAAGGGCTAAGGCAGTGCTGGAAATAATGGTGGCCACACAAAATATTGACACTTTGGGTCCAAGCAGTTGCCAGCGGTTTAGACATTAATGGCTGTGTGTTGAGTTATTTTGAGGGGACAGCAAATTTACACTGTTATACAAGCTGTACACTCACTACTTTACATTGTAGCAAAGTGTCATTTCTTCAATGTTGTCACATGAAAAGATATAATAAAATACTTACAAAAATGTTAGGGGTGTACTCACTTTTGTGAGATACTGTACATTTAAACGCATCCTTGAGCACAGCGAGGCTATAAATAGCTTATGTAAGCTGGGGAACAGGTAGCAGGTGCAAAGCTCCCTGGGATAAGCAGTCTTTCAGGCACAGATACCAAATCCAGTGTGGTAGTGAGAAACAGTGCGGTATTTATTGGTGTTATATACAAGTCTATATACAGGTGCTGTACAGTGCTTTAAGGAAAACAAGCAGGAATAATAATAGTAAACAAAATCCTAGCCGTGTCCCGGCGCTTACTACACACAAAGCAGGCCCTCACTAACACAGACTGAGCAAGCCTACAGCTTGTCAGCTTCCACAGACACACTCTGACAGTTTTACCAACCTTCTGCTCTCATAGACAAACGTTGTCTGATTTCCCAGGCTGAGAGAGACTAGCTGTCTGTCTCAGGTGAGTTTAAATTGGCCTGGGGAAGAGGACCAAGATCCGAACTGGATCATGGATCAGCGATCCCTAAAGTAATATGAGAGGTGCCTGGGGGATGTATAAACCCCAAACAGGACTTTTCCCGGCTCTCTCTGGGACGCTCTGCTATACTTAGTAAAGCTAATAATTTTATAGCAACGTTGTAAAAATCGAAACTATCAGTCCCACTGATAATTACTGAAAATTCAGTCTCTGCTCATTGCTACTTTATATTTAAAACTACATTTCGTAGCAAGACTCAGATTTACTGATATAATAGAGACCAATAGTAAATAAAAAAACACACTAAAACTCAAATAGACAATAAAATAAAAATACAAACCCGATTCCAAAAAAGTTGGAACACTGTACAAATTGTTAATAAAAACAGAATGTAATGATGTGGAAGTTTCAAATTTCAATATTTTATTCAGAATACAACATAAATGACATATCAAATGTTTAAACTGAGAAAATGTATCATTTTAAGGTAAAAATATGTTGATTTTAAATTTCATGGCATCAACACATCTCAAAAAAGTTGGGACAAGGCCATGTTTACCACTGTGGCATCCCCTCTTCTTTTTATAACTTTTTATGTCTGCAAACGTCTGGGGACTGAGGAGACAAGTTGTTCAAGTTTAGGAATAGGAATGTTGTCACATTCTTGTCTAATACTGGCTTATAGTTGCTCAACTGTCTTAGGTCTTCTTTGTCGCATCTTCCTCTTTATGATGCGCCAAATATTTTCTATGGGTGAAAGATCTGGACTGCAGACTGGCCATTTCAGTACCTGGATCCTTCTTCTACGCAGCCATGATGTTGTAATTGATGCAGTATGTGGCCTGGCATTGTCATGTCGGAAAGTGCAAGGTCTTCCCTGAAAGAGACGACATCTGGATGGGAGCATATGTTGTTCTAGAACTTAGATACAGTAAACCCCCCTCCATTGCGGGGGTTACTTTCCGGACCCAGCCGCGAAAAGTGAAAAACCCTATTAAAATGCATTGTAGGCATGTTTATTTTACTGTCACTGTACGTGTAGAAGCATTTTAAGGTCTTTAAATAGAAACTCATTTAAACACATAAAAGATACTAAGAGACATAGCAAGAGCCATGGAAAACGCAAAAATATTTCATTTTTAATGATTTATATAGTAAAATAACATTACAAAAAAAACACGAATTACCGGGACCGCAAAAACTGAACCGCGATGGAGCAGGGGATTACTGTATACCTTTCAGCATTGATGGTGCTTTTCCAGATGTGTAAGCTGTCCATGCCACACGCACTCATGCCACCCCATACCATCAGCCATGCAGGCTTCTGAACTGAGCGCTGATGACAACTTGGGTTGTCCTTGTCCTCTTTAATCAGGATGACATGGCGTCCCAGTTTTCCAAAAAGAACTTCAAATTTTGATTCGCTTGACCACAGAACAGTTTTCCACTTTGCCACAGTCCATTTTAAATGAGCCTTGGCCCAGAAAAAATGCCTGCGCTTCTGGATCATGTTTAGATATGGCTTCTTTTTTGGCCTATAGCGCTTTAGCCAGCAACGGTGAATGGCACGGTGGACTGTGTTCACTGAAAATGTTTTCTGGAAGTATTTCTGAGCCCATGTTATGATTTCCATTACAGTAGCATTCCTGTATGTGATGCAGTGCCGTCTAAGGGCCCGAAGATCACGGGTATTCAGTATGGTTTTCCGGCCTTGACCCTTACGCACAGAGATTGTTCCAGATTCTCTGAATCTTTGGATGATAGTATACACTGTAGATGATGATAACTTCAAACTCTTTGCAATTTTTCTCTGAGAAACTCCTTTCTGATATTGCTCCACTATTTTTCGCCGTAGCATTGGGGAAATTGGGGATCCTCTGCCCATCTTGACTTCTGAGAGACACTGCCACTCTGAGAGGTTCTTTTTATACCCAATCATGTTGCCAATTGACCTAATAAGTTGCAAATTGGTCCTCCAGCTCTTCCATATATGTACATTTAACTTTTCCGGCCTCTTATTGCTACCTGTCCCAACTTTTTTGGAATGTGTAGCTCTCATGAAATCCAAAATGTGCCAATATTTGGCATGACATTTCAAAATGTCTCACTTTCAACATTTGATATGTTGTCTATATTATATTGTGAATAAAATATAAGTTTATGAGATTTGTAAATTAGTCCATTCCTTTTTTACTCACAATTTGTACAATGTCCCAACTTTTTTTGGAATTTGGTTTGTAAAATCTTCAGCGATTACTTAAAGGGTAACTCCACTTTTGTGCAAATAAAGAAAAAACAATATAAAGTATACAATTGCAACACCTTATTTCCTTTAGTATGTTTACAAGCATAGCATTTTTTACATGGAAAGAATTCAGTCTAATTTATTGTGTAATATTAATATTATTGTTTATTTATATATACTTCCTACTATGAGAACATTTTTCTCTCATGTCTGGTGGTTATCATATTTCATTGGTCAGAACACCCTGTGGGAGGACATCAGTTCTGAGAGTACAGAAACGCATTCATTCTCACCAGCAAGGTCATGTCCAGAAAAGGATATATTTATTCCCAAGCACATTTGCTGTGCTATAATATAGACAGCATATGATGTATTTTGATGTTAAGGTAAGTATCTCTGATCTGTAGGCATCCCCTATGACCTTAGGGCGGCATACAATTTGGATATTCATTTAGAGGTGAGCCTGATTTCTATATGGTCACCCATATTTAACCCTAAAGGGATGCCTACAATCAGAGATACTTACCTTAATATCAAAATATCAACAGTTGATATTCCATTTGAAGTGTAAAATATCAGCTACCCATGAACCTGTTCCTGTATAAGCCATCTTAAATTCTTTAAGGACTACTGGGATAAACATCCATAATATATATCATAAATTGGTCTGACCTGCTCCCCTATGTCTGCCCCAGGCAGGCCATTGGAGTTTCCCTGGCATAACTGTCTGTAAATCTTCACGGTCCTGAGGAGACTACATGCAAAACGCATTGACCGGTGAATCTCTGATGTGTGAGCTGAGCCTAAGTGGGGCCAGTCTCTATGTTTTTTAATTGAGATGCATTTAAAGAAATTGTATTTTTTGGAAAAGAATATATAGTTTATGTATGTCTCATGATGTGCCCTTAAAGTCCACATATGACAGTAGTTCCATGTCAACATCTGTCCTTTCTATAATCTGTCTATTGTCTGAATTGTTAGGATGTTGGCACGCTCAAGATAGCTCTCCCTTTACATTGTAGGATTTAGTGAGTTGTACTACAGGCTGGAGAAACCAGTCTATATACTGACCAAGTCTCATCCTGACTGAGTTGATTTAATTTACAATGAGCCTTGTGGATTGGTTTTATCTTTATGAATCTTTGGGATTGTGTAGATCACAGGTAAACGACAGGTATCTGGAATTAAATATCTCCCCTCTTTTTCATTGAGTATTCCTTTTTACTGCCTTTTTGTTTTTTTTGTTATAACTCTTTCTTATATTTCATTGTGGGATTTCCTAGTAGTTTTTGGTAAGTCGTGGTATCCTGTGTATTTACATTGTGTAAGCTGACTGAATTACTATTGCCCCTCTTTTGTCCCTGGTCGTATAATGATGTAATTTCTTTCTTCTAATTGTTTAATTCCGTGACAAATGTGCATTGGATCCTTTATTTTCCAGATTGGTAATTTATTTAGAGCTTGTGTTACCATTTTTTCCGAAATACCAGTGTCTTTATTATTTAATTCCTTAAGTCATCAAAATTCTGTTTGCATTATGATATTATGAAATGCATGTATTTTTTAAAAAATGTTTTGTTTGTTTGTTTTTTTCAGTGATAAAGTTTGACACAACAATTAAAAGTGTCATAGAGTCATTGGGGTTGATTTACCAAAACAGAGTGAAAAATCTGGTGCAATTCTGCATAGAAACCAATCAGCTCCTAGGTTTTATCGTCAAAGCTTAACCTCCCTGGCGGTATGATTCTTTTGGATTTTAGGTGCTGAAAGCGGTAACATTATTTTGCATGTAATTCTTGTGAATGAGCATCCCAAACCAACTGTATACATTTATTATATATATATATATATATATATGTATGTATACATATATTATGTATACATATATTTTATATATATATATATATATATATATATATATATATAATGTATACAGTTGGTTTGGGCTGCTCATTCACAAGAATTATGTATATATATATATATACGTGTATATATATATATATATATATATATATATATATATACACACACACATACTGTATATATATATATATATATATATATATATATATATATTTACATAAAAAGTACAGTAAAACTGCAGGAAAGGGCACTGGGGGGCAAACTAATGTGATTTTATTTTATTTTGAATGGTATCAGTGTGTTTGGTGTGTTTTTACATTTGAATTTGCTGCTGGTTCCATCCCCCTGCGAACGTCACGTCGCAGGAGACGGAAGCCGGGGCACAGAGACGATCGGGAGGAAGAACCGCCGCTAGACACCACCGGACACATCGCTGGATCCTGGCGACAAGGTAAGAATCCTCTTTTACAGGATCCAGCGATGCTTCTGGCGGTACCCCGAGTGTGGCTCAGGGTTACCGCTTTTGGCTCTGAAATGTAACCCCGAGCCATGCTCGGGAATACCGCTAGGAAGGTTAATTGAACAAGCTGAAGTTAGAAGCTGATTGGTTACTATGCACAGCTGCACCAGATTCTGTGTGCCCTAGCTGTAATAAATCTGCCTTGTTGTTTTCAACATAACAATGTGATGTTAAAGAGTCATTTATAAAGTGCATACTCTTTCCAGGTTGATCATGCATTGTAGAGGTGAAAAGGAGAAACAAAATATAGAAGGGAAGGTGAAAAAAGGGGGGTAAAATTGAGGGAAAAAAAAGAAGTATTCCAGGAAGGTATCTCCAGGTGTTTGAAGTGTCACGAGAGGGTTTATTTTGCATACATTATATTCAAGGTGCATTTAAATTTATATTTTTTATATGTTAGAAAGCTAACCTGTTTTTCCTAAATCATTATCCATGGGAGTTCATTCTTAACCAAAGCGAGGAAAACTCTGGGTGCTTTCCAAACTTTTGTTATGGAAATTTTGGCTTCCGAATCAGAAAAAAAGATTAGCATTTGACAGCATCCTGAGATGTCTAGAATGAGCTCGGGCTTTCATCCTAACACCAGGAACTTTACGTATGAGCATTTGTAGCTCCTTCAAAACATTTTTCTATTTGAGGCATTCCTACCAGGTTTGCTAGAAGGTACCTTTGTGTTTGTCCCCTGAAGCAGAGAAATAACAAGCCTGGCAACATTACCAAAATGCATGAAGGGACCAGGTACCAAATTGGAAGGATTTTGAAGTTGGCTTCAACTAGGGAGAAGTTGTTAATGTCTTAAAATATTTGTGAGCTCCATTTATGCCATATATCTATATCAATTGTCTCGTCAATATGAGACTCCTAAGCGTCTATTTATGAAAGCTTGGTGAAGTCAGTCAGGAGTAATTAATAGATCATGAAGATACCTCCCCTTTGGCCCATAGCTTTATAACAACATTTTTTCATTAAGTGAAAGGGGTAGAGTCTTCCAATCCTATTTATAAGCTACAAAGAAAATCTACAACATGGCGAATCCTAAAGTTTATCTCAGGAAGGGCAGGCTATTTAAAATGAGCCTGTTCTATGCTTTAGTGCTGTCTTGTCTACAGCCTTTCCGTGCATACCTGCAACCTGTTACTCTGCATCTGGCTACTGTTACTGACCCTGCTTGTCTTGACTACTCCTAAACTCCACCTGCACTGACCCCGACTTGCCTCTGACCTTGCTTCTGCCTGTGCCCCTTGCTGCTGCTCCACAGATCTGTATCCTGACTTTGCTTCTGCCTAAACATCTGCACCTGATCCATCTGCCTGTGCATGACCCTGTTCATCTGACTCTGCCTTTGTCCCCATCCGTGCTGGAGTGCCTGCTGCAAGCCTCTGCCTATTTTCCTTCTGCACCTACTCACTGCCTGTCTACTTCCAGCCTGCAGTTGCGCAGCGTGGGGGGGGGGGGGCAGCTGGTACTATGGCCTCGGGTGCAAAATTTAGAGGGGCTCTGTCCTAAGCCTGCTGCCCCTTGATGTCATGTCTGGTTCCATGGTGGTGGGAGCGCAGCAAGGCAATATCTTCCAGGTGCAGGCATCCATCCCCACCGTCCCACACAGCAGTGGGACGGTGTGACAGAGGCCACATGGAGGGTGAACACCGGGCCTGGGAACCCAGAAGGGAGAAGAGCTTTTAAGCCTTCTTGACCCCTGAAGAGGCAGGCAGAATCCCCAGTGCCTTCTAAAGCCTGGACTCCATCACTTTCTGTTCCATCTCCTCCAACCTTCTCTCTGCTCTAACATCAGCAGTGAGGACAAGGATAGGCAAGAGGCACAGACTGCCAGGGAGCCGCTGAAAGGAGCAGAGCACCCCCGCATCAGACAAGGAGACTGGCTTAAACGTACCACTGTACCGGGCATTATACACACTGATATACAGACTTTCCTGCAGACACAGACTAGGAACGGGGGGGGGGGGGGGGACTGCAGATAGTGACAGGGCTAGGGCTCTCTCCCCTTTCACCCCCCTCTTTTTCTCAGCCACCCTTTCTGTAAGCCCCCCTCTCTCTCTCTCTCTCTCTCTCAGCCCACCTTTCTCTCAGCCTCCCCCTCTATCTCAGCCTCCCTCTCTCACTCAGCCCCCCTTTCAGCTCCCCCTCTCTCTCTCAGCACCCCTCGCTCTCTCAGCACCCCTCTCTCTTTCTCACCCACTCCCTTTCTCTCATCCCTGTCTCTTACCCCCTCTCTCTCTCAGCCTTTTTATCTCTCTCTCCCCTCTCTCTCTTTCACTCCTCCCTCTTTCTCAGCCCCCCTCTCTCACCCCCTCTCTCTCACCTCTCTCTCTCTCTCTTAGCCCCACTCTCTCTTTCAGTCCCCTCTCTCTCAACTCTCTGTCTCTCAGCCCCTCTCTCTCTCAGCCCCATCTCTCTTTTAACCCCCCCTCCCTCTCTCTCAACCCCATCTCTCATCCCCTCTCTCTCTCTCCGTCCCTTCTTTCTATCTCTCACTCCCTCTCTTTCACCCCCTCCATCTCTCTCAGCCCCCTCTCTCTTTCACCTCCTAGCTCAGCCCCCTCACTCTCTCACCCTCCCTCACCTGTCCTTCTCTCTCAGCCGCCCTGTCTCTCACTGATGCATTAGTTACCAGTGACAGTTGTTTAACCCCTTTGTGCTGCATTAGTGACTCCACTGTCAGTGGCAATTAACCCCTTTAAGAAGGGGTTAAAAAACACTGCAAGTAGCCACTGATGCAGCACAAAGGGTTTAATTACCTCTATCAAATCCCACCAACGGGGAAGGATTAAAGTAGAACTTACAGTTTAAATCGAAGTAGCCTTAAAAATTTTCCCATCCGCCCTCCTAACGTCCAAGATGGCTAACTTGTGTAGAAAAGATGTATATATACACCTATTTTCAGGTTGCCCCACTCACGTTATGCCTTGTGTGAGCCAGTGGTGTATGAAGGGGAGAAGAAGAAATGCCAACAACAAATAGGACATAGGAACCTCTAGGTGATGTCACTGCTCCAGGCTCACTGGCATCCATCCGGCACTCCTGCTCTGCTGTGGTCTACTAACGGTCTTCCCCTGCTTGATCCAGAGAGTCCGTCCAGCCCTGCTGCTAGCAAAACCAACAGGCACTCATGCCATTCTGTACTTCTGTGCCTACAGTCTGCTCTATCAGGGGCCCTAAGTCAAAGGTGTAAAAGAGGCCTTCCTCATTGTGTCAGGCTCTTCTACAAGGTACGTGACATTTTATTTTTCGGCATCTTCAGGATTTGCCTTTTTTTTTATTGGCCAGAAAAGCCTCTCTTGTGTCCCTCTGTGATTTCATAGCTTAACGTCATTGGCTTCCACCCGCCTGTTCTATGGCAGTGCCCTTACTGGCCAATTTAGTGTGGAATAGCCAAACTTAATCATAAGAAGTCAGACAAAATCAGGGCTCACTTTTAAAGTAAAAATAAATTAGTGATACAAAAGAGGTTCTGACTAAAACATGTGCAGGACTTTTAGTTTTGAATGTTTAAATGAAGTTTAGGCTTAGGTACACACAGTGCAGATGAACATCTCACTGCAACGTTGATTGGCTGTGAATGCTGACCTTTCCTCTGCAGACCTACATGCTGGTGTGTTGGGTATTAAAGAAAGATACAATTTATAAATGCTGGTATTTAGGCCAGCTGTGCAATGTGTATAAGTCAAGTTAATTATTTCTTTAAATGATTCATACCTGTGATAATTAGTACTTTTTATTACCAGTCTGGAGTTCAGGTTTACAGACTGGTGATATTGTTAGCTCAAATCTGATTTTAAAGAACTGCCTGTAATACCATGCACACTTAGGAATGGATGACAAACATGGGAGTTGCCATCATCAAGCAGCATTACAAGAGGGAGAGCACAGACAGGACCTCAGCAGTGTGGTGATGCTTGCTGACTCATAAACCAATGAGAAGAAAGGAAGTGAAACAAAACAGAACGCATCAGAGCTACTGACTTTAAAGCCCAAATGTGGGGTAAATTCCTAATTTTTTTATTAAATTGTCCCCTACCAGTTTAAAAATGTAATAAACCCATGTATTCACCTCCACTCTGGAACACTCCCTCGCAAGATTTCCACAGTACTTATTTTCCGCCACAAGGCAAGGTATTTTCCAGGTTAAAGGACCACCCACCACCAGGAAAGAGGAAAAAGAAAAAGGTAAGTATACAAAATAGCTGGCAAAATATACATGTGGGGGCCTCAAGGGCAGAGGCTGGGCGGTATGCTTGCATGGAGCTGAGTCCGGACTTGGTGTCACCCTCTGGCTACATCATGGAGGAGGGATGCATGAACCACAAATGTGAGTGAAAAGTATTACAGATATTTTACAGATGCTGTGTATATAGATAGTTGTCCCTCTGGCGTTCCACTACAAAGGGCTATTTAATTAAAACATACAGTATATTGATTTAGTATATTGATTTACACTAAATTAGAAATGTTTTAAAGGTTCATAGTATATTAAAAGAAAGTTCACTTATGTGCATGTTAAAATAGCATTGTGTTATTCACAGACCATGGCGTCATAAAGCTATATTCAAAAGTTGGATAAACTACAAAAATAATTCAAGTGGTAATAAAGATTCTTTTTCACTTAACCATAAAGCTAAAAAAAAGAGAAATAAGCTATTCTAAAGTGTAATTTTTGGCAAAAATACCCAGTTTCCATACTGAATATGAATATGCTCAGATTTCATTGGTTCATCAGTCAACTGTTTAGATGTGACAGTAGACCAAGTAATTATGCAGAAAACATAAAATCTTGTGTGTTTTCTTTGGTAAAGTCTGAAGAGACTAAGGAATGAGTAATTTGTATCTGAGCCATTCCATAACCCTTAGGGTTCTTGCGTATGAACTATTATAGGCATTTTTAATGCTTGACGTATATTTCCCGGCACTTTCCTGTGTCCAGGAAGCTGTACATGCCATGTACAGTCTGCCATTTGAATGAGTAGCTGTATGCAGACGTACTATTTTAAATACTGATGCATCTTTGCGTAAATATTTGAAGGAATATAGTCACATACAGCCATTCCCTTGTATGCTGTGCACGAGGCTCCCTGGTTGCGGCAAAGCACTGGGAATTTTACACTCGGTGACAGAAAACAGAGATTGCCTCTACTTTCCTTTTGTGGTAAACAAAACGATTATTGAGATCTGCCATCTACATTGCAGTAGTCAGAAAGGGCCTGGACTGGCAACCTGCAGATACATTCAAAAACACTTTGGGGTTGATTTACTAAAGACATATAGACTGTGCACTTTGCAAAGTGCAGTTGCACTCTGCAATTGCAGTTGCTCCAGAGCTTGGTAAATGATGTGAAACTTCAATTTGCAAAGAATACCCAATCAAATGCAAGGAAAGTTTCAAAAACAGTATTTTTGCTTGCACATGATTGGGTGGTCAGCAGAACTTCTGCTCATTTATTAGGATCTGCAGCAACTAATCTTGCAGAGTGCAACTGCACTTTGAAAATAACACAGTCTATTTGCTTTTAGTAAATGAGCCCCTTTGAGTCATCAAATACGTACACGTTATAATAAAGTACCTAATGTGGAAGCAGTTTCTTCTGGATCTGCAGGGACATATGGTTTCTGCATTGTTCTTGAGACATTTTGTAAGCTGTCCCTGGCTAGCTGTTGTGTCTTCATTATATATGAAAGTAAAGCCCCGTACACACGGACTGATTGTCGGCCGAACGATTGGCCGTCTTTTGTCCGGTGCTGTCCTGTAGGTTGAAAAGTGCTAAAGACTGCACACGAATTTTGTCGGCCAACAACAGCCGACTGCAGAAGTGATGTCATGTGATGGTTAACTTTCCGTGTGTTTTTTCTTCTCTGAGCATGCCCAGTCTTGCTCATCTGCTGTTTGTCGGCCAAATTCTGTACTGACTGAGGAACAATCGGCCGTTCTGGTGTTGGCCAACAAAAATTTTAAAGGCTGCACACCAGATTCTGTTCGGCCGAAAAGTTGCAGTCGGTTGTCGGAAGCATCATACTAACAAGCCGACAATCGGCCGATCGGACGGTGGCTGAATATTTACGGCCGTCAATCGCTACGTGTGTACGGGCCTTAAGTCTGATCGGTATGCACCCAGAATCACATACCCAATGTCACATACCAATATAATGAAAATCAAACAAACCTGGGACTTTTATGGGGTCATAATAATATCAATAATGAAAAAAAAAACATGATTCAGGCTAATGGGAGACTACGGTGATTCCTTCTCCTGAGATAGCTTTGTTATCCTTGATACTGGGCTCCCTCAGGTCGGTTAAGTCAGATATTCTTCGTCATTTTTTGGCTGCTACGAGAGTGGTGATCCCCAGATACTGGAGACAATCGGACAGGCCTTCCCTGGTGGAGTGGGCGGTGGAGGTGGACAAGATCCGAGATCTGGAGCGCCTGCTGGTGCTGGAATATGGTGCTGTGGAGCGTTTCCTGAATACCTGGTCCTCATGGTCAGGTTTTCGGGATTCAACAGAGTTTGCTAAATGGGCCACTGACCTGCCTGTGGATGGCAGATCCCGATCATAGCGGAGTGCGCGCTACCTCTTTTTCCCCTTTCTCTCTACTCATTACTTTCCCTTTACCTTCTTGCTTTCTCAATTTATACCTTTCTAGCTGTATCTGCCTCCTTTTTGTCTGCCCTTCTTCCGAATGACATTGATCCTCCTCAAATTCAGCAATGGGATATCGTCCTTTTATTCCTATGATCAGACGGTTTCCCTCAGTTAGGCACTGCCATCAGGATGCCTTGATCTATTGATATAATAACATCTGCTCTCCCATAGGTACCTTCGCAGAGCATTCATTGTTTGGACTCTATCTATGGTATGAGCTCGCCTTAATGTTAATATGCAACTCTAAACTATTTTATGCTCTGCTGTTGAGATGTTGTTCATCTAGTATTCTGAAACTGGTAACTGTTTTCCTGTCCTAATATGTTTGGTTTTATTTGTGAATGTTTTTGGAGAATGTCTCTGTCTCTCCCTGTATGACTTTTTTATTTTCTCAATAAATGAAAGCCCCGTACACACGATAAGAAATTCGGAAGGGAGATTTCGTCCGACGACCGATATGCCGATTTTCGGATTGTTAGTATGGTGCATTCGACAGCCGACTCCGACTTTTCGGCTGACAAAATCCTGATGTGCAGGCTATAAAATGTTTGTCCTCCGTCAACACACGTCCGATTTTCGTCTCATTAGTACAGATTTCGACAGGGAAAAATCTTATCAGCAAGACTAGGCATGCTCAGAGACGAAAGAACACATACAAAGCAATCCTAACCAGGCTTAGATGGAGCCTGGGATGCACCATGCCAGGTGTTCTCACCAATATCTTCATGTGGTCTGATGCTCCTTTCAAAGTGTGAATTAAATGCTACTGAGATGACAGCTATTATAGACATTTTCACCCTGGACTGCTCCCCTGCTGAAAGTTAGACAGTTGATATTGAGTAATATTGAATAGTTTTAAAGAATATGTTATCCAACATTTCATATTGGTGATATGTGTCTGTTGTACCATGCACTTGTGTTAAAAAGTATTCTGTTCTTTTTGTTTTGCTTCCCTTGTGTGAAATACCTGCAGATCCTTCCAGTCCCCCTACTCTCCTATTTCAAACTGACCATGCTGGGCATAGAAGCACATCCTTCCCAGCGTTGTCAGTTTTCTGGCTTTGCTGGGAGAACACCCTGCATGTCCTCCAATGGCCAAGGCTTGTGCCAACATGCCCCGACCCTCAACTCCCCTGCCTGTCCTCCAATGGCAAAGACTTGTGCTGACACGCCCCCCCCCCCCCTTCGATGCACTGACATTCACTGGGAAGACAAGTGTTTTTCTGCTTCTCCACCCCTACTTCTCTGAGCTCCTTATACAGCAATGAAGAGTAAATATATTATTATTTATACAAAAAAAAGGATAAATAAACATTTACAATGATTTTTTTAATATACTGTATCTGCACAAATATTTTGCCTTTCATTTCTATTTTAATCAGAATTGGTTGTTTTTCAGGGTAAGGGTTCACATATTATTGTGTAAGCTTTATTACAACATTG
Source organism: Pelophylax lessonae (assembly GCF_965119305.1). Lineage (NCBI taxonomy): Eukaryota > Metazoa > Chordata > Amphibia > Anura > Ranidae > Pelophylax > Pelophylax lessonae. Next base: position 351,385,456 of record NC_138771.1, read on the forward strand.
AAGTCCTTTATTCTTTTGTTCAATATACCTCCTCCATGGTGGAAGTGACTGAGCGCAACCCATTGGCGAAAGTTTCTTTTAATGACTCCAAATACTTGGCATTAATTTCTATACTAATCATATAATACTATTGGATATTCGTTTTTCTAAGTGTAATACAACAATTCAAACAGTAAATAAAAAAAGTCAGGCCCCTTTCACACAGGCGGACCGTTGTGTTGGCAGATCTGAACGGATGCCCCGTCTATGACATCGGATCCGATCCGGTCTGTCAAATCTGGACGGATGGAAACCCTATTTTCCATCCGTCTAGCGGATCGGATGGAAAATGCCATCCGATTCCCCCATAGAGAACAGCGGGAACCTGACAGCTCTGTCTCCGCACACAGCGTGGAGACAGACCAGCCATCTGCTTGCTCAGCAGGGAATCGGTGGATCGATCCCCTGCTGAGAAAAACGGAGTCCGCCGACGGACTCCCATATGTGAAAGGGGCCTTACAAACACATATTTTATTACAATATAACAAAGTGCCTAAGTGCAGATAAAGAAGAACAAGCTGAGTACACATTAGAAACAAAGTGACACATGTTATCCACATTCATAAATACATGAAATATTTTCACTGGGCTGGACTAGTGGATGTGCTGTCACCACGCTTGTCCATGTTTGAGCTCGCAGCCAGAGTGTAGCAGCTAGAGATCTTTACATGCAATTTACCATTGTCTGTTGAGACACATGATAATCTAAGTGTTTGATGTAATGTTTGTTTTTATAAATAAATTGGCAGTTTTACACTATGTTGGTTCTTCCTCTCTTCCTCTGTGATTGGTATGCTGGATTCTGGCTCCATGGTTATTTAAATAATGTGGATGTGAGGGGAGAAGAGGAGCAAGAGAAGCCATTTTTGAACATGTGCTTTATTGCTGGTTTCTAAAGATACCAGCAATTAAGTCCGGAGCAAATGGTGGTGGTGATCATTTTGGTGGTGTACTGAAGTAAGATGTTCATGGGAGATATTATCTGTGATTTAGCACATGGCACCCAATGATGGAATAGTTTGTCGAAAAAAAAAAAAAAAAAAAGGGATATTTGGACACGATTTTGGAAATATTTTATTTATTTATAAACTTGGATTACACGTGTCACTTTGTTTTCATCTGTACTCAGCACTTTGGGGTCAATTCACTAAAGGTTACTGCATGCTCATTAACACGGTTACGTGACTCATTTGCATAAATTTTCGGCCAGGGGCATGCTGGTTCAGTGATGTCATAAGGGGCAGGGCCACCTGTTGGCACCACCGGCTGGCCCAGCACCCTATTTATTTAAGAGCTGTCAAGCAGCTGGAGCCTTCGTCAAGACCACAGTTTTTTTTTTTTTTTTCTTCAGTCAGCGGTGGTGGCAGGTGTTGTGATTGGCGATGGATCTACTCCAGAGCACTTTTTTTTTTTTTTTTTTTTTGATTTTTGATATTTTATTAAAGGAATTGACAAAAAATTGTGTTGTGTTTTTATTTGCTTTTTACACTTTTTTGGTGAATGATTAGGGTTATTTACCCCATACTAATTCACATAGGGGGTGCTGGGATCTAAGGGCACTGTTGTTAAAGGGGGCTGCCTGATTCTGATAGCCCCCACCCCAAAACACCCCCCCCCATGTTGAGGGCATGTGGCCTGGTATGGTTCAGGAGGAAGGGGTGCTATCTCACCCCCCCCTTCCTGGCCTGCCAGACTGCATGCTCGGATAAGGGTTTGGTATGGATTTGGGGGGTATTTCAATTTTGACATGGGGTTATGCTTAAAATCCATGTAAAAAGGAAGCCGCGCTAAATATGAGATGTAGATGTAAATCTACCTGACAGACAAATATATACACGAATAAATAAATGAATAAAATGAATGTAAATGTCCCAAAAAAATGGCACAACAGTGCCCAATTGCACCAAAAAAGTTCCAAACAGCAGCAGTAGAGATCTAGTGCAGAGTGCTGTGTGCAGAAAATGAATCCACCACCATGAATAGTGACTTCCTCCACTGTTAATGTGACATACTGGAGATACGCTATGTGCTTACCAGATCATGTATATACATCAGCATCCAGCTTATATATCAATGGATTCTGTAGTTCATGTAGTGCCTCTCTCGGGATGGTCCACACAGTATGCAGAGATCCACGATATCCACCATACACCCTAAATAGCCTCATCCAAATCGCAGAATACCCATGAGGATATGTAAGAGAAGAGGGACCACAATGGTGCAGTATGCACAAACAATTTATTAAGAGCAAGGTAAAACAACTCACATTTCAGAGAAATCAATAGCGCTATTTGGAATCCATTCAATAGAACGCCGCCGCCCGACTTCCGGGTACACCGTGGTGACGTCAGCACGCCCTCCCTAAAAATCCATACCAGACCCGAAGGGCCTGGTATGGATTGGGGGGACCTCCACTCCTGTTTTTTTAAATAATTTTTCATTTCCGGCATGTTTTGTTTACATTTAGCTGTCAGAGGGAAACCCATTCCTTAACCACTTGCCGACCGCCGCACGCCGATCTACGTCGGCGGTCAGCCCCTCACAGGCAAAGTGACGTATGGCTATGTCACTAGCTTGTGAGGGTCTAGGGAGCGAGCGCGCGCCGCCGCAGACGCGCTCCCGCTCCCGCGTGGTCACGGACCCCCCCGCGCGTGTGACCGGCGGACCCGATGTCCGCCGGCCACTCTGCGATCGGCGGGGGAGAGGGAGAAAGTCAGGCAGCTTGTGTAAACAAGCTGCCTGTCATTCTCCCCTCTGTATGAGAGCTGATCATATGGATCTACTATGTAGATCCGTTGATCACTCTGCATACAGCTGAAGCCACAGCCAATCACAGTAAGAATCACGCCCCTAGGGACACACACAGCCCCTCCCTCTCAAATAAAGTTAACCCCTTCACTACCAGTGTATTTTTACAGTAACAGTGCATATATATAGCACTGATTACTGTAGAAATGTCACTGGTAACCCCAAAAGTGTCAAAAATGTCAGTCAAGGGTCCGATCTGTCCGCCCCAATGTCGCAGTACCGCAAAAAAAATCGCAGATCGCCGCCATTACGCGTAAAAAAAAAAACAACAAAAATGACAAAAATCTTTCCCTTAGTCAGTAAACGCAATAACTTTTGCGCAAACCAATCAAAATACGCTTTTTGCGATTTTTTTTACCAAACATAGGTAGCATAAAACAAATTGGCCGAAAATGTTAAAAAATTTAGATTTTTACATTTTTTTGGGGGGGAATTTCATATAAAAAAAGGGAAAAATATTGCTATTTTTGCAAAATTGACGCTCTTTTTTTGTTTATAGCGCGTGATCAAAAAATCGCACAGGTGATCAAATACCGCCAAAAGAAAGCTCTGTTTGTGGGAAAAAAAGGACGCCAAATTCGTTTAGGTACAGCGTCGCACGACCGCGCAATTGTCCGTTAAAGTCACGCAGTGCCGAATCGCAAAATAGCCCCTGGTCGTTTAGCAGCCAAATCCTCCGGGGCTTAAGTGGTTAACAACCGGCTACCTTGCGATAAATTACTGCATGAAAATATGCGGTAATTACCGCATTACAGTTATTTTACCGCATGAGCTATTCACTGCCAAATTCTTAGTGAATTGAACAATTGTTTCCGCATGCGTTATCTTACCACATTTTTTCAGCAATATTTAACTCTTAGTGAATTGACCCCTTTGTTCTTTATCTGCATTTAACACTTTGTTACATTGTAATGACATATGTGTTAGTAAGGCCCCTTCCACATGGAACGGACTCCTCCAGGAGTCTGCCTGCTCAGCAGGGAATCTGTCCGCTGAGCTCCACTGAACAGGCAGATGGCAGGTCTATGTCCTCGCTGCTTATGCAGAGCGAACACACACACAGCTCGCTCTCCTCCATGGGTGGACAGATGTAAACAGACCATCTGTCTATTTACAACCAAATGTCATCCAATGTGATCCACTAGACGGATGGGGAACGGATTTCCATCCATCTGTTTTTAGCGGTTTGGATCAACTTGGATGTCGGCGGGTGTAAACAGACACATGTCCGTTTACAACTGCCGTCCACATAGAGGAAAATGGAGTGCCCGATCGAGTCTGCCTGAAAAACTGACAGGTGGACCTAATTGGTCCACCCATGTGAAAGGGGCCTAACATTTTTATTTATTATTTGAATTGATGTATTACACTTAGAAAAACACACAGTATTGTAGAAAGTAGTGTAGTGTCCTTCAGTATTGTAGGATTAGTAAAGAAACCAATGCTGTTCCACTTTTGATACATTTTCCCACTTTATGAACTGGACCTGTTCTTTTTTTTTTTTTTTTGTTAGAGGGGGGGGATTTTGTGGCGCAGTTAATTAATTCTCCCTTTACATATCACTGGCATGTATGCTGATCCTTTGGAGAAAACTTAAGCCCCGTACACACGATCAGATTATCTAACAATCTGTCGTCCGTTTTATGTGGCATGCTAGTCTGATATGGAAAGTGAAGAGGTTATTTTCATACGAATTTTCCCGTATGACAGAATTCTACTTCAGAAGTGATGTCATGTGTTGGATTGCTTTGTATGTGTTCTTTCGTCTCTGAGTATGCCTAGTCTTGCTCTTAAGAATCTTTTCCGTCAAAATCTGTACTAATGAGACGAAAATCGGACGAAAATCGGACGTTGTATTACGGACGACAAAAATTTTATAGCCTGCACATCAGGATTTTGTCAGCCGAAAAGTCGGAGTTGGCTGTCGAAAGCACCATACTAACAATCCGAAAAACGGCAGATCAGTCGTTGGACGAATTTTCCCTACAGATTTTCTTATCGTGTGTACGGGCTTTTGGTCCACCAAAATTGGTCCACCCGTGTGAAAGGGGCCCAACATTTTTATTTATTGTTTGAATTGATGTAACCTAGAAAAACGCACAGTATTGTAGAAAGTAGTGTAGTATCCTACAGTATTGTGGAATTAGTATAGAAACCAGTGCTGTTCCATTTCTAATTAATTTTTCCACTTTATGAACTGGACCTGTGGCGCAGTTAATTATTTCTCTATTTACATATCACTGGCATGTATGCTGATCCTTTGGAGAAGACTTAGAAGAAACCTATTAGAATCAAACTAATCTGCCTGAGCTTGAGAACAGTTTCGCAAATTTTACCTGAAGTTCGCAAACTTTGCAAGTCTATGTGGTTCTGAATAATGTTATTCATCTGGCCATTGTAGGTAAAAAAAAAAGAAAGCTTTTGTGAAACATATTGCATGGAAAACCGAGCAGGGCCAAGGGGGACATGTACCAATGCCAAAATAAATAAGTAACAATATATTCTCTCCCGACACAGAATTGTCAGTTCTCCCCAAGATCTCCAACACACACCTAAAATATGGGTGCTGGGAGCCCACCCTTTTAGTATAAAGCGGACTGGGTTACCCACGTCTTCAAATTACTGGGTCTTGTGACACAGCTGACCAGGGACAGCGTATCTGCAAACTTTTTAGCCAAAAGTTCACAATTCAAAGACTTTGTGAAGAAGCATTTCTCCTTTCCCTAGCATTCACATTTCAACGCATATATAAATACAGTAAATCATTTGTTTCCTGGCAATGTAGCATTCTGTGTGTTTCTATAAATATTTTCCACAATTCCTAATAACATCCTACCATTGCTGACTCTATCTATAGCTAATCAATTTACAAATAAGATTGAGCATGGCATTCAGCTAAAAGTTGGCCTGTAAAATACCACATGTGTATTAAATGTAACTACTGCAGTAAGGAAATTAAAGTGTGTGTCCAGCTGAAAACCTTTTCTTTTTTAGTTTTGAAAAGGGTGGGTAAAGTTAGAACCTCATTCAGATTTTAACTGTGTGATGAAACCAATGTCACCTGGATGGAAATCTCTCAAATGGAGTACCAGGTAGCAGTGGTTCTACATATTGTATAAAGGCTCGTACACACTTGACGAAAATCAGACTAAATATCTTCCGATATTTCTCTCTCATGCTCAGCGGTCATAACCGTTTTTAGTTGACAGTGCATAATGTTCACTAATTTTTTTTTTCTGGGACATTTGTACCTAGACTTCGGGGTCATCAGCAACTTCAGGTCATGCGCGGTCTTTCGTATCCGATTTTTCACGGACATACTGCATACACATTAAACGAAAATTGGTCGTGCCTGGGACGGACGATGAAAATTTTGGTGTTTGTCCCTCCGTTTTTTTTAGTTGAAAATGTTGGCATCGGCTGCTGAAAGTTGTGTTCACACTAGCCGAAAATCGTACGATCTTTCCTCGGACGGGAATTTTCGGCAGATTTTCTACTAGTGTGTACCCCACTTAAGGCTGGATTCACACTGGTGAGCTGAATTTGGGGTATATACTGTACGTGGTTCACGTGTGATTAGGTTGTGTGTTTTTGCAGCGTATTCTGACAGTGCACCAAAAAATGTGGCATGCAGGACTTTTGGTGAACTTTCAGAAAAAATTGCAAAAACACACAACCTAATAAAAGTCAACATGACCACGGCTAAAAATGTGATTAAAATACATGTAAACCGCTCATACACCCTCACAGCAGCCAAAACGCAGAGCAACAGTATAAACCCGGGCTCAATTTTTTTCTTATATAAAGGAAAACTCTTATAGTTTTTTTTTTTTACACTGCTTCATTTCTACAAATAAACATTACTACAACGTGCTTTCATTACACTGCAGAGAATGCTGGGCTTTCATATATATTTTTATATTCCATGTTTTGTTTTTTTTCATAAATTCTCTTTTATAGATTTACATACGATTTCTCAAAATATGTCAGTGAAGGTGCACTGGTAAAAACCTTGAATAAAAAAAAACAGTTGTGCTCCACTCAGTCAAACAGGCCATCGATCACATTTGAAATCTGAGGCAAGAAAACAATGGTCAACCAGTAGTAATGGTCCTTCACAAACATAAGCACGGGTCTATTTCATACATGATACAGAGAATGTCAATAAATATCATAAAGCCTCACAACAGCAAAGGATATATTCTGCTCACAGGCAGTAAATCCATGTCTGGGGGACTGTACCCCACAAAGAGGCCTTCTCTCTGACTGTGAAAACCTAAAAGTGATTTTTTTAACAGGTTAAGCTGCTTTATCAGGACTTTTTAGACCATGCAGACTAGACCCTAATAAATTCCAACATCTTCATATTTTGTGTCTAACTGACTTAGTGATATTTAACTAGTTTACGACCGCCCACCGCAGATATACTGAGGCAGGCAAACCGCTTCTGGGCAAATTGACGTAGGTATACGTCGCTCGCTTTCAGGGGGCTAGGGGGAGAGCGTGAGCCACCGGCGGTGCACTCCCGCCCCCCGCTTGTCAGAGAGGAAGCCGCTGCGTGTGTCAGGCGGCTCCGATTGCCGCCTCACACCCGCGATCATTCCCAGCTGAGAGAGAAGAATGGTCAGCTGTGTTTACAACAATATATAGGACCTATATAGGATCACAGGTCTCTATGGTCATTTCAGAAGCCCCCCCCCCCCCCACAGTTAGAATCACTCCCCTAGGCTCACATTTAACCTCTTGATCACCCATAATGTTAACCCCTTCCCTGCCAGTGCCATTATTACAGTAACAGTGCATATTTTTAGCACGGATTACTGTAGTAATCCCCCCAAAAGTTTAAAAAATGTCAGTCAGGGGTTCGATCTGTCCATCGCAATGTCGTACTCCCGCAAAAAATCGCAGATTGCTGCCATTACTAGAAAAAAACAATAAAAATGACATAAATCTTTCACCGCAATTAGTAGACGTGATAACTTTTGCGCAAACCAATCAAAATACGCTTATTGCTATTTTTTTACCAAAAATATGAAACAGAAAACAAATTGGCCTAAAATGTTAGAAAATTTTGATTTTTAAATTTTTTTTGAGAATGTCATAAAACAGAATGTGCACAAAATATTGTTTTTTTGTTTTTTTTTTTCAAAATTGTCGCTATTTTTTTGTTTATAACGCAAAGAATAAAAATCGCACAGGTGATCAAATACCACCAAAAGGACATCAATTTTATTTGGGTACAGCGTCGCACGACCACGTAATTGTCCGTTAAAGTAACACAGTGCCGAATCGCAAAATAGGGCCTGGTCATTAAGGGGGCAAATCCTTCCGGTCTTAAAGTGGTTAAGCCAAAACCAAAAATGTAATATATTGCAGCTTACCAATCCTTAGATGTTGCGACTGCATTATTTTTCTTTTTTTTCTCTGTTTTCACCTAGTGAACTGGCCAGTAAAACATCTCCTGTATTAGATTCTCCCCTCTCTGATGACAGCAACATTGTCTGTCTGGGGGTAGTGCAGTGTGAGATGTACTAACAGATTTAGATACACTAACAAATTGAAGCCAGTCTTAAGCTCACACTTAAGCACACACCTATAAGCAGTTACAGCATTTTTTTTCTTCTTATGGGATAAGAGTTTTACAGAAATAAAGGCTGGTCATTGTAAGCACCCCTGTCAATGGTAAACATTTTTTGTCTCATACCTGTGACTGCTACAACCTCAAGATTGCTTGCTCTTTTAAAAAACAACAGACCTACTGGCTGGATTAAAAGATGAAAATAGAAGAAAGAAACCCTAAAAAAGGAAACAAATGCAGCCATCACATCTAAGAAATGGTAAGCTTCCATTTATTAAAGGTTTCCTTTTGGGCTTAATACTGCTTTATAAGTAATATAAATGTAATTACATTCTCCCCTAAAGCTTTTGTTATCCCAATACTTCATATTCCTGATATGTGCCTGCTGTACCATGTCATTGTATGAGAGAGTATCCTGTTCTTTTTGTATGCTTCCTTTATGTAAATCCCTGGTGTTCCTGCTAGTCCCCTTGCTTTTGTATTAAAATCTGACCACACTAATCAGGAGAGCACCCTGTGATCAGTGTATTCTCCTCCAATGATCATCAATTTATTCATACTCCCCTGTCTTGTGTTAAAACAATGATATAAAGCAAACAAAAATATGATCTGACACATAACTCCTATAAATACCTCCATCCCTGAATAATTATATACAAAGGCAATTGGTTGTTGGGACTTTGAATGAGGTTATGGATTGTCACAAAAAAATATATTTATTATTGTTTATATCCAATGATATTTTTATTTCTTAATTTTAAAAATAAATATAAAATACAATTGTAATACATATACATGTGCAGAAACTGACACACGATATCTTAAACTTCACAATGTATCATTTATACTTTATCAAGAACCTGTAAAACAATGTATAAAAAACATTTGACAATATATTTTTCATTTCTATAATATCATAGCAAAAACCTAAAATCTCTCAATAATAAATCCAATATATTAGACATCTTGATTTCTAGTAGGCTCGACGTGTTTGGTTAATTTGTGTCCCCACCAACTTTTCTCCGATTCTATTTGTGGTATTTGAAGTTTGCCTCTGCTGGGACAATTCCCTTCTTGAGTTGGGGGTCCATGCCACAGCCCCGGAACAGGCATTTGCTCAGAGCGTTTCCGCTCTTCCTCTTCAATGTGGGGTCTTTTAGATGTTCAATATCAGCAACTAATAATCCGATCATCATTTTTAAGGTAGTTAATAATTAACACCTATTCTCAAATAGATATGTTTTGAGATTCATGCATTCTAATCCAAATTCCTACTTTCAGATATATATAAAAAGTTTTATCCAAGCTCCTGATGAGTGAACGAGGGTCCATGAAACGCGTCGAGCCTACTAGAAATCAAGATGTCTAATATATTGGATTTATTATTGAGAGATTTTAGTTTTTTGCTATGATATTATAGAAATGAAAAATATATTGTCAAATGTTTTATATACATTGTTTTACAGGTTCTTGATAAAGTATAAATGATACATTGTGAAGTTTAAGATATCGTGTGTCAGTTTCCGCACATGTGTATATATATTACAATTGTATTTTATATTTATTTTTAAAATCAAGAAATAAAAATATCATTGGATATAAACAATAATAAATATATATTTTTTGTGACAATCCATAACCTCATTCAAAGTCCCAACAATGATATAAAGCATTTTACAGTATATACACTATTTACCATATGTTTAATGTAGCTACAAGCATACATTGGCTAGTTGGGCTGGCAAATTTGAAACAGCCAGGTGACTAAAGTGTCAAGTGCCCTCTCCCAGCCACCTAAACCTTTCTTTTTTTTTTAATCCATAACGTTTTTATTCAGAAATTATTAGGAAACAACATATTACAGGTAATACAAGATTGAACAATTGTACTAACCTTTCTTTTATGTGGAGGTCTTTTCTTTAAACTGCACCACAGGTAGATATTGAAAAGTTCAAATCAATCAAGTTATATATTCATAACTACATAATTAAATGCATGGTATGTACACTTTTTACAACAATCAAAGACAAAGAAATCCCTATCTATCATATCTATCTGGCAACAAAAACCTTGTATAATCCACAATATAAAGTATATTTGTGTATAAATTGAATTTTACCTGCACAAAAAAAAATGATGAAAATATAAAACTACCTAAAATATTTTCTACATGGCATTTGGCTCATTAATCAGAGTTAGAACTATCCACTTATACAGTTTGCAATCATAGTGTTTTGATTACAGAAATTGCTGATACTATCTATATCATTAGATCAAAGCAAATGTCACATAAAACACATGTATTTTTGATCCATGGAATACAAATCCTGATGCATTCAGAGTACAAAAACCTTAACAATACGATGCGCAATGTGTGCCCATAGCTCAAAAATGTCCTCTAATTTAAAGTTCTACTACCCCTATATTGGAGTCACATTATGATCCTTCCTTATCAGGCTATGTGGAAGCATTGGTAATAGACATCCGTAGAGCTATGTAGAGCAACACATGCCATACTATACAGTCTCTCATGCATTTACACCCAAATTGGACTTTGTCGGTCGGAAGTGACATTAGCTTTGTGTCCAGAGTTCAGCCTACGATAAGGTATGGCCTTTAAAGGAAAACTTTCTTTTACAAGATGCAACAACAGGTACATTATTTGCATTTACAAAACCTATAACAATCTTCTTTCTTGGCAGTTTAATGCAAACAACATGTTACTGAATAAAAAGAAAAAAAAAGTGTAATGGTAAGTTAAACATACAATGATAGTTATGTAACATCTCTTATCTCGTACTTTTTGTCTTGCTGTAAGTCATGTAGAGCAATGCATTAGCTAGATTCCAGCTTGCACGCTGCTTGCATATACATGATAACGTTATCATTACAAGGGAAGTGAGAAGGTGAACGAATACACACCCACAATATCTAACGCAAAGGCACTATGCTTATCCATAGTCTACTATGGTTTGTTCTATCAAATATGTGCTCGTATATCCTCCTTTGGCAAAAGTACACAGATGATTAGTATACCCTACAGCACATGCTCATCCTGCCAAAGGGCCCACAAAATGGTGGGACTCAGGCAAGAGGAGCGAGAAGATCGACGCATCTGAACTTTAGTTCTGTATCTCTAATTAATTAGAAAAAAAAAACCAAAAAAACATAGGGATGGAATAACAGGCTTATTTCAAAAGTTGGAAGCAAAAACAGGGAAGAGACATGGGGGAATTAGGCCAAATGGGGGTCTAACCTCAACCTCAGTAATTCCATATCCTCACCCTGTGGTAACGGATTTTAAAGGCTATGAGGTTGTCATAAAAAAAAGTAATGTTTTCATTACATTTTCTTTATTCATATGAAAAAGAAGAAGTATAAAAACATTGATACGTCAATTAAATAATGATACAACCATATGTAGATGGCCGCTGGGGATCCATTCCCCATTGGCGGACTTGTGTCGCCTTTGCGGATGTACAGACATTGTACACTTGGTGTCTGCTTTGCATCACCCGAGGTGGGGGATATTTATCACCTCTTGCAACTGAATAATATAGGTGAGCACATCATATGAAATTGTGAATTAATTTATTAAAATGAGAATAGAAGGTGAATGTATAAACATGTATTGTTTTCTCTGTATTAATTATGTTTTCTGTTTTCTTTAACCACTTGCCGACCGCTCACGTTGAGGGTACTGTGGCAAAGTGGCTCGTTATCGTACAGCGATGTAGACCTACATGGCTGGACTCCTCCCCTTGTGGGTGGCGTGCGTGCGCCGCCGGAGGCTTGCTCCCGCTGTATTCAGACACTGCGGGAGTCGGGCTAGGGGAGGAGAGGCGGTGATCACCGCCGCTCTTCCCTGATCGTCGGGGATCGAGTGTGGAGATCCGCCCGCTTGTGTAAACAAAGCAGGCGGATCTCCTAAGTGACAGGCAAGGACAGATTGCAGTATTCAGCATAGCTGAACCTGCGATCTGTGCCTGTGTCACACAGTCCCCTCCCCTCACACATGTCAGTAAGCACCAGGCATACATTAAACCCTTGATCTCCAATAAAAGTTAACCCCTTCCCTGCCAGTGTCATTTTTACAGTAACAGTGCATATTTATAGCACTGATTACTGTAGTAATGTCACCGGTACCCCCCAAAAGTGCCAAAAATGTCAGTTAGGGGTCCGATCTGTCCGCCGCAATGTCGCAGTCCCGCAAAAAAAATCGCAGATCGCCGCCATTACTAGTTAAAAAAAAACAATAAAAATTACATAAATTTCCCGTAGTTAGTAGCTGCGATAACTTTTGCGCAAACCAATCAAAATACGCTTATTGCGATTTTTTTTTACCAAACATATGTAGCAAAAAACAAATTGGCCTAAAATGTTAAAAAATTTTGATTTTTACATTTCTTTGGGGGGAATTTCATATAAAAAAATGTGAAAAATATTGTTATTTTTTCAAAATTGTCGCTCTTTTTTTGTTTATAGCGCAAAAAGTAAAAATCGCACAGGTGATCAAATACCACCAAAAGAAAGCTCTATTTGTGGGGAAAACAAAGACATACATTTAATTTGGGTACAGCCTCGAACGACCGCGCAATTGTCCGTTAAAATAACACAGTGCCAAATCACAAAATATGCCCTGGTCAGGAATGGGGTAAAATCTTCCGGTCTTAAAGCGGTTATAAATACGCTCATTGAGAATTTTTTTGTCAAAGACATGTAGCTAAATACATTTTGGCCTAAATATATGACAAAAATTTAATATATTGGATTTTTTTTTAACTGTCAAAGTAGAAAAATATTGTTATTTTTTCAAAATTGTCGCTTTTTTTTATTAATATCCCAAAAAATGAAAAGCGCAGAGGTGATCAAATACCACCAAAAGAAATCCCTGTTTGTGGGAAAAAAAGGACGTAAATTTTGTTTGGGTACGGCGTTGCATGACAGCGCAATTGTCAGTTAAAGTTGCACAGTGCCGAATTGCAAAAAGTGGCCTGGACGTAAAGCAGGAAAATCCTCCAGTGGTAAAGTGTTTAAAGTGTGTGGCAACAGTCTTCTAATGTTATATGCGGTCCCTGAGGAAGTATTTAAAAGAGCCTAGGCTCTGCGAAATGCATTGGACGAATAACTAAGCACTTTCACATCGAATACTGTATCTGCTATGATTGCCTGCAGTATATTGTGTCATCTACATATGGTTGTATCATTATTTTATTGACTTATCAATGTTTTTTATACTTCTTCTTTTTGATATGAATAAATAAAATTTAATGAAAACATTACTTTTTTTTTTACAACCTCATAGCCTTTAAAACCTGTTACCACAGGATGATAATATGAGAATACTGAGGTTGGGGTTAGACCCCCATTTGGCCTAGTTCCTCGTGTCTCTTCCCTGTTTTTTGCTTCCAATGTTTACAATAGGATGTGGCTAGAGGAGGTTGTCTTTGGAACTGATATCTTTTCAATTAGTTCTAGGCTTATTTCAAAAGTAACTCTAGTATTTTTTTGCTATTCAGCACTGTGCTACTTAAAGTGGAAATTGCTCGGCCATACAACGCTATACCCAAGTGAAATTTATATAACTTTTTTTTTTTAAACAAATAACGCTTTCTTTTGGTGGTATTTGACATAGCTAGCACTAATCTCCTCGAGAAAATCCTACCCATAGGCATGATTCGTGTTGTGAAAGCCCTCTAAATCCTCCTGTATTGAATTGTATTGTAACTGTATTGTCTTCCCTCATATTGTAAAGCGCTGTGCAAACTCTCGTCGCTATATAAATTCTGTATAATAATAAATAATAACAGGCCTAAAAAAGACTGCAGCTCCTTCAACAGAATCTTCTTTCTACGCAGAAAGAAAACAATCGATGATTGCAACCTCTCTATCTTGATAACTGGAAGCCTACATTGGAAATGCCCAGAATCAATGGTGATGCCCAAGAATTCTATAGTCTGTGTAGGATGCACTGTTTTTTCTTCAGCGAGAGGAATACCAAAAAAGGAAGCAAAAGCAAAAAATAGATTTAGCAGATTTGAGATGCGGGTGAAAAGGAGGACCTATGAAAAGAAAATTGTCCAAATAATGGATGATGCCCTCAAAACCAGCCTCTTTGCTGACCACCCAGTGAACAAAAATGGAAAATATTTCAAAAAATAAACATGACAAGGAACAGCCCATGGGGAGGCACATATCGAAAAAGAAAAAAACCTTCAAAGGAAAAACCCAATGAGTTGAAAGACTTTGGAGAGATGGAAAGCAATCTGAAAGCCGACTGAATCCGCAGTCCGCCTTAGCCATCAAGGCCCCATGCCCAAAACGTCTGATGAGCCTAACAGCATCATCTAGAGTGGCATACTGAGCCAATGCTAAAGAGAGATCGATGTTATCATTCAGAGAGCTCCCAGATGGGAATGACAAATGGTGAATAAGCCTGAAAGAATTTGGTTCCTTTTTTGGTACCAAGCCTAATGGGGAAATCCTAAAATTGTGAAAAGGAGGAGAGGTGAAAGGGCCAGCAACCCTGCCCACAGAAATTTCTTTCAGGATTTTTTCCCTCACAACATCAGGGAACTGCAATACTGATCTTAGATTATTAACCATGGCACAACCAGAACCAGAAAATGCAGGTAGCTCAAAACCATAGCTCAAAGAAAAGCCATTAATTAATATTTGAGCTTTCTCCTGGTCTGGATACTGGGTTAGCCAGTGCAGCATGTTTTCCAGTCTCACTGGAGTGTGTGCTTTTGGAAAGCTCCCTCCCTGACTGTACACCAGTGGCTCTTTTAAAACACTTCGCCACTGGGTGAGACCCGGCGCAAAAGGAACATTCGTGACGATATCTACAAGCATTTTGCCATCTACACTGCGATTCATTGTACGCAAAACACACCCCTTTTTTATACACAGGATTGGGATTAGGAGAGCTGACCGTTTGCTTAGAGAACATGGATTTAGAGGGAACAATGAGGTTCAGCCATAAACCCACGTATTTCATACCCCATTTCAAATTAGGGTTTACTGCAATTTTCCGGCGGAAAGATTCGTCGTAGCGAAACCCACCTAAGCCGCCAAAATTCCTGTAAGCTTCCAGTATATTCTCCAAGTGCTGGAATAAACCAGAACATTTATTGGGATATTTTTCACCCATTACAGATGAGTGGATACAAAACGCCTGTAGCCTGTTAAAAAATGATCTGGTTACAGGGCGTCTCCTATTACAGTCATCCGCTTTCTTCTCTTCTTTATTTAAAAAATCCTTACTGTTATTAGGGAGAAGGCAAAGCAAATCCAAATATTCGCCCTTCCAAATCTTCTCTTTAATGTTATTAGCTAGGTGAAAGCCAAGTGGGGAGATTTTGCAGGGCAAGACTTCTTTGTAACAGGTCTCAGGGACAGAAGGAATAGGCACAGGAGGGGGGGCTGTATCTGACTCAAAATTACATTTTTGACCTATTATCAGACCACACAGACACAGGAGAGGAAAGGCCTTGGTTGGATAGAGATTCAGAAATGCTAGATAAAGACTGCATAATCTGTTCCAAAATATTACCTGTGGCCAACTCACCTGCCTGCCTACCAACTGCTGAAGCCTGAGGTAACAGCCTGCCACTAGCCAAAGATACCTCTGCCACGGACTTCCTTCCCTGAATCTTGGATGAGGGGGCGTGCTCCCAGGGACCAGCCTGGATGGCCTGGACCCCCATGCTGATGCCAATGCTGTTGGCATAGCCTGGATGTCCACATCTGTGGGGGGAAGAACACCAGACCTACGCGAGGGGCGACGGGGAGAACTCCTGCCAGTGCTTCCGAAGCCTCCTTCCGGCCCGTCTGGTTCCTGGAGCTCCGCGGCTCTGCCTGGGTCCCGGCTCGCCTGGGTCCTCTTCCTCCAGGAGGCGTAGGTCCGCTTCCATCTGAACCGCGGCTTCGGGCCTCACTGCTGACCTTGTCCTGCCGCACTCCACCGGCCGACTCCGCTGGACCCTCCTGGCGGCGAGCCCCGCACCTGCGGCTTCCTCTTCCACCCGACCGGCGATGGCTTGACACGGCAACTGGACCTTCATCGGCGACTGGACCCTCGGCAGTGACTGGAGATCCGGCACCGGCTCTTGCTCCTCTTCTCTGAAAATCTGGAGGCACCTCTTCAGACAATCTTCTCCGCCTTCGGATGCTGCCTTCTCTAGCATTCTTCTCACGAGTGTCTACATGTCTCTTCCGCGGCTGGCGAGCTCTGTATTATAGCTCTTAGTATTATAGCTCTGAGCTCGCCAAGCCGCTCCGAGAAACTGAGGAGTCTGAAGCCACGCAGCCCTTTATATAGGCCTATGACCGTGACGTAGCCGCACACGGCTCACGTGTTTCCCGCCCAGCCGCCGCGTGACTTTCCCGTTTGAATCTTAGTGAAATTACCCGCCCAAACGCCTCAGCTAGTTCCCGCCTAAACCTCTGATTCAAATTACCGCCGTTTAAAGAACAAGCAGCCGGTTAACAATAAATTTGTGAATTCAGCCTCTATGCCTAATGCATTTTAAAGCAGCCACATTCCCATGCCGTTGGGCATTTATTATGCCCCACTAACATTCACTAAGTTACCATGTTCAAAAGTCAAGAAATGGCTGTTTCAATGAGGGGGTACTGAAATGTTCTCAGCCCGGAACCCTTTGCAGTCTTCAGCATATTTATTTTATTGTGGCTGGAAAGAGTGTTCTTTTATATCATAAAAGTTTACAGGATTGCAGCTCTAGTTTAATTTCGTTGTTTGTGTTTTTTTGTCAATGAAAAGTATGGATTTTTCAAGTGCCATTTTCTGTTTTTGCAGAAGAAAACTATGAAGGAAATCCATGAGTTTATGATGCAAGCATTGAGTGACAACTGCCCATTATACTCAACTTTAAAGAAGTGATGTTCTAGTTTTCAGTGGTTGGATTTTGAGATTGAAGATGCAGGAAGATTTGCGAGGCCTTTAACAGCCTCAACTCCTAAAATTGGTGATCATGTTCATGATCTGATTCTGTCAGATTGGGAATATCAGCTAAAACATTGCTGAGAAACTAGAGATATCCCAGACACATGTTGGATTTACAATGTATAATTCATGAGCAGTTGGGTATCCAGAAGCTGACAGCCAAGTAGGTGCCAAAGTGTCAGGTAAAAGGTCAGCAAAGAAGGTTATAGCCATGTTTTTATGGGATAAGAAAGGTATTTTAATGACTTGACTATCTACAGAAGGGCTAAACATTTAATTCAGAATAAATTGCTGAGTGATTACAGAAGAAAAAAGGTGAAAAGAAAAAGGTGAGGGGAGCTTCAAAAAGGTGCTCTTCTTTCGCCGGACAATATATCTATTTACAAGGCTGGATGTTTTGAAGAATTTGGGGTTTCATTCTACAGAACATCTACCCTACTCACCATAATTATTTCATGTTTCCAAACTTTAAAAAGAACTTGAAACTGAGGAAATTTCCAATTGATTCAGATGAGCTAGCTGGGATCCGGAGGGCATAGCAGTTTTTCCCTGACCAGGCATCAGAATTGTTTTTTCATAGAGTTAAAGAAACTTGAGAAACTTTGCAATGAACAGCATATATGTTTTATGACTCTAGATGGTGCTTGAGCACCCGCTCATATCAGGACCTTCTCGTGCACATATTTGGCTTCATAACATCATTTCAACATTTACAACCTGAATCAAGCTAACATTTTCTTTTTTTAAGAGTTAAAGTAGTATTAAACCCTCAGAGATACTGTAGGAGTACAGTTTCATGTCATATGAGTATTAACTTTTTATGAATCAATATGTACTGCTGTAAACAGCTGTATTAGAGATTTTACTTTTCATGCTGGAGTTAAAAAGGGAATGATTTCCCTACATGCCCTGACCTAACTTTATCCTAAGTCCTATGGTGACCCTAATAATTAACCCTCCCCACATTCAAACCCTAAAACGTAACCTAACCCCTGAAACTTACTTGCAAAGCCCATTTTCACTATTGAATTTGTATTTTTTTTAAATAGGCATTGCCATTTCCTATCTCATGCGTTTGTTCTCCGGAAATGGACATATTCACTGCAGTCACTTGCATGTCCTTGTTCTGAATCGGAGCATCCACATAATCAATCCCAGTTTGTAAGAAAAAGCATTAAGTCAATCACATAAGCAGTATTTGACATTTCTGGGAGTGAGGAGTCTTCATTGAAAGTAGGGTAATATTAGAAAACTAAAAGGAAAACTCTTGTGGGAAAAATATGTTGGCAGCCATTTCTGACTTACTTCCAACCATTCTAGTTCCCTGGCAGTCTATTCAATACCGTCAGAGTCACTTATCTAGAACAAGTAGGTAGAATTAGCATTCCAGATTTGTTTCCTTTTTCTAGGTAACTGTGTAAGAATGTACTTAAGCAAAAGCATGCATTACAGCTAGCTGATGAGCATATCCAGAAGGAAGTTAGCAATAGCGACTTACAATTTTGTTTCCTGATAGGTTTGGGTACATGATAATATAGTGGGATTATTGTCATTTCACCACCACAGAGTAGCAGCTGGGCAGAGCTTACTACCTAAACCCGTAAGAGCCATGTGGGTTCTCAATGATGAAGTAAACCAAGATGGAAGCACAGGACACAGGCTGTGACACCTGATTAAAGAAAAACGCTGGAATTGATGGCCAGGTAAGTATGCTTTCTGATGAGAATCTAACATCAAAGGTAAGAGGATATGGGTGGGAAAAAACAGAAGGGGGGGGGGTTCTTTTTCGACCTGAACCAACCTCTAAGAAAGACTTGAACACTAAACCCCCTATTCTGCTTAATCTCTCTGCCAGCTATGCTAAACCTTTACTCTGGGGCATTCAGATCCAACACCAAAAATATACAACATTAGGAGAAGCAGCTTCAGGAAATCCAGAGGTTGACTGAATAGCTTAGTATGTCACCATTCCAACTGATGGGTGAAATTTGGCAAATACAACGAATGCTGTTACATTTACTTGACAGCAAAAAAAGCAAAAGATTAAAGAGTTGATAATTTTTTATTTTAATATGCCCTTAAGCCCTTGTTCACACCTGTGTTACTTGTCTTGTGGCTTGAAAGTTCAAAGTTATTTTACAAGTTGCACCCACTTGGAGGCAGTGGAACCGTCCAAATCAGTGCAAGTCGCAAGTGACTTTGAAAAAGGTTAGTACACAATTTCTGTACGATTTCATTGTGACTTGCTATGACATCTGTTAAATGAAGTTGCACAGAGTGTCAGCAAGTCGCAATGAAATCACACTGATAGTCGGCTTTGAAGTCACACTAAAGTAGAACGATTTCAATGCTGCACTGGTGTGAACCAGGGCTAAATATACTTGGAATAAATTGACGTATTGATTTGACTGCAAACCTTCAGTAGTATCCTGCTGCACTGCAGGATTCCACTGTAAATAGGTTCTGATGTCAGAGTTTATTCAGGTCAATGACATCACTGCCCCCCATTGTTGGGGACTGACAGGCAACTGCTACAAGGAAGCTGAGAGGTGTGAATCTAAGGCAATGCCAGTCGGGCTAGCACACTTTGCTGGAGAGCTGGGCTTTCAGGAGGCCTGTCCTTGTGCTCTGAACATTTGGTGTTTTTTAAGCTAATTAAAGTGTATCTAAAACCCAAATTTTGCTCTTAAAGTGGTTGTAAACCTCAGACATAATATATAAGAACAAAGCATATACCTCTATAGTGTGTAGTTGTCTCAATTAAGAGCTCCAAGTGTAATTTCTGTCTGCTGCTTTGTTCTTCTGCTATCACAATAACACTTCTAACAAGTTTTCCTGACAGCAAGAGAATAAAGGTGACAGCTGATTGACAGCCACAGTTCTGTTCATGTGTGCTGTCTGAAGGGAGGTGTGTCTCTTTCCTCCAATAAGCTATAAGAGCTCTCCTCAATGAGCTCTGCAGAGTGTTATTTCAGCTCTCTGTCCCTTTTTTTTGTGACCGCTCAGACAAGCTTTAAAAAAATGTGGACTTTGAATGGCTGTAGAGAATAGATTGCTGCAGATAAACAGGTACAACTTCTGTAGGAAGATTTGTTAGATCTCTGTGTATCACCTGAGGCCAGTCACTTCACTGAGTATATAAGGATTTACAACCACATCATTTTGGATAGAATGGGCAATTATTAAAACCCCAATCAGGTTTGCTGTCTTCCACTTTCACGGAGACAGAAAGTGAAAGGTAATTTGCAATTTTGCAGTTGTCACCCCAAAAAAAAATCTTTCATTAGGGATACCTGTTGTTGTATAAAACGATAAGTTGCGCTAAATGTGAAATTTAAGGTTAATATTGACATTAACTAAAAACAGAATGTTTTGTGACAAAAATTATATATAAGTGTAATAATATTGTAGCATTAAAAAAACAAAAAAGTGAACAGTACACTTGATTAACGTGAACACCAGTGCCAGTCCAAAATATAAACTTGTATGTCTCCAACCAAGTAAAGGACACATGGACTGTATCCGTGAAAAACAAAACTTCCACCACCAGTTGGAGTATCCACCACCACTAAAGGATGACCTGCTTACCACAAATTCAGACCTCAGTGGTCTACAGCGCTTAGGGTATATCAACACCAAGGCCTTTATCTCCAAGGGAAATCGAAGGATTCTTCTCTGTGTACCTCCAACTTTAACTCCACCTGGCAACTTTCCCTTGGAGATAAAGGCCTTGGTTGTGCTATACCCTAAGCGCTGTAGACCTTTGAGGTCTGAATTTCTGGTAAGCAGGTCAACCTTTAGTGGTGGCGGATACTGCAACTAGTGGTGGAAATTTTGTTTTTCACGGATACAGTCCATGTGTCATTTACATGGTTGAAGACATACAAGTTTATATTTTGGACTGGCACTGGTGCTCACGTTAATCAAGTGTACTGTTCACTTTTTTGTTTTTTAATGTCACAATATTATTATACTTATATATAATTTTTGTCCCAAAATATTTTATTTTTAGTTAATGTCAATATTAATCTTAAAATGTCACATTTAGCGCAACTTATCGTTTTATATTGATTGTTGGTGTATATTTCACTTTTGAGTTGCTGCTCTGGATTGTATATTTTAGCGCAGTTTACTTTCCTATAACATTTTGATACCTGTTGCTGTGATAAGAGGTAAAACCAACTGCAGAAAAACTTCACATGGGGTTTTACCATCCCTGTTTTATCGACAAAATAAAAGGTTTGGTTTTAGATTTAGCCCACAACAACTAATCAAAATTATAAAAAAAAGATTCTGTTTGGTTGATACTGCTTACTGGAATTGGCACTGGAGAATTTTTTATTTTTTTTAAATAGGACTTGGCATCAAAGGTTTTGTATTTCTACACACATATATGATTATTGTTATTGTGCAGCTATTATGCCACTGCGGTTAGCAATAAAAAAAGACACCTTGATGTATGTGTTTACAAATATCATTAGGTGCATAGCTTTCCTATTACATGAGCAGGAAATTCCCAAATGGATTGCTTTCATTGTGAAATCCTTTGCCCTCATTTTATGCACACGTGATATGACTGTACCTCGATTTCATTAACTACCTTTGAATCATAACATGCCAAACTAAAAATACTTAAAGACATAATAAAAATATTTTTAAAGCACCTCCTATACTGTAGTATACAATCCCTTTTCCATAGATACAGAGAGACTCACAAAACTTATTGGGGAACTTGTTTTTTTTTATTGTCAGCAGGAAGGCTTTTATTGCAAAAAAGATTTACTATGTCTCTTTTGCAATAAAGAACCCTTACCTTCCTGTTTGCCTTATTCTATTGTGTGTGCACTGCTGACCTGTGCTTGCACAACTCAGTGTCCATTCATCTTACCGGATGTCAGGATGAATACATTTCCAGATACATACACAGAAAATATGCTATCACAGGTCAGCCAATCAAGATGGCTGAAGATGTTGAACTGGGAAGAAGCTGGGTGGAAGATGTCCACACTGGCAAGAGACAGTTACATCACTAGAGCAGAGTGATTCATAGTTTCACAGTTAGTCTGGTTGAAAAAGACAAAAAAAAGTCCATCTAGTTCAACCAAAAAAAGGTAAAAAAAAAAATATACCATCCAATATACACAATCCTATACCCACGGCTGATTCAGAGGAGGGCAAAAAAACCCCAATTTGCTCCAGCAGGAGAAAAAAAATCTTTCCTGATCCCCCCAGAGGTAATCGGATGTTCCCTGAATTAACTTTACCTTAAAATGTTAGTATTCAGTTATATTATGTACATGTACAAAGAATCCAGGCCTTTTTTAAAGCAATCCACTGAGCTGGCCAGAAGCACCTCTTGAGGGAGTCCACATTTTCACAGCTCTTACTGTGAAGAAACCTTTCCGTGTTTGGAGATTAAATATCTTTTCCTCCAAACGTAAAGAGTGCCCCTTTTCCTTTGTAATGATCTTAAAGTGAATGCATCTCTATGGAAAACGAGATGTAAATGGATGATCATCCATTTAAATCCGTTTACAACGGCTTCTGTCAACATCTGTTTTTTGGAATGGATCAAAGCCCTATTTTTCTTCCATCACAAAAACAGATTGGACAAAAAACAGATGTGTATAGATGAACGGTCTTGCTTGAAAAAATGGCTTCAGGACTCAAGTGGTTAAGGCCTTTTGCTGTAGGATGTAAAAAACTGATGTAAAAATGAATATACAGTAAACCCCCCTCCATTGTGTGGGTTACGTTCCGAACCCAGCCGCGAAAAGTGAAAATCCACGAAATAGAAAAACCCTATTAAAATGCATTGTAGGCATGTTTTTTTTTTTTTACTGTCACTGTACGTGTAAAAGCATTTTAAGGTCTTTAAACACACTTTTAAAACAATAGAAACTCATTTAAACACATAAAAGATACTGAGAGACATAGCAAGAGCTATGGAAAACACAAAAATATTTCATTTTTAATGATTTATATAGTAAAATAACATTACAAAAAAAAACGCAATATACTGGGACCGCAAAAACTGAACCGCGATGGAGCGGGGGTTTACTGTACAGTATATGGAGGTTTCCTCTGCTCACCACTGACAGTGTAATGAATCAGCTACTGCAGAGAGTGAACTGCTTTACAGAAATAATACAAAAACAAGAAAGATAGAGGACGCAAATGCCTAGTGCACGCCCTTTAGCACTTTATTATAGGGTAACTGTAAACATAATATATATATACAAGCCAAGTAGACTGATAGCGTATAAAACACAGAATCCAGAAGTCTGCTCTGTGATTTCATGAACATGCAGATGACAATGTCATCTTACGTGTTTCGGGGAGCTGGTCCCCTTCCTCAGAGCAGTGGATTCTTTTGAGCATCTTATGTTTACTGTTACCCTATAATGAAGTTCTAAAGGTAATGCATTGGGCGTTTGAGCCCTCTTTTTTTCTTGTTTTTGTGCAGCGCTGGATTTCCCCAATCTGTGGAGGGCTGCGCCGCTTGTCTCTTCCAGTCTGGGTTTCTCAGTGGTTCTGTTACAGAAAGTTTTTAGAGCAGGTGTCCCCACAATTTATGAGGGCTAAAGTGTCAAATTCTTGTTTCTCCTTGTTCCAAATAATACAATGTTGCAGGATGAAATGCCAATGTTTCACAGATTTACTGGACTGAAACCCTTCATAGATGAGCAACAGATCACTTAAAG
The DNA here is from genome assembly GCF_965119305.1 of Pelophylax lessonae. Classification (NCBI taxonomy): domain Eukaryota; kingdom Metazoa; phylum Chordata; class Amphibia; order Anura; family Ranidae; genus Pelophylax; species Pelophylax lessonae. The sequence goes on from NC_138771.1 coordinate 351,409,553, forward strand.
CTGTATTAAAACCATAACTAAAAATGTAATATATTGCAGCGTGCCAATCATTAGATGTAGTGGCTGCATTCGATTTCTTTTTAGGCTTTTTTCCCTGGTGATCTGGCCAGTAACACACCTCCTGTATTAGATTGCCTCCACTGTGGAAGAAGGAGCACAGGGGGCAGCTTTGGACTGCGGCATTGGTAATCTGGATGGAGGGGAGTGTTAGATGTATTATAAGGTTTAGATACATTAAGAATTGAAGCTAAGCTAACACTTTATAGGCAGTCACAGCAAACTGTTTTTTTTTTCCATTTGGAATAAAGTATAGCATAAAGAAAAGCTTATCCTTGTAAGCACCCCTGCCAGTGTTACATTGTTTGTCTCACCCCAGTAACTGCTACAACTGCAATTACTGCTTGATCTGTTGAACAACAAAGGACTTACTGGCCAGTATACCTCGTGCAAATAAAAGGAAAGAAAGCCTAAAAAAGAAAATGAATGCAGCCAACGCATCTAAGAATTGGTAAGCTGCAATATAATAAATGTTTGCTTTTGGGTTTATTGCTGCTTAAGGCTCGGGTTCACACTGGGGTGGCTTCAAAGTCGCTGGATTCTGAAGCCGCCCCGTACAGCGTGACTTCAGCGCGGCTTGCAAACGATTTCTTTAATAGAAATCAATGACAGCCGCTCCGAAGTTGCCCATAAGTAGTGCGGGAACCTTTTTAGAATGGTTTCATTGCACTGAATGGAGCGTGACTGACAGGTTGCCCCAGTGTAAACCAAGCCTTAAGGTAAACATCTGCGTTCCATCTCTGCAAGATTGTTTCAGCTCTGTACAGTATAGCAGTTCACTGTCAGTGTAAAAAAGGAAACAAAACCCTTGCTGCTTATAAAGTATGAGATTAAGTTTTTCTGGTGTATCCAAATTTGCTAGTATATCTAACACTCCCCCCCCCCCACCCCAGACTGATGCTGTCCAAAGGTGCCCCTGTGCTCCCCCTTTCAGCGAGGGGGCATGCTAATACGAGAGGTGTGTTACTTGCTGGATCACCAGGTGAATACAGAGGGAAAAGAGCCTAACAAAAAAAAAATGAATGCAGCCACCACATCTAATGATTGGTAAGTTGCAATATATTGTATTTTTGGTTTTGGGTTTAATACTGATTTAATTTGTTTACCTGCTCTTTAAAAACAGCAAAGAGGAAGTCCCATCATGAACATGTGCTAAATATCACAAAGTAAGCAAGAAATAGTAATGAATCTTAGGGCGCTCTCACACTGATGTGGTGGCGTTCTCCGGCACTATGGGTGCAGCACAGTATACTCACGGTGTTGGTGCAGGTTAGCTGCGCTTTGCCATAGACTTACATTATACTAAAAAACAAAACTCATAATCCCATTTAGAGGTTTTAGTGTTATAGTATAAACAGTAACTCACCCTAGCTCCACCGCACTGTGGGAAAATAAAGAGCTAAGTGTCGGTGCTCAGGCTGAACGTCCAAACCAAATGTTATATGAATAAAGCCGGCACACGAAAAGTCTTCTTCCAAATATAATGCTTTATTCCAACATGGATAGCGGTGACAACATGACAGATGCTGACGCGTTTCGGCTTTTTCGCCTTCCTCATAGCATGTACATGTACAATAAAATCAAACTTATATAGTGTGAAAACTGCTCCTAAGACTAGGGGCGGTGCATACTTAATTGCAATTAACATCAATACATAACACCAGGGGAGGGGTGGTGTGTTCAAGTCGGTCAAGGATCAAGGAAGGTGTCCCATAGGAAAACAAGTGTTATTCAAGTGTTTAGTGTTATAGTGTTCTGTATTTAGGGATGTGGGCATTCAACTCCCCTCTCTAAGCAACAATTTACCCCTATAAACTTTAATTTTGTTATGAGATTTTAGTGGTGCATGCAGGACAATTGGTGCGCTATCAGAAAGTGCAATACAATTGAAGGACATAATGGAAGTCTAACTTGCACCTTAACCACAGTTATACTGCGCTGCACCAGCATTGCCCGAAAACTGCACCACTTCAGTTTTAAAGCGCACTTGGACGAGAAATAACTGGAAATTTTGACTTTTGATATATTGATGACATTTGATATATTGATGATATATGCATTATGTGAATGGCTAGAGATCTCTTCATTTTTTAAATATCAACTCTGTTTTCCTGACAGCTCCATGCCAGCCTACCACTGGGTATGCTCTGCCCATACCCCCACCTGGCAGGCATCATGCCTTGCCTAAATTGGACCTGTGCCACTCATGCGTAGGAAGGCAAGCCCCGTATGTGGGCCAAACACTCTAAAGGAATGTTTCCACACCCAGTGAAAGGGTTACCTGTTCTGGCAATGAGCCTTCCCAGGCAAGCAATCCTCTTCAGACTCTTAGAAGAGAAGATACAGATGAAAATGACTGTATAAATCTTGCCCGGTTCAAGCAGCCAAGGATAATGATAGGGATAAAAACTGGGAATAGCTTATTTTTACAAGCGTTTCATTGATGACATTCTATTAATTTGAAACTAAAATTCTGAGTCCCTGGAGTACTTTATGACAACTTTTAATACTAATGACCAAAACATTCAGCTTTCCTTTTCTGTTAGTACTGAAGAGATACATTTTTTGGACCTGACAATATAACTGAGGGAAGGAAAATTATATACAAAATCATTCTTCAAAGCTACTGATAGGAACCGGTATTTTTCCCCTAGCAAGTTGTCACCACCCTATATGGGACAATTTATGAGAATTAAACGTAACTGTACATTAAATTTGGATTATTATGAACAAGCAGGTTTGCTAAAAAAAATTGTTTTTTTAGAGAAAGGATGTGATGAAAGGGTTTTGCAAAAAACTATTGTAGTGGGCAACATGGAAAGACGTAATCTACTAGCTACTAATACATCTAATGATAGAAGGAAAATATGTCCATTTATTACTAATTACTCCACCCAGTATTATCAGATCAAGGATATTATTAAGAAAAGGTGGGCTTTCTTAAAATCAGGCTCAATTTTGTGTAAAATACTCTCAGATAAACCAGAGGTTGTCTTTAGAAGAGCCCTCAATTTGAGGGATAAGATAGCTTCTAATTTCATAGACCCACCAAAGAAGTTCTCATTCTTTAGAGAATTGAAAGGTTTTTATCCCTGCAATAATTGTGCAATATGCAAATTGAGCAACACTAGGTTGACTAAAATTGATTGTTTTTCCTCAAGGAGTACTGGTAAACAATATAATATGGAATCATTTATCCCTTGTGAGACTCGATATGTAGTTTATTTACTCAAATGTGGTTGTCATAAACAATATGTGGGCCAGACATCTAAGAGGTTAGGAGATCATTTAAGGGAACATGTTTACAAAATAGGGAAAGGTTTCAAAAAACATAGTTTGTCCCTACACTTTAGGAAATATCATAATCATGACCCCAGCAGTTTGAGATTCACTGCGATTTGTAAATTCCATCCCCACTGGAGGGGTAGTAACAAAATTAGGGACATTTCTAAGATAGCAATATACTGGCTATATGAATTAAAGACATATTTTCTATTTGGTCATAACATAGAATGGGACATTAATTGTTTTATAAACAACAGCCTATGGTCTGAGCACTGGCAGGCTGACCCCCCACCCCTTCAACCTGCAGCAATGCTGGCAGCACTCATACGTCTAATTCCCAAAGACAACCTCTGGAAATGATGCTGAGCATGTGCACTCAACTTCTTTGGTCGACCATGGCAAGGCCTGTTCTAAGTGGATCCTGCACTGTTAAACTGTTGTATGGTCTTGGCCACAGTGCTGCAGCTCAGTTTCAAAATCTTGGCAATCTTCTTATAGCCTAGGCCATCTTTATGTAGAGTAACAATTCTTTTTTTCAGATCCTCAGAGAGTTCCTTGCCATGGGGTGCCATGTTGAACTTCCAGTGACCAGTTTGAGAGGGTGAGAGCGATAACACCAAATTTAACACACCGACACCCCCTTTATACCTGAGACCTTGCAACACTAATGAGTTACATGATACCGGAGAGGGATAATTGCTAATTGGGCCCAATGTGGACATTTTCACTTAGGGGTGTACTCACTTTTGTTGCCACCAGTTTGGACATTAATGGCTGTTTGTTGAGTTATTTTGAGGGGACAGCAAATGTACACTGTTTTACAAGCTGTACACTCACTACTTTACATTGTAGCAAAGTGACAATTCTCCAGTGTTGTCACATGAAAACATATAATAAAATACTTACATAAATTTGAGGGGTGTACTCACTTTTGTGAGATAATATATATATATATATATATATATATATATATAGATAGATATAGATATATAGAGTATGGGCTGCAGACAATGGGAATAAGAACTAAAGCAGGTGGTGCTGTTACTTTGTGAGAGGAAGGCGGAAGTGCTGTCACTGAAACAACGTGGTGTGTGGAGTGGGAGCTGCTGACCATGCCAGACCCCCCCCCCCCACTGAGACCCCCCCCCACCAAGACTGAGTGGCGGCTGGTGACCCGGGGAGCCAAGAAGTGGATCGTGAGAGGCAGTGGCGGCGGGTTACCAAGGGGACCAGGAACTGCGGCAGGTGACCCGGGGATCAAGTGTGACGGGAGTGACAGTGGGATCGGGAGACCAAGAGGTGACAGGCTGGCCAAGGAAGCGTTGGGTAAGTGTAACTGCTGAGCAGAGTGGGAATGTAACAGGCAATGGTGGCGGGAGCAGAGAGAGGCAGGCTAACTGAGGGAGAAAGAAGTGGCTGAGCAGGAGAAGAGAGACACTAACTAATAGAAAAGTCTGTGACTGTGACAGTGAAAGTAAACACTGTGTGTAGTGGGGACCCTGGCTGAGGAGGGTGTAGTGTGAGTACCTGAGTATTGTCGAGTACCTGAGTATTGTTGAGTACTGTGAGTATTGTTGAGTACTGCTGAGTACTGTGAGTATGGTTGAGAAACTGCTGAGTACTGTTGAGTATTGTTGAGTTTTGTGCATATCTAAGTATTGTTGAGTATCTGAGTATTGTGAGTGTAGCACGCTTCTAGATAGGTGCTAGGTAAAGGCATTGATTTGCTCCATCTGCTTATCAGGGGACATTGATCAGTAGTTTTGCCTGTTACATGTGTCCATGTGTGATTCACTTGGTCTGAGGGAGTGTCCCCACTGTATCCAATAGGGGAGCCTGTTGGACAGTGGAGAAAACCCAGACAGTGACACACAGGCTTTTGTGGCTATCCCAGTGGGAAGGCACAAGAATGGCGCATCCTGGAATAGGCTAGAGGTCAGGCCAGGGGCACATGTTACAGGGCGTCTTTTGGGTGGGAAGCCAGGTCCAAGGAGGAGGGTGACGTTGGTCTCTCCTTCTGTCAGCAAGGAAGGTGGTCATGGGCAGTCGGCCTAGTGAACAGGAGTGTGGTGCTGAGCCAGAAGGTCCAGGATACTGACAGTGGAGCTGAAGACAGAGTGACCCAGGGAAAAACAGTGTCCAAGCTTGCCAGGGGTCTGCCCAGGAAAGGGGACCACTCCAGTGGAGAGTCAGTGGACAGGGGCTAGCAAACACCACAAGTAGAGAAAGGGGGAGACAAGGTAGGACCCTGAACATTCAACACAACAGGATCACATTTATTATCTTCACTGCAGTATCAAGGTGAAGCAGCGGCCTTGTATCATTCTACAGTTAGTGTCCTTGACATTTGTGCATAGTTCAAGTTGGAGTATCCCACTCATCCCTTCTCCCATTCAAGTTTAAATAAAATACAAAAAAAAACAAATCCCCTGGACTATTTCCTGACTGAGCCAAAGACTTAAAATGCTAAGAATTTACAAGTTGTTGCTAAGGGTAACCCAGGGAAATCTATTCTCAGCAGCTCCCAAGGGGGCAGTGCTACATGAGTATCTGAGTATTGTTGCGTATCTGAGTTGTTGAGTACCTGTGTATTGTTGAGTATTGTTAAATATTGTGCATATCTGAGTATTTGCTGCGCGCCTTTGTATTGTTGAGTAGTATTAAGTAACTGAGTACCTGTGTATGTGGAGAACTGTTGGGTAATTGAGTATTGTTGTGCATTGTTGAGTACCTGTGTACGGTTCAGTATTGTTGAGTATTGTTACCTAACTTAGTAGTGTTGAGTAACTGAGTAGTGTTGAATACTGCTGAGTAACTGTGTACTGAGAAATTAGAGTCAGGAAAATAGTAAACAGCTAATCGGACAGAGTTAAATTCCCAATCCCCATTAGATTAATGGGTACGATGCCCAGTGGGTGTGGAGATGCAACTCAGTGCACATCTTGTGGCATGTATGCGTTCCTCAATCATCCAATCGAGGGTGAATACAGCTGCACAACCTGTAAGCATGTTGCTTCCCTGGAAGCTCAGGTCTTGAATCTAGGGAATCAACTGGCAACGCTGAGAAGAATCTCCATATTAAAGGAGACCTGGGAACGTACCCAGCAGGGGCCAGCACAAAGGTGGGTGGAGATACAAGGGTGCAGGTACCAGAGCAGAGTAGTTGGGTGACAAGTAGGAAGGGTAGAGGGCGAAGAATCAAGGAGGCTGGTCCTGGGCCTGAACATTCCAATAAATACGCCCTGTTGCCTGATGTTGGGGAAACCAGTCAGGGACCAGCACTGCTGGAGCAGAGTGACGCCCCTGGCTGCAAGGGGAAGAACTCCTCCAGTGAGGGGGAAAGCAAGGCTAAGGGTAAGGATAGACAGATTCTGGTGGCAGGGGTCTCAATTATTAGAAGAACAGAGAGGGCAATCTGTTAAAGCGTATTTAAAAAAGAGTCGAGATGTATACCTGGGAAATACAGGTCAGTTAGCCTAACATCAATAGTCTGCAAGCTATTGGAGGTGATGATAAGGAACTATATACAAGATGTTAGTAATGAAAATGGTATCAATAGTAGTAATCAGCATGGATTCATGAAAAATTGCTCTTGCCAGACCAATCTATTAAAGAGGTTGTAAACTCGTATAAAATTTTTTTATTTTTTTTACAACCTGCAAGAGAAAGACATAATGAGCTAATATGCTTCGCATACTAGCTCATTATGCAATACTTACCTTAGAACGAGCCCCCGCCGTGCCGCTCACTCACCTGTATGACGAGCGACATGTTCAGTCGCCCGTCTTCCGGGATCGCGGCATCCGGCCATCTGATTGGCCGGAGCCGCGGTGACGTCACGGGGCTCTGAAGGAACGGCACGATCAGCCGTTCCTTCGGAGCGCATGCGCCAGTGACGTCACTGGCTGCATTAAAGGTAAATATCTCCTAAACGGTACATGTTTAGGAGATATTTACAGTACCTATAGGTAAGCCTTATCATAGGCTTACCTATAGGTACAACTTCCCGAGGAGGGTTTACTTCCTCTTTAACCTTCTATGAAGAAGTGAGCTACCATCTAGATGCCATCTAAGTCATCAAATCCTGTTGCTTACATTTCATCTTGAAGATAGACAAAAAGTTAGTCCTTTGGAAGTCGGGGAGATACTAACTATGTCCATACTACCCCAAATTTCAGGGCATCAGATTGCCTGTTTGTGGTTCCAGAGATTCTGGCGAGGGGGCCAGAGCTTCAAGCAGAGTGATTGCTTCTTTCATTGTGAAAGGATAGTGGGTTGGCCCTTAGGAAGAAATAATGGCGAGTTCCACAAGAAGCATCTCAACCTCCTGGGCAGCCGACTGTAGCAAATCAATGAAGTCAATGAAGTCAATATGCAATATGCAAGGCGGAAACGTGCTCATCCATACAAACCTATATTTCTGATTATTGCCTAGATCTGTCATTATTGACAACTGCTAATCTTGGCAAACGGTTATCTCATTAGTCAGGGGCCATAATTAACCCTATTTTGTTTTTGCATTATCGCACCATAGTTAGCTAATTAGTTCCCAGTGGTAGGGTGACATGGAGCTAGGGCTGCTGAATATAATCGCCGAATCGATGCATCGCGATGCGATCCTTCGCGATTCTGCATCGATTCGGAGTGGTTGAATAATCGATTACCTACTGACGTCACTTCCGGGGGCGGGGTATACATGAAGAAGCGCCGCGTCGCATCATGAAACGCTGCACTGCACATGAAGTTCCGGCTGGGCGCCGGTCAGACTGCCCACTGCCTGCCTAGCCTATGCTCTGCGGCTCTGCCCTCCTCGTCAGCGGAGTGATTCTGCGGAGGACTCGGAGAAGGCGGGAGGACCGAGGAGAGCGGGGGCTGCGGAGGACTCGGAGAAGGCAGGAGGACCGAGGAGAGCGGGGGATCGTGTGTGGCTGAAGATTTGAAGGAGGCGGGAGGACCGAGGAGAGCGGGGGCTGCGGAGGACTCGGAGGAGGCGGGAGGACCGAGGAGAGCGGGGGATCGTGTGTGGCCGAAGATTTGAAGGAGGCGGGAGGACCGAGGAGAGCGGGGGCTGCGGAGGACTCGGAGGAGGCAGGAGGACCGAGGAGAAGATGCCTGCCACTGCAGGTAAGTGTACTGGTCAATCTGGCATTGAAAGGGTGCACACTGGGGTCAATCTGGGGCACGCTGTGGTCACTCTGGGGGCACACTGGTCACTCTGGCATTGAAAGGGTGCACACTGTGGTCAATCTGGGGGCACACTGTGGTCACTCTGGGGGCACACTGTGGTCAATCTGGGGGAATGCTGTGATCAATCTGGGGGCACAATGGTCACTCTGGCATTGAAAGGGTGCACACTGTGGTCAATCTGGGGGCACGCTGTGGTCAGACTCTGTAGCCCCCCTAGTTGTTGTATAACAGGCCCTGGTAAGGAGGAATGCTGGGCTCTGTAGTGCCCCTAGTTGTAGTACAGTAGGCCCTGGTAAGGAGGAATGCTGGGCTCTGTAGTCCCCCTAGTTGTAGTACAGTAGGCCCTGGTAAGGAGGAATGCTGGGCTGTGTAGTCCCCCTAGTTGTAGTACAGTAGGCCCTGGTAAGGAGGAATGCTGGGCTCTGTAGTCCCCCTAGTTGTAGTATAACAGGCCCTGGTAAGGAGGAATGTTGGGCTCTGTAGCTCTGTAAACAAACTTGCTTTCTAAATTGCCCTCAACTACATGTTTCGCGCGATCCCCACGTTTATAACGAGCTATTGTGAGTATCTTTTCTAGTACAGACATACAGTAGTTCTATAGTATAGATGATTTACAGTTAAAAATAAATCTACTAATGGAAAAGTATGTTAAAGGAAAGATTTGTACATTACCAGGCTCTCAATGTATCCAGTATACAGTAAGGGTGGTCAGCTTATCAGATGCAAAAGGATTGGGTGGCTGCAACCTGATCTATCATTTGAATAGTTTGCAGAGTGGCCCTGCCACTTTTAGCCCAGAAATATAAAGCCTGCATGTCAACTTGGGGCTGCATGTACAAAGGTTTTGCAGAATTTGTATATGCCATCTATATGGAAGGAATTTGTGACAACAAATAATTATGACCTTCAATGTAAAGCTGCAGAGTCATTTACCTCAACCATTATTGCATAATTAATCTGTAGATTAACAAAATTTGAATTTGGTCCAGGAACTGGAAAACAAAAAAAAGCTAATTTTTTTATCAATACAAAAAAATCATCACGGATCATTCTTTCTCAACACATTTGAACACAGATGAGCCCTTGAAATAACTTTCAGGGAATTCTTAATAATAATTATTTCATCTACGGCTCATGAAACTTGTGTCATCCGCTCCATATGTCTGCATATCATCCCATCCGTTTGCGGATGATATACGGACATAATGTATGTCTATGGGCATTGCGGATGAACAGAGGAAAAATAGGGTTCTGTTCCGTTCCAAAAAACGGAACAGAACTGAAAGGAAGAAAATCGGATGTCAGCGGATGGTATTCCGCTGACATCCGCAATGCCATTGACTTACATTATGTCCGCAAATCATCTGCAAAAAAATAGGATGATTTGCGGACATACGGAGCGCCCGTGTGAAAGGGCCCTAAGTTGTAGATGTAAGGATAAATATTAGAATAAGGAATGCGTTGAACTTGGCGTATTTGGAGGAGGAGGGAGGAAGAGGAGAAGAAGAAGAAGAGTGTGGAGCGAAGAAGAAGAGTGTAGACCGGAGGAAGAGAGGAAGAAGAGTGTGGAGCGGCAAAGGAGGAGAAGAGTGTAGAAGGAGGAGGAGGAGAAGTAGAAGAGTGTGGAGCAGAGAAGGAGAAGAGTGTAGTCCACAGGAGGAGAAGAAGAAGAAGAAGAGTATGGAGCGGAGAAGAAGAGTGTAGACCGGAGGAAGAGAGGAAGAAGAGTGTGGAGCGGCAAAGGAGGAGAAGAGTGTAGACCGGAGGAGGAGAAGTAGAAGAGTGTGGAGCAGAGAAGGAGAAGAGTATAGACCACAGGAGGAGAAGAAGAAGAAGAGTGTGGAGTGGAGAAGAAGAGTGTAGACCGGACGAGGAGAAGAAGAAGAAGAGTGTGGAGTGGAGAAGAAGAGTGTAGACCGGACGAGGAGAAGAAGAAGAAGAAGAAGAAGAGTGTGGAGCGGAGAAGAAGAGTGTAGACTGGAGGAGAGGAAGAAGAGTGTGGAGCGGAGAAGAGTGTAGACCGGACGAGGAGAAGAAGAAGAGTGTGGAGCGGAGAAGAAGAGTGTAGACCGGAGGAGGAGAGGAAGAAGAGTGTGGAGCCGCAAAGGAGGAGAAGAGTGTAGACCGGACGAGGAGAAGAAGAAGGAGTGTGGAGCGGAGAAGAAGAGTGTAGACTGGAGGAGGAGAGGAAGAAGAGTGTGGAGCGGCAAAGGAGGAGAAGAGTGTAGACCGGACGAGGAGAAGAAGAAGAAGAGTGTGGAGCGGAGAAGAAGAGTGTAGACCGGACGAGGAGAGGAAGAAGAGTGTGGAGCGGAGAAGAAGAGTGTAGACCGGAGGAGAGGAAGAAGAGTGTGGAGCAGAGAAGGAGAAGAGTGTAGACCGGACGAGGAGAAAAAGAAGAGTGTGGAGCGGAGAAGAAGAGTGTAGACCGAAAGAGGAGAGGAAGAAGAGTGTGGAGCGGCAAAGGAGGAGAAGAGTGTAGACTGGACGAGGAGAAGAAGAAGAAGAGTGTGGAGCGGAGAAGAAGAGTGTAGACTGGAGGAGGAGAGGAAGAAGAGTGTGGAGCGGCAAAGGAGGAGAAGAGTGTAGACCGGACGAGGAGAAGTAGAAGAGTGTGGAGCAGAGAAGGAGAAGAGTATAGACCACAGGAGGAGAAGAAGAAGAAGAGTGTGGAGCGAAGAAGAAGAGTGTAGACCAGAGGAAGAGAGGAAGAAGAGTGTGGAGCGGCAAAGGAGGAGAAGAGTGTAGACCGGACGAGGAGAAGAAGAAGAAGAGTGTGGAGCGGAGAAGAAGAGTGTAGACCGGACGAGGAGAAGAAGAGTGTGGAGTGGAGAAGAAGAGTGTAGACTGGAGGAGGAGAGGAAGAAGAGTGTAGACCGGAGGAAGAGAGGAAGAAGAGTGTGGAGCGGCAAAGGAGGAGAAGAGTGTAGAAGGAGGAGGAGGAGAAGTAGAAGAGTGTGGAGCAGAGAAGCAGAAGAGTGTAGACCACAGGAGGAGAAGAAGAAGAAGAAGAGTGTGGAGCGGAGAAGAAGAGTGTAGACCGGAGGAAGAGAGGAAGAAGAGTGTGGAGCGGCAAAGGAGGAGAAGAGTGTAGACCAGAGGAGGAGAAGTAGAAGAGTGTGGAGCAGAGAAGGAGAAGAGTATAGACCACAGGAGGAGAAGAAGAAGAAGAGTGTGGAGCGAAGAAGAAGAGTGTAGACCAGAGGAAGAGAGGAAGAAGAGTGTGGAGCGGCAAAGGAGGAGAAGAGTGTAGACCGGACGAGGAGAAGAAGAAGAAGAAGAGTGTGGAGCGGAGAAGAAGAGTGTAGACCGGACGAGGAGAAGAAGAAGAAGAGTGTGGAGTGGAGAAGAAGAGTGTAGACTGGAGGAGGAGAGGAAGAAGAGTGTGGAGCGGCAAAGGAGGAGAAGAGTGTAGACCGGACGAGGAGAAGAAGTAGAAGAGTGTGGAGCGGAGAAGAAGAGTGTAGACCGGACGAGGAGAAGAAGAAGAAGAGTGTGGAGTGGAGAAGAAGAGTGTAGACTGGAGGAGGAGAGGAAGAAGAGTGTGGAGTGGCAAAGGAGGAGAAGAGTGTAGACCGGACGAGGAGAAGAAGAAGAAGAGTGTGGAGCGGAGAAGAAGAGTGTAGACCGGACAAGGAGAAGAAGAAGAAGAGGAGTGTGGAGCGGAGAAGAAGAGTGTAGACTGGAGGAGAGGAAGAAGAGTGTGGAGCGGAGAAGAGTGTAGACTGGACGAGGAGAAGAAGAAGAGTGTGGAGCGGAGAAGAAGAGTGTAGACCGGAGGAGGAGAGGAAGAAGAGTGTGGAGCGGCAAAGGAGGAGAAGAGTGTAGACCGGACGAGGAGAAGAAGAAGGAGTGTGGAGCGGAGAAGAAGAGTGTAGACTGGAGGAGGAGAGGAAGAAGAGTGTGGAGCGGCAAAGGAGGAGAAGAGTGTAGACCGGACGAGGAGAAGAAGAAGAAGAGTGTAGACCGGAGGAAGAGAGGAAGAAGAGTGTGGAGCGGCAAAGGAGGAGAAGAGTGTAGAAGGAGGAGGAGAAGTAGAAGAGTGTGGAGCAGAGAAGGAGAAGAGTGTACACCACAGGAAGAGAAGAAGAAGAAGAGTGTGGAGCGGAGAAGAAGAGTGTAGACCGGAGGAGGAGAAGTAGAAGAGTGTGGAGCAGAGAAGGAGAAGAGTGTAGACTGGACGAGGAGAAGAAGAAGAAGAGTGTGGAGCGGAGAAGAAGAGTGTAGACCGGAGGAGGAGAAGTAGAAGAGTGTGGAGCAGAGAAGGAGAAGAGTGTAGACTGGACGAGGAGAAGAAGAAGAAGAGTGTGGAGCGGAGGAGAAGAGTGTAGACCAGAGGAGAGGAAGAAGAGTGTGGAGCGGAGAAGGAGAAGAGTGTAGACTGGACGAGGAGAAGAAGAAGAAGAAGAGTGTGGAGCGGAGAAGAAGAGTGTAGACCGGATGAGGAAGAAGAAAAAGAAGAGTGTGGAGCGGAGAAGAAGAGTGTAGACCGGACGGAGAAGAAGAAGAAGAGTGTGGAGCAGAGAAGAAGAGTGTAGACTGGATGAGGAGAAGAAGAAGAAGAGCGTGGAGCAGAGAAGAAGAGTGTAGACCGGATGAGGAGAAGAAGAAGAAGAGTGTGGAGCGGAGAAGAAGAGTGTAGACCGGACGAGGAGAAGAAGAAGAAGAGTGTGGAGCAGAGAAGAAGAGTGTAGACTGGAGGAGGAGAGGAAGAAGAGTGTGGAGCGGCAAAGGAGGAGAAGAGTGTAGACCGGAGGAGGAGAAGAAGAAGAAGAGTGTGGAGCAGAGAAGAAGAGTGTAGACTGGAGGAGGAGAGGAAGAAGAGTGTGGAGCGGCAAAGGAGGAGAAGAGTGTAGACTGGAGGAGGAGAAGAAGAAGAAGAGTGTGGAGCGGAGAAGAAGAAGAGTGTAGACCGGAGGAAGAAGAGTGTGGAGTGGCAAAGGAGGAGAAGAGTGTAGACCGGAGGAGGAGAAGATGAAGAAGAGTGTAGACCGGAGGAAGAAGAGTGTGGAGCTGCAAAGGAGGAGAAGAGTGTAGACTGGAGGAGGAGAAGAAGAAGAAGAGTGTAGACCGGAGGAAGAAGAGTGTGGAGCGGCAAAGGAGGAGAAGAGTGTAGACCGGAGGAGGAGAAGAAGAAGAAGAGTGTAGACCGGAGGAAGAAGAGTGTGGAGCTGCAAAGGAGGAGAAGAGTGTAGACTGGAGGAGGAGAAGAAGAGTGTAGACCGGAGGAAGAAGGGTGTGGAGCTGCAAAGGAGGAGAAGAGTGTAGACTGGAGGAGGAGAAGAAGAAGAAGAGTGTAGACCGGAGGAAGAAGAGTGTGGAGCGGCAAAGGAGGAGAAGAGTGTAGACTGGAGGAGGAGAAGAAGAAGAAGAGTGTGGAGCGGAGAAGAAGAAGAGTGTAGACCGGAGGAAGAAGAGTGTGGAGCAGCAAAGGAGGAGAAGAGTGTAGACCGGAGGAGGAGAAGAAGAAGAAGAGTGTAGACCGGAGGAAGAAGAGTGTGGAGCTGCAAAGGAGGAGAAGAGTGTAGACTGGAGGAGGAGAAGAAGAAGAAGAGTGTAGACCGGAGGAAGAAGGGTGTGGAGCTGCAAAGGAGGAGAAGAGTGTAGACTGGAGGAGGAGAAGAAGAAGAAGAGTGTAGACCGGAGGAAGAAGAGTGTGGAGCGGCAAAGGAGGAGAAGAGTGTAGACTGGAGGAGGAGAAGAAGAAGAAGAGTGTAGACCGGAGGAAGAAGAGTGTGGAGCGGCAAAGGAGGAGAAGAGTGTAGACGGAGGAGGAGAAGTAGAAGAGTGTGGAGCAGAGAAGGAGAAAAGTGTACACCACAAGAGGAGAAGGGAGTGCGGTGTATAGACCGGAGGAGGAGAAGTAGAAGAGTGTAGACTGGAGGAGAAGAAGAAGAAGAGTGTGGAGCGGAGGAGAAGAGTGTAGACCGGAGGAGAGGAAGAAGAGTGTGGAGTGGATAAGAAGAAGAAGAGCGTGGAGTGGATAAGAAGAAGAAGAGCGTGGAGTGGAGAAGAAGAGTGTAGACTGGAGAAGAAGTAGAGTGTGGAGCGGAGAAGGAGGAGGAGAAGAAG
>NC_138771.1:351429153-351621653 GCF_965119305.1 Pelophylax lessonae
CGTTTTATTTTATCAGTTTTTTTTTTTTTTCTGAATTAAAATGTGCTTGAAGTAAAGTACTTCTGTAAATGTATTTAATGGCATATCGCATTTGTACAGTTGGTAATGTAAAAAGTTGATGACAGCCTTGTATCCCAGTTTGCTGAGTGGTTGTTTAAAGGATTACCAAAGGGTTAATTTTGGCCCGTAGTTTAATCAGTTATCGCTGTTTATGTGTACCATTTTTGAAGAGGAAATACTTTAATGGTGTTGTGAATAGATACGATCTTTTGTTCTTGGTCTTTGGTGTACTTGTACTGCTCCCAGCAGGGATGGGGTTAAAGTTCCCGAGTGGTGTTTTTACCTGGTAAACTTCCAGTGTAATGTTCTGGTACAAATTGATGTTGTCGCTTGGTTTAATTTCAAAATTGGTTAATATTACACAGGGGAGATTGCATATAAAATGTGCAGCGAGCTGTTTGTTTTCTCCGGCTGCTTTTAGGAGCGCTTTGGCAGAATAACTGTAATACGTTGACTCTGCACTTTGCTGAAAATCAACCTTTAGTATTATATTAATGTGGCAGGTTGGCTCTTTGAAATTCTTGGCCTATTTGCTATCAAATCTTGCCGTTACTGTGAATTTATATATGTTTTTTTTTTTTTTTTTTTGGGTGGTTTCAAAGCTTTATAGAACACACTTAATCACATAAAAAGGTCTAACACCAGAAATTCTCCTTTAACTTCATGAACAAACTCAATAACACAATTTGAGCATATTTGCCATATATATAATATATGTTTTATTAATAATACTGTACCTCAAAAGCACTAGGTGGTTCTATCAGCCCTTAGAGGAAATTCTAAAAATATCAGCATCTAATGCCTCGTTTCCACTGAGTGGTACGGTACGGTACGGTTCGGAACGGTACACATTGCGTTTCCACTGCCAATAGTGATTTCATGATAGACGTGGTGTAGCAGGAAAGCTGTGATAGACGATTCTCTGTCAACCAATCAAAGTTCTGCAGAGTGTAGCTCCACCCTGTTGGTACAGTACTAATGTGCTTGGTACCCCAACGAAAGGGTACCAAAAAGTGGTACGGTTCGGAATTAGGGTACCATTCATAATGGAAACGGCATAAATAGCGTACCGTCCCGAACCGAACCGTACCAGAATGCTCAGTGGAAACGAGCCATAAGTAATATTGGAAGAGTCTTTCACTAAGGAGAGACATATGGGACTGTAACCAAAAGAATGGCATTTTATGGGTGTTTTAGGGCTAAAAGTAATCAAGTTCTAAAAAAAAGTATTCTAAAAGGAAAGCTGTATTAGTTGACATCAATAAGTTCTCATGAAAGAGCTTGTTGCTTGGTTATTATGTTGATCCACTACCTGAAGTGCTTTCGGGGTTATTGACCCATACCAAGTATGCAGATCAGGAGGTTTACTCAAGTCTAAAGCTGGATACACAGTATACAACTTTTGTTGGTAGATTTCCTTCAGCTTTAAAATCTGTACTGACTGACGAACAATCGGCCGTTCTGTTGACGGCCAACAAAAATTTTATAGCATGCACACCAGATTTTGTTTGGCCGAAAAGTCGCAGTCGGTTGTCGGAAGCATCATACTAACAAGCCGACAATCGGCCGATCGGACTTTGGCCGAAAATTCACGGCCAACAATCGGTGCGTGTGTACGAGGCTTTACCTTCAACTATGTAGTGCAAGGGCCTGCCTGATTGCATACAAATTGAAAGTGTTTAGGTCTGACCTCATATTATATGGTTTTGGTAAATCTAAAGGAAAATAAAATCTAAAGAAAATTGTTTAGTGTGTATTCAGCTTTAAGCTGGCCATACTTTATACCAGGCATCACTAAATGGCGGACCGCGGTCCGGATCCGGCCCCAGTTAATGTCTCATCTGGACTCCTGCGGTCCCACCCTTTAGAGTCGTTCTGCCCACAGCCATCACCACTGCCAGTCTCACAGAGCCATCAGCTGGAGGCAGGAAAGCTATAGACAGAGGGCGGGGGCTATCCAAGTTAACAAGCAGGTGATTGGTTGCGAGGATACAGGGCGGTCATTGCACAAACATGCGATTCGGACCTCTGCTGGAAGAATATTTTACTGACTGGACCTTTTGTAAATTTTAATTTAATACCCCTGCTTTATACCATTTTCTTGCACAATTTTCAATTAGATTTACCAAAACCATATAATCTGAGGTCAAATCTAAACACTTTCAAATTGTATGCAATCAGACAGGCCCTTGCACTACATAGTTGAAGATAAATCTAAAGGAAAGTGACTAATGGGCCATACACACAAGATTTTCTGAAGACCTTTTCCTTTAGACTTACCAAAACCATATAATATGAGGTCAGACCTAAACACTTTCAATTTGTATGCAATCAGGCAGGCCCTTGCACTACATAGAAAAGGTAAATCTGAAGGAAATCTAAACACAAAAGTTGGATAGTGTGTATCCAGCTTAAGAAAAGTGTATGGCCAGCTTAACTTTGTTAGATGCATGCTTGTTCTCATTAGTGACTCAAAATATTAAAGTTTAAGGCCTGTCATAGACAGAGCAAATTTATTTTCCGCAACAAAGTGTTGAAAGGGTAATTCCTCCAGCCAAGCCATTGTGTTCTCACCGACCCCCCCCCCCCCCCCCAGGAGAATACTGTGAATATTGCTAGCAGCTTTACCAGCCGTAAAATCTGACATGCTTGTTGTACCCAAGTTAATTGATCAAATCTCAGCTGGTCCCTGCTGAACTGGCCAAGATTCGAACTGTCTATGGCCAGCGTAAAGCTCTTCCTTTTTTTTGTCTTGGATAGAGTGGTGAGAGATAGAGCTTTTACCCCTGCTAGGAGATCTATTTCCCTAAGAGAGCATTGTCATGGGGACTAAAAGTGAATGGAAATCCAAAATTGTGAGTGTGTTGAAAAAATGTCGTAACTTGCTGAGATCTCCAGCGACGTTCTTTCAGATGAGTGTACACCAGGAATAATTGGAGACTTCGTTTTCTCAGAACACCGTCAGCCTTTACACACCCGTAGATGCTATAATTAGTGTAGATTATCCGCCTGCTAGTAACCAAAAACATGGCCACCTCCAAGGCGGCGACTACTAGCGGGCTGACTAACAATCTGCACTAATTATAACATCCACCGGAGTGTAAACGCTGCCGGTGTTGTGTGAAAACACCAAGTGGTCGAAATCTCCAATTATTCCTGGTGTACACTTACTGGAGAAAACATCATTGGAGATCTCGGCAATTTGGAGTTTTCGGCAGAACACCGGCTCTGTGCAGTGGCTTTGCACAGAGCAGGACTGATCCTCTTCTTCTGGCCGGCGGTCCTGGCTCCTCCTCTTCTGCTAAGTGCCAACAAAGCAAGCAGATTTGGTTTGGGGTACTCCTGCAGGTTTGATCCTGAGCTGTCCTGTGTGTGTGAGTTCATTGATACACACAGAAAGACTCGGGACCTCCCCCCGCTCTTTCTTCACTGGCTGTAATTGACAGAACAATGAACCAATGGCTCTCGCTGCTGCCACCATGGCCAGAGAGGAGAGAGAGAGAGAGAGCTGCTGCTCTCTGACACAGCACTGGATCAAGATCAGGCTCAGCTAAGTATGAGGAGGGGGGGCTGAGGGGATCCTGTGCACAGACATTTTCTTTACCATAATGCAGAGAAAGCATTAAGGTAATTACCTTCTACCTTTACAACTACTTTCAAACTGCTACTGACTGTTAATAGTAGGTATATCCAGGTGTCTACCCTTTGTTTTCTTCGATTTGTAGACACCAAAGGTGCAGTTACTAGGCTAGTTACTATATAACACATTTTTGCATCAAAAATAGGGCCCTAAATCAATTAAAGTTTCATCTACAGAAATGATGCAGTATAATGATACAATACTAATTTGCTTTTATTACATGTCTTTTTTCCTTTTCTTCAAAATAAAAAGGGACAGCCCTTTTAAGTGACTTTCCAGTATTAAATGAATTTCCAAACATCTTAATGGTTAAGTCACCACTTCTACTGTTTATATCAGGACTTGGTATTCCCTTCTGTTAGGTGCTGTGGAATTTATAAGCGCTTGCAAACACAATCTCCACTTATCCATGCAAATCAGCACAGGCTCAATGCAAGGGCATGTAGAAAACAATTGTTTCATATGTGTCCTGTTCATAAACATCTGTATTGAGGTGGGTTACGTTGTGGCAACTCACTGTATCCTATGTCCTTGCATCACTGTGGTGCAAAGACTTGAACAAAGTGTCAGTTTTGTGACAGTTCAGAAAAGAGTAAGCCATGCCTTACATTGTAACAACACAAAACCCATCCCCTGCTATCTGTGGCTGTCCACCTAGGCAATGATTATGTGCGAGGATCGCTGCTGGACATTAGTTGCTATATTCTCAGAATAGGCCACCATCATCTGTGACTGTGACATTGCACAAGTGGAATCCCATTAGAGCCGTTTCACATTAGCGCGTCACGACTCCTTACTACTTCGGGGGCGACTTGTGCATTACCATGCACCACGACTTTGGAGCGACTTGCAGGGACTTCACATAATGGAAGTCTATGCAAGTCGCTCCAAGGTCGCCCCGAAATAGTACAGGACCCTTTTTTTAAGTCAGAGCGACTTGTGTCGCTCCTATTAGAACGGGTCCTGTAGCGGTCAATGGACCGCGAGGGAGCGCGACTTGTCAGACTGACAAGTCGCCTGACAAGTCGCGCTAATGTGAACTGACTCTTATTGTCAGTGGGGCCTGTTCACACCTATGCAACAAGCTTCTGTGTGACTAGAGAAACGGCGCAGGAACTCTTGGTGCTGCAGTGCATTTTTGGCCTCATAGACCTCATGGTGAGTGCATGAAAAACCCATAAAAAGTCATGAAAGTGCAGATGCACAGGTGTGAACCAAGCCTTAGGCTCCATTCACACCTGGGCGTTTTCAGCTCCAAAAACGCTCAAAAGAAACGCTTCCAAAACGCCCAATAAGTAAAACCCCATTAATTTAAATGGCCCCTGTTCACATCTGAGCGTTTTGAAAAACGCCTGTAGCTGAAAAAAGTACATGAGCTTCTTTTTGGGCTGATTACCAGCGTTTTTGATAGATGTCAATGAAAAACGCCTGAAAAAATCGCGGTAAAATCTCGGTAAAAATCGCGGTAAAATCGCGGTAAAAAACGCTACGCTCAAGTGTGAATGCAGCCTAAAGGCTGCATTCACGCTTCCAAAGAGAAAAAGTGACCGCACTCAGAGATGAATGAACTTGAAGTGTTTATTCCCATTCATAAAAGACAATGGTGCATCGAACAGACATGGACACGGTTGATGCGTTTCACGACTCTGTAGGTCACTTGCTCATAACTTAAGGCTGCATTCACACCTGGGCCTTTTGAATTGCCAGGGGAATTGCCGCGATTCTGGCCGCGATTTCAAAACTCTCTGCTAAAATAACAAATCGCACAATGGGCATTTCAGATGTCATTCATTTTAATGGCACCTAAAACGCAATGCGGTTCTGCCATGGTTGCCACGTGATAAATCGCCCATAAGAAGCTCTGGATCCTTTTTTAGGCGACAAGTTTCACGTAATGTGGTTTTGCTACTATTTATCACATGACAATCGTGGCAGAACGACACTGCGTTTTTAGGTGCCATTAAAATAAATGGCAACTGAAATGCTCATTGTGCAATTTTGTCATTTTAGCAAAGCATTTTCAAATCTTTGGATTCAAAAGGCCTAGGTGTTAATGCAGGCTTTAATCCATTTCCAGGCAGATAAAAAAAAAAAAAAAATATCCCTTGCAGTGGGACTGTGTCTGCTCTGCTGGGATTAATAGCATGTTTTGTCTAGGGGAGAGGAGAACCCATTTTAATTACCTGATCTTCCGTTCTCCCAAAATTTGGAGATTGGCTGCCCATTGGCATGGACCCTGGTCTGGTCTTGATGACATCAGGACCCTAGACTGATGGAGTGTGGGGACCCGTCTAGCTGTAGGGAGGAGTGGAGGGTCAAATAAGTAAATTTCATTTTCTTGTTGCCCTTGACAAAAATTAGCAATTTAATTAGATTTAATTTACACAGTTGGGCTTTATTAAAATGTAATGTTTCCTATGTTCGTGTTTACCACTAACAGGTCATGTTGTCAGTTTGCCGCACAACATAACAATTGAACTAATTAATGTAAAACCGTTACTAATGAGTACATTTGTGTCTCCTATTTCCTACTGGAAAATATGATTGCTCAGTGTCTCTAAGGAATGGAGTTAGTGAAACTGCTGGAAGGCATATATATATATATATATATATTGTGCAGCTGAAATCCTGCAGATTGCAATATCCAACTTGACTGTACAAGGCACCACAAAGGGGTGCTTTTTAGTTTATGACTGATGACGATTGCCTTAACCTTTTAAAATGAAGTTATCACAGGAGAAATACAGCTAAAAGTGACAATATTCCAAAACTGCTAGTAGCTAAATTCTCTATCGGCTTTTCAATACTTTTATTCACTAACCTGAAAGACTTGTGAAGTACTAATTTGCATCCTTTTTCTGGGTTGTGTCTTTAATTCTGAAAGCTAGAAGGGGGTCAGCATAACAGCCAGGGGACTAGCGTTTTAAAGAGGCGACAAATAATGACCTCCATATTTCTCTCAGGACAGGTTTCTTTTAGGCCTCACTAATTTCTTGTAAATTCTGTTTATCCTGGCAGGAGAAAATCAGCATTATAAACTCATCTAAGCTTCATCATTTGAAAGCAGTATAGGCGAGTTTAGCAGAATCTGGAAGTTTATTTCATTGGGCAGAATTTTCATTTATTCTGGCCATTGAAGTAAACACTGAAGTGCTAAACACATCTAGTGTTTATGAGCGTTTATTAGAGCTGCACGATTCTGGATAAAATGAGCATCACAACTTTTTTTGCTTAGAATAAAGATTACGATTCTCAGCGTAACATCATCTTTTACATTATACAAAAAATTGGGCTAATTTTACTGTTTAGTTTTTTTTTTATTCATTTAAAGTGTATTTTTTCCCAAAAAACTGCGTTTGAAAGACTTCGGCACAAATACAGTGTGACATAAAATATTGCAACGATCGCCATTTTATTCTCTAGGGTCTCTTCTAAAAAAAAATATATATATGTTTGCGGGTTCTAAGTAATTTTATAGCATCAAAATACTGATTTGAATTTGTAAACAAGTGTCAGAAAAAGGCTAAGGCCTCTTTCACACATGCTGTCCGTTTGTCCGTTTTTCATCCATCCGTTGACAGATGAAAAATGGACATCAATGCATCTCTATGTAAAAACGTATGACAACGGATGATCATCCGTTTTCATCCGATTCCGTCAATGTCTGTTTTTTTGAACAGACGAATGCCCTATTTTTCATCTGTCAAAAAAAACGATTGGGCGAAAAATGGATGACAACGGATGAAAAACGGATGAAAACGGATGACAACGGATGAAAAACATGACAACTGACGAAAAACTGATGAAAAATTGATGGAAAACTGATACATTTTGACGTGACTGAACTGATTAACTGAACGGACCGTATGTGTGAAAGGGGCCTTAGTCTTTAAGAGGTTAAACTGCCCTCAATTACAGACGGAAGTTCATCCCTTTGATCTAAAAGAATGAAATGATACATTGTTAAGCATTGTGTTTATAGTTATCTCGCAGCCTTAACAATGTTGATAAACATTTGCGGGAGGCTCTTTTTTTTTTTTTTACAGCTGTGAGCGAGCAGAGAACAGCTCTGTAAGTGTCCGTTCACACATATGCGATGCGGAAACCCTGCAAATCCACTGTGGGTCTCTTTCGCATCACACTCAACTTGCAGGCAGTTCACACTGCCATTTGCGAATCTCTGGGTGGGTCAATACAAAGTTAATGACACCCCCAGATTAGTTGGCATATCGCAGTGCGAACTGTCAATTCGGATTCGGACATGATTCAGATTGCATAGGTGTGAGCACCCATGGGATCCGATTCTGGTGTGGACCAAAAAAAGGGTCCTGTGTGACTTTGGTCGGAATGCGATGCTAATTCAGCCATACAATCTGACATCGCATGTGATTTGCAGAGCAGTGCGCTGCAAATCACATGCGATGTCTGACATTGCATATGTGTGAACTGGCACTAAGAATCGAGGACATGCCGTTTTAGGATTTGGGGGGGGCGAATCGAGATCATGATTTTTTTTTAACGATTCATCGTGCAGCTCTAGCGTTTATGCACGTTTAACAGTGCTCAAGAGTTTTTTGTGGTCAAAATTCTCTCTCCTGAATGCGATTTTAGGGCATTTAGAAAACATTCTCTAAACTTCCCTGCTACTAAACAGATAAAAACATTCATATGTGCATGGACACATAGGATAACATTAGGGGAGTTCAAGGGCAGGAAAAAAAAAAGCCTAAACAACAAAAATGTCACAAAAATGCGAGTTTAAGAGAAGTGTGCTTGAGGCCTTAAAGTTACGCCGACAACTCCAAAAAATAAGAAAGGTGATCCCTGCAAAAGAAGACTTTTTCAATACTTTCCTCTTCTTCTGCCAATTGCTCTGAGGCTCCTGATGAACTATGCTGTTCAAAGAATTTTCTGCATTTAACACCCTTCCTAGTGTCACATGTCTGGTCCCTCGCTGCATGCTGAGATTCTATCAGACAACCGCCAACATTATTACTGTGTTCTGTAGTGACGTCAGGGCCACAGCACGCATTGAAGGACTTCTGTATCAGAGACAGATGCAAAAGATTCTATGGCTGGGTATAGCTCTTTACCAAAGTGAAGATCTAACAGATGGTGGGATAGATAGGCAGGGGCTGCCTTTTTTCTAATTTTTCACTTTTGTTTTTTTTTTAGGTGACAAATAATGTTACAGTAAACAATTAAAAATTAACTCTAACATGCGAGAGGTGTTATTTACCTCCATTTTTCTTATCACTAAACAGATTACCTTAGAACTAAGCCGTGACATGGTCGCCCGGACACCGCTGAGGCAGCTGACATCTTCCCGTCTCTTCCAGGTTCAGCGACTCCAGCACTTTGAGTGGCCGGAGCCGGGATGACGCATGTGCGCGGGAGTTCCCTTTCCGGCAAGGAGCTCTAAAGGTCCGCTGGACCTTCAGAGCGCATGCGCCGCTGGTGTCACTGGCGCTGGCTAATATATCCTAAACCGTGCAGGTTTAGGAGATATTAATTTTACCTACAGGTAAGCCTTAATATAAAAGTTAAAACGCGGAGTATACTACGGCTTTAATGCACCGCATACTAGCACATTATGATGGACTTACCTATAAAATGAAGCCCTCCAGCAGTGTGCTGTCACTGCTGACAGGGCTTCCATCTTCACTCGGTCTTCCTTCCGGGTTCGCTGGCTTAGGCCGATTTAAATGGCTGAGCCTTGATGACCTCAGTCCCGCGCATGTACACAGGAGCCACAATCACAGCACAGTGCTCTGAAAGGACGGCTGCAAAATATTATTTGTACCTAGAAGTAAGCTTTATTATATGTTGATGTGAGGGCTGCTGGGTATTGATTCTGGAAAGTTCGGGTGACGAGGAAGTTTCTCCAATGGCCCTCATCTCAGTTGAACCGGAGATCCCAGGGCCAGGTAACAAACAGAAAAGACCAGCAAGACCCCAAACAAACTCAAGGTGCAGGACAGCAAGGTGGGGAACATTGGAGCAGCTGCTAGAGAGTAGGGGGAGTACAGGTGGGTTTGATTTCCTTTTTGCTGTGTGATCTGCTTCGTTTTTGGAGAAGAGGTGAATCGATTGCTGGCATTTTGATGATACAGGGTCAATCCGGTCCAATCACAGATTGAGTTCATGGGCTTGCCACACACTCGTTTTGACCACTCCATAACTTGAAGGTCATTACTTTCTGGTAAGCAGGATCTCTTCTCCTGACACATTGGTTACTTGAGCTTTCAAGATTCACTGCATTTGGTGTGGGGATCGCCTCTTCTATTTATGAACATTCCTTTATTGGACTGAGCATTATAATTTTTTTGGCGCTGCACCTTGTTGTTTTACTTCTTTATTATAAGCTTACCTATAGGTAAAAGTTGCAAAGCAGAGTTTAATAGAAGTTCTATTGACACAATGGTGTTGGGATGCGGTGGTTTCTACTACAGCCCATTGTGCTAAAAACAAGTATTGCATGTTGAGGATAGTACTGATAAAATGTGGTTCTTTTTTCAGTGCACACCAGTGCAACTGCAGACAGAAACTATACAAAACAAGACAAGTTTGCCTTGTTTTTGTGTTAGGACTGCATTGGGCAACAGTGATGGTGTGAGCGGGCCCAAAAAAGTGTTACATGCAAGAACTACTTAAATCTGTCACACATGGTACTAACAATGAAAATGTTGCAGGGTTTTTATGAATTTGGTTCAAGGCTTCCAACCACATGCACTCTGCCAGAAATGGGGTTGATTTACTAAAACTAGAGCGTGCAAAATCTGGTGCAGCTCTGCATGGAATCCAATCGGCTTCCAGGTTTTTTTGTAAAACCTTAACCACTTAAGCCCCGGAAGATTTTACCCCCTTCCTGACCAGGGCCTATTTTGCGATTCAGCACTGCGTGAATTTAACGGACAATTGCACGGTCGTGCGACGCTGTACCTAAACGAATTTGACGTCCTTTTTTTCCCACAAACAGAGCTTTCTTTTGGTGGTATTTGATCACCTGTGCGATTTTTTGATCATGCGCTATAAACAAAAAAAGCGTCAATTTTGCAAAAATAACAATATTTTTCACATTTTTTATATGAAATTCCCCCCCAAAAAAATGTAAAAATCAAAATTTTTTAACATTTTAGGCCAATTTGTTTTGTGCTATATATGTTTGGTAAAAAAAAATTGCAAAAAGCGTATTTTGATTGGTTTGCGCAAAAGTTATTGCGTTTACTAAGGGAAAGATTTTTGTAATTTTTATTGTTTTTTTTTTTAACGAGTAATGGCGGCGATCTGTGATTTTTTTTTTTTTTTTTGCGGGACTGCGACATTGCGGCGGACAGATCGGACCCTTGACTGACATTTTTTACACTTTTGGGGGTACCAGTGACATTACTACAGTAATCAGTGCTATACATATGCACTGTTACTGTAGAAATGACACTGGGAGGGAAGGGGTTAACTTTATTGGAGAGAGAGGGGTTAAGTGTGTCCCTAGGGGCGTGCTTCTAACTGTGATTGGATGTGGCTATGTGTGTAACAGCAGAGATCAACGGTCCTACATAGCAGGACCGTTAGATGATCTCTGCTGTTACACAGGGGAGAATGACAGGCGGCTGTGTTTACATTAGCCGCCTGCCTTTCTCCCGCTGTATCCGACGATCGCGAGTGACATCGGGTCCGCCGGTCACACGCGCGGGCTTCCTAGTGAACGAGCGGGGGGGCGGGCGTGCGCCTCCGGCAGCGCGTGCTCGCCCCCTATTGGCTCCCAGGCTAGTGACGTACCGGTACGTCACTTTGCCTGGGAGGGGCCCAGCAAGTGGTTAATTGAACAAGCTGAGGTTAGAAGCTGATTGACTACTATGCAAAGCTGCACCAGATTTTGCACTCTCCAGTTTTAGTAAATCAACCCTAATGCTTTGTAAATGTCTTATTGAACCGCCCTCGTTGGCTTTTTGTTTAAGCTTCCACTACTCGCCAAGAATTAACATTTTTTCCTGTACTGTGCTGCATGGACTACAATGACATTTATAAACAGAGTTTGCTTGTATGTATTAAGGTCATAATTTGCACATAGGAATGAAAACTGTAAATGTTATTGTAGCAGAAGACAGATTTTCAGCAATGTATCACAATGTATATAAGTATATTGTATTTCTTTTTCTGGTTGGGTGAATTTCAGCTGGCCGTGTACTTCGGACCCAAACACTGAAATGGCCTAGTGCCCACAGCGTGTACACAACACGTGTAATGCTTTGGATAGCTATTTTTTCTCTTGGCTGTTGTGAGAATTTTAAAGGAGTGGCAGTAAGCAATAATTTGCTTACTAAATCATTCCCATCACCTAAGGAAGTGTGGGTCTGGTGACAATCTGATTTGAGATATGTTTTCCACTAAATATAGAGAGGATGCCATGGGAACAGTTACAATTATGTTTTTGGGCCTCTACGTAATGGCATGATTCTGAACTGAAAGTTAATAGTATATATTTTATTGATCTCTTGGTATGAAGATTTCTATTTGTTTAGGGCTACAGAATATTAGGTCTAAACTTCAGACACACAAAAAAATGAAAATAGCCCACTTTTTTGTTAGAAGTTGGCTCCTACATTCCTTTTTTAAAAATGCATCAGTTGGAGAATTTACATAAAACCACCTACAGACCGCACAGCATTTTTGGAACTGCAACTCTTATGTCTAGTACACCTGATGAGAAAATCTGATTAA
The DNA here is from genome assembly GCF_965119305.1 of Pelophylax lessonae. Lineage (NCBI taxonomy): Eukaryota > Metazoa > Chordata > Amphibia > Anura > Ranidae > Pelophylax > Pelophylax lessonae. The sequence continues at coordinate 351,441,575 of NC_138771.1, forward strand.
AAATACCGCTTTCAAAGCCATCATACGTTAATCTGATCCTTAGTACACAGCTTTTGAGAGCCGATCACGACAGTTCATCAAAAATTATCGGAAGGGACAAACACGAACATTTTTCTTATACTATACCAGAACAAATGATTTTCTTTTAATCAGTGCAGTATTACTGCAAAAAAAATTCAGTGACCAAGATAGCGCATGCTCGGAAACGAAAGAATACAATACATGACTTCACTTCAAAAGTTGTATTCTGTCGTATGAGAATTTTCGTAACTTTAGTGACTTATTGGTTTTAGATATGAGACTATCATGCAAAAAAAAAAAAATGAACGATCATTCGTCCAATATTCTCATCGTGTGTACAAGGGTTTAGCTAGCGCCATGCTAAGGGTTGGGCAGAGGTTGGCAAAAAGGTGGGATTGGCTAAAGTGGGTGTTTAACCCGTGGCCCTCCAGCTGTTGCAGAACTACAAATCCTGTGAAGCATTGCAAGGCTGACAGTTACAAGTATGACTCCCAATGGCAGAGGCATGATGGGACTTGTAGTTCTGCAACAGCTGGAGGGCCACAGGTTGAGCACCCATGGCTTAGAGCAGGGGTCTCCAAACTATGGCCCTCCAGTTGTTCAGGAATTACAATTCCCATCATGCCTGGTCATGTCTGTGAATGTCAGAGTTTTACAATGCCTCATGGAATTTGTAGTTCCGCAACAGCTGTAGGTCCGTAATTTGAAGAGTCCTGACTTAGAGAATAGAACTCTGACATCATCTAGTAAGTAGGCTTGTGCTCCGTGTTCTTTTTCTTGCCATGCCATGGATTAGCACATGCTGTCTTTTTTTATTGCTAGAGAGTAGCTCTCGAGCAAGAGGGATGGGATTGTCTCTCACCTTCAAAACTAAAGGGGATGTTTTACCGATTGCACTTTGTGTGCAAGAGAAATTAGTATAAATAGTGCCCATCCAACGGAAGTAGCTGCAGAAAAGGGTTGGTATTCTAAGAAAACTTACTGTCATTTCTCAAATGATCTTCAAATAATGCAATTCATTCCATGTATTCCATGTATTCCAGAAATTTTCTAGAAAAGATGTTTTCATTAAGGGTGCAGTGTGGCTTTGAAGTGTCCATAAAGTGAAACATTGCCTTTACCAGCCTTGGCTCAAACTTTTTAATTGATTTTGGCTAGGCATACATATGATCAAAACTGATAGATCTTGGTGTGGAGATAATAGAAGTGGTTGCATGAAGACTGTTAAATGTAGATGGAGTTCATTACATTTTTAGGACATCCCATCCTTCCTATTTAATAGCTAAGCAAATATTGACAGGAAATTAGATTATTTTTTTTTGCCTGGTTAATAATTATCAGATCACCTCTGAAATGGCCTAATTTTCCAATAGTTGGCCTGTGAAAAGGGTTCCTGCATTCAATAGCAATATGAGTATGTTGAAGGGGCTGTCTGTCGAAAAGGCAGACAGTCTTGTGAGAAACCACATGTCCCAATTGGTTATTCAACTGTGCTATTCTTTAAGATTTACTAATTGATTGGTTTATGATTATATTTTTGTCTGTTTCCAATTAAAGTGATATTAAAGAATAGCTTAAATTGATTGTAAACCTATATATATTTTTTTAAAATGGAAAACATGTTATACTTACCTGCTTTCTGCAGTGGTTTTGCACAGAGCAGCCCAGATACTCCTCTTCTCTGGTCCCCCTTAGCACCCTTGGCCCCTCCCTCCTGCAGAGTGCCCCCAGAGCAAGCAGCTTGCAATAGGGGCACCTAACCATGTGCACTTTGGAGCCACTGCTCTGTGTTCCAATTCACACAGAGCCGCCACTGCATGAAGGCAAAAACCGATATCCTTTAGAAGCACTTTAAGATCTACCTTGTTTCCATTTTGTTTGGACCTAAATGCATATTATGTCATTTTTGCTTTGGTATTAGGTTTATACAGGGTTTAAAGCTGAATTCCAGAAATTCAGCTTCTTTCTTAAAAGCATAGACACACTAGGAATTAACATAAACATAAAAGCAAGAGTATGGGACTTTAAATGAGGTTGACTAGACAAGGAAATTTATTATAAAAGTACAATAATACAAAAAACATATGAAGTATTGTATGTATGTATGTATTGTAATACATTTGTATTATTGTACTTTTATAATAAATTTCCTTGTCTAGTCAACCTCATTTAAAGTCCCATACTCTTGCTTTTATGTTTATGTATATTTACAGGGATGGAGGATACTAGACATGATATGTGGCAAAGCACAGACGATTTATTCCCTTGCATACACTAGGAATTAAGTCCAAGGACGTGCATGACATCTCATGGGCTTATCTCTATTATATATGTGACAGTTTTATTGCACTCTCAGAAAATGGCTATCATTGTATTTCAGGAACCCAACCCTGATGATTCAGGTCTACACATCATCAACATTCGAATTGGCACAGCTACTATGCCTGCCCCCCCCCCCCTGCCCAGTTACAGAAGCCTTTGTTTTATGTGAACTCATTCACAAAATACAAAGGCTTATCTGAAGGAGCAGCAGGGGGGAGGGGCGGGCATAGCTGCTCTGTGTGCCTCTCTCTCCAATCTCCCAGTCGAGTGTCAGTGTATGCCCTGGCAGAGCAATAAATCTGTCAGATATAAATAATAGAGATAAGTCCAGGGAGGTGCATGACATCTCCTGAACGTAACGCATAGTGTGCCTGCAATTTTTACAAAGCGACTAAACTCCTGGAATTCAGCTTTAACTATTGTAATGCATTTCAAGCCGTAAATGAAATGGAACCTATTTAGTAACAGAACAAAGAGCAATGATGAGAAGCTGCAGTTCAGGACCTCTTTATTGTACATCACTATTCTTTTAGCATTTAGCAAAGTTAAATACATGTTTATTTAACATCATTGTTAACTTTTGGATATAATTTTTTAGCAATTGTAAATGTAGTGCCCCCCGCATAGTCAAGCCCTGCTTAATTGGCAGCTACATATCATGCAGATAAGTTAAATGCCATTTTAAATTATAATGGACAACTACAGTATATGTGCATATCTAATTCCTTCTACTGCCATTATGACAGAAAAGCATTGCTGTAGTGAAGCTGTACTCAGCTTATTTGAAAAACCAAACAGCATATAAACCTGACAATATTGCAGGAATGTAATGCCCCTGTTCTGCCGAAAACTCCAACTTGCCGAATTCTCCATTGACGTTACTTCCAGTGAGGGTACACCCGGAATAATTGGAGATTTCGACCACTTGGTGTTTTTTTACACAACACTGGCAGCCTTTACGTTCCGGTATAGGCTATAATTAGTGGAGATTGTTAGTCCGCCCGCTAGTTATCACCGCCCTGGAGGCAACCATGTTTTTGGTTACTAGCGGTTGGACTAACAATCTCCACTAATTATAGCATCCACCGGAGTGTAAAGGCTTGCCGGTGTTGTGTGAAAACACCAAGTGGTCTGAATCTCCAACTATTCCTCGCGTACACTCATTGGAAGTAACGTCGTTGGAGTTTTCGGCAGAACATCCCGCCTGTCTTTCTAAGCATTCCTTTTTTTTACTGAAATCCCATGGTGGTGCAAAACTGTCTAGTGTGGGATCTGCCAGTCGTGCCTCTTGTCAGTAAAAATGAAAGTTCATACACATGCCTTAGGTTTTGGCAGTAATCAGTAACCTCCTTTTATCTGTTCATGGACTTCCACAGCATTCAAAAGTAAATTGATCATTTTATAAATCCAAAACTTGTAATGAATCATCTAACCTTAACTCTTGTAAAAAAAAAACAGTGTCTACAGACTACAGTCAAAAAAGTAAAAATCGCGATTTTGAGCTAACTACTGCTTTAGCCTGTTGAGTAACCTCTTAGCTGCTTTGAACCTGACGAACAATTGATTGTCACAGAGGAGCAGGCACTGACTTAAATGACGGTGCAGTTTGCCTCCGAATTATGAAAGCAGAAGTTTTCTTTATTTGTTAAGTTACTAATTACTCCCTTCTAAGCAATAATTGTTACTTTTCTTAAACCTGTTAGGGATTAGAACATGTGTGGCATTATCTTTTGCAACATTGTGTTGATATGCAGGTATGTAGAAACCACGTCATAATGGATTCACGACTAGTTTGATAACATACACTCACATATGTACATATTTATAAGTGGGGACAGTCATGTTAAGGAATCTGTGCAAAGTGTGAGTCCTAAAGCTATTCTATGTGAGCAGCCAAGCTAGAGCATCTATATCAGGGGTACTAACATTCACGGACATCCGATCAGTATAATTTTCTTCCAGCAGCGGTCCAAATCGCATGTTTGTGCAATGACTCAGGTCCTTCACATCACAGTCCCCCTCCTTTATTTCACAATCCGTTCTTACATCAGTGTCCTCCTGCATATCACAATCCTCCCTTCACAGTGTTGTTCCCTGCCCCCCTACACATTACAGCCCCCCCTTCACATAACAGCCCCCCACAGCTCTGCCCCCCTCTTCACATTAGAGCTCTACACAGATCTGCCCCCCCTTCACATTACAGTCCCCCGCAGCTCTGCACCCCTTCACGTTACTGCTCCCGGCAGCTCTGCCCCCCTTCACATTACAGCCCCCCGCAGGTCTGCCCCTCCTTCACTTCACACCCCTCCCCAGCTCTGCCCCTCCTTTACATCACAGACCTCCTTGCAGATCTGGCCCCTTCATATCACAGAACCCCTGTGCAACTCTGCCCTCCTTCACATCACAGACCGCCACAGCTTTGCCCCCCTTCACATCACAGCCCCCCAAAGTTCTGCCTCTCCTTCACATCATAGACACCCCCACAGCTCTACCTCTCCATCACATTACAGCCCCCCACAGTTCTGCCCCTTTTTCACATGGCAGCCTCCTGCAGGTCTGGCCCCCATTCACATCACAGCCCCCTCCTTCAAATCGCATCTCTGCCCCTTCCTACCCTACTCACAGGCACACAGAGCGGGAGGCACAGCAGCACTGGATGGAGGGATTTACCTCTGGTGGCTTAGTCACCTTTGTGCAAGAAGAATTTGTCAGAACTTTCCATGAAGATAAAGTAAAAGGATCAGAGTTTTTCCATTATAGGAAGATGATGATTTTCTTGCATAGTTAAATAGTAAGTTTCTTGATGCCACCATGGTGGCCAGTCCTTTAACAAGGCCTGAAAGACACACTGTTATTGTGGGTCATAGCTGGAGTGTGGTTAGGTTTTTCTGTGTACATTTAAAAAGTGACCGTCCAATGAGCTTTGAAAATCAAAGTCACATGGCTAACAGTAAGATAAAGCTGTTGAGTCTTGTGTGCCCTTTTGACATTGCAATAATATCCTTATAAATAATTAACCTTCCTAAGTATTTTATTTTCACCAGAACAGATGCATTTTTTTATTTTATCTTCTAGTACAGAGGTCTCCAAACTCTCCAGTTTACTGTCTTTCAGACCTAAAGGGGGCTGGACTGTAGCCACTGTGAGTAGAAAAGGTCCAAACGTCTGTGGGAATCAACAATACCCCATTGTTGGTGTCAGTAGGAGGAATAGTGCCCCAATGTTGATGTCCGTGGTAGGAATAGCGGCCGATCATTGATGTCACTGTAAGGAATTATGTCCTGTCATTGGGAGGAATTTTGCCCCATCGTTGGAGACATCGGGAGCCATTAGGCTCCATCGTTGGTGTCATTGGAAGGTATTCTGCCCCTTTTATTGGTATCAGTAGGGGGAATTTTATCCTCATTTTGGTATCAGTGGATAAAAATAGTGTCCCAAAGGCCATAATAAAGCACGCAAAGGGCCGCATCTGGCTCCCGGGCCTCAGTTTGGAGACCACTGTTCTAGATTATGGGATTGATTCACATTATGGTCATTATAGTATTCTTAAAATTTTGAATGTGGATTTGCACCTACTTTAGTCCTGGTGACAGTGGTTTTTGGGACAAATAAAGAGGGAGAATCTCCTAAAGTTGCACACGGGTTACAGTAAAAACCTAACCGGGATTCTATCTCTTCACCACACTACCCAAAAATGTTAGCTTTAAATGTACTATAAATTTTAAAAATACATCACTCCTTAGCTCATGACAGAATTATTTTTATATAGATAATGAATTCCATTTTTATCTTTAATATTTGTAAAAAACAATTTTCTGCATAGCACTGTTTAGCAGGGTTAGGGCTGGTGAATGTGGGGTCAGGCCTTGTAAGCCAGTCAATCGGCATGTAGTGGGAAATGTGCGAGGAACTGGATCACTCTGATGGAGTGAGTTTGTCCCTAGTGACACTTTAGTTTTCTTGTTGTCATTCCCTAGGGCTGCTGTATCTATAAAACACATCTCAACACTCACGCCCTGTTTGGGACAGCATTTCCACATAAGTCACATTAGTTGTGTCTTTGTATACCTGTATTATATGAAAACAATACGTTTTGCAAGCAGGGTGTAGTCTTAGTTTCATTTTTTTGTAAAAAAAAAAAAAAAAAAAGCCGAAAATGTGGTCATCTACCAACAGCTGTTTGTTTGTACTGATTTCTGGCCAAAAATGTTGTTATATAATAGAAAAAACATCATTCAGGAATTGCTAAGGGACCATCTGACTTGTATAGGGCAACAGCTAAACATTGTTTGAACGTTCAAATTAACAAATTCTTATTATTTAGGTTGTATTGATATGTGGCTTCCCATGGACTTAAAATAGAACTAAAGGCAACAACCTCTGCCAGTTTTTTCGCCATCTGTGTCCCATTGGGGGAATTGTTCTTCACTTTCTGTCCCAAAAGCCAAAAAGGAAGTGGGACGAAATCCCTCCAAAGTGAGGGAATCCATGATTGTCCCCAAAATCACCATAATTATTGTCTCTATTGGAAGATATTCGTGCTATTTCTGTTCCAGTGACAACCCAAAATTTGGGATTTCCTTTCACTTTCGCTCCCTGTGATAACCGTAAACATGACAGAGTGGGTGAATCTCCCTAATGGGGGGGGGCATTCCATAGGTATGGTGACATAAAATTACTTACATGTAGGTGGCTTTAAAAGTATTACAAACCATGTTGTTTAGGAGATATCTCCCGATGTTTGTGTCAGTGACGTCACTCGCACATGCGCGTTTTATTCCCCATTTACGGCACACTCAGCATGCCGTCAGTCTGTGTATCTATGTGCCGTGCCTCTGATAGTATATCTCTACGGTTTGATAGTTTTGAGCTCTAGAAAACCTTTCAAGGAATTGTTAATGTAGGCAGATGATTCCTAAGTGTAATTGCGCCAACATCCCTGGTATGTATACAAAGAGTTATTTGGTTCCTCAGGCCAGTAAGTGGGACTTTAAGGCAATAAAGAAAACGTATCAGCATAAAGGCGATTTTAGATTTTATCGTAAAAGATACATGAATTACAACATGTTTGCTTCATAAATTATATAGTGCAGGGTGGAATACTCACAGTGTCACTTCTTTACCTTCTTGCACTATCACGGATGGGTCTCTCACCCACCCTGCACTATATAATTTATGAAGCAAACATGTTGTAATTCATGTATCTTTTACGATAAAATCTAAAATCGCCTTTATGCTATTTCTACGGTATTGCTATCTAGGTGTTCCTGAAACACCCCATGTGACTAGCTACTTCACAGGGGGTGTCTACAATCACATTCATGGTTAACACAAGGAGGATATTTTCATGTGTATTCCTATTGGTTTGCCAGGCTTTGTCGCCAAGGTAACGGTATACTAAAATGAGGCTTGGTTAACCTTTACTGAGCATGAGCAAGATTCTGGCTCTGACCAAAAGGAAAGGCTGGAAGAACAAATGAGGCTGGAATCGGAAGGCAACCACAAACATGGCGCCGACTTCGGCCAGAACAGATAAAAAGGAAACCAAGCCGCACAAACCGTAAGAAAGATGCTAGGAGGCTAATTTAGTATCCTGGTGTGTTTAGAAATGTTATACATAGCGGCCTATTATTTCTGGGAACTTTTCTTCAGAGTTTACTACGGCTTTAAGAATTGATTTTCAACATTAGGGTAAGGCTTAGTGCTAATTATTAAGCGTTATTTTTACAAGACTAAAGCTTAAAGTAGACTCATGAATTACAACCCTTTAAAATAAACCGCATAAGGCTTAGAACCTCTCAGGTTTTATTGATGTTGGTGTCCTTGCGGGATAGAGTAACCCACACTACTGGTCCCGTAGCCATTATCTCTGGCACAGAAAGTAAAGGGTGATCTCAATTTTTTTTTTAGTTTTAACAGAAAATGAAAGTAAGGGGGGAAATCTTCTAATAGGGAAACTGCTCTAGTGACATCTGTTTAAGAGGGGATATCCTCTCTTTTATTCCTGCTGTGTCTCTGGGGCATGAAGTGAAGAGTAATCTATATGAAAGGACACAGATGATGGAAAAAAAAAAAAACTTTACATACACTTATATGCTTTTATGGCAATTTTAATGGTGGGGGTCAATATTGGCTTGGCTTAGTTGTCACGTACCTGGTCTTGTAGCCAGAATTAGGAGAGGGCTTCCCTTGTGGATGAGTGGTCAATGCCCCTGGAGAAGATGCCAGGGGATGGTGAGCCCAAAGAAGCACGGGTTGCCAGCTGTGCTGTGGCTTCAGGAAACAGAGCCAGGCGGAGATAGCAGCTGGTACAGGTGGCACATTGGAACATGCAGGTGGATCAGAGCAGGCAGGGCTAGACAGGAGACCTAGTCAGGAACAGGAGCCAAGGTCAATCATGGTAGTCAGGTAGAAGCAGAAACAGGATTGTGGTCGGGGTGGGCAGGCCAGGGTCATACAAGGAGCAGACAAGAGTAAGTCCGTGGAAAAACCTGAGGTCAAAACAGAAGTCTAGAAGGCAGCCAGATCGATAACACTGAATTCAAAGATATTGAGCATGCAGAAACACAGGATAAAGGGAGCAGAAGGCCAGTCAGCAAAGTCTTGGTGCATCTGCCATCCTGATAAAGGCCAAAAAGCTCCAGGAACTATCGCAGGTTGCGTGCGCCAGTGCGCACGATCGTGGTCTGGTTCTTTCCTGTTATGTTTGCACGCATTCCTGCGCAAGTGAGCACGAACATAATTGGGAAAAATTGTCCCCCATTATTGGTGTCATTGGGCCCCATTATTGGTGTCATTGGGAGGAACTGTGCCCTTGGTGTCAGTGAATGAAATAATGCCCCAAGGGCCAGATAAAAGGGAAGCAAAGGGCCACATTCGGCCCCTGGGCCACAGTTTGAAGACTACTGACATAGTGTATAGGTTGAGGACATAAATGCTCACTCTGTAATCCACATTTGTGTTAGCAGTGAAAGCTCCATATCAAAATGTATTAGGCTTGGGCTGAAAACGAATGTACCAAGACTGGTAAACTTTATATCTGTACATTTGCATATATTTATCACACACATAGTTCCTACTGGTCCCATACAGAAGCAGATTACCAGCCATGTTGGGCTGCTGTGTACCTAATCTGTTAAAAAAAAGCATTCCTAACGAATTGCAACTGCTCTCACAACCAAGATGGAAAATCCCATGATATCACAATTGTATTTGGCTCATTTTGTCGACATTATAAAAATTGCTTCCATTGTTTCCCACACAACATTGAGGTTTGGCTTAGGATTTGACATTTCAGAATAATTATATTTGGGTATGTGTGTGTCTATAGTCTAATCTGCGCAAGAGCTGGCTACCTGAGTCATAAGTGGATCCAAGTCATCCATTGTGTAGGTAGCATAATAACTTCGCTATTTCACTTAAGCATTTGCATCTTAAAAATAAAGTATTTTCAGGAGCAATCAGTTTTTAGATTTATTGTATACTGTACTGGGGCTGACAATGTGTAGAGGGAAATTTATGGCGCTTTTCCACTGCATGGAACCGAACGGTTCGGCTCGCTTTTGTGCTTTTCCACTGCTGGTACCACATGGTACGGCGTAGGAACGGTTTGGTACGGTACGGTACGGCGGCGCTTTTCCACTGCATGGAACCGAACGGTACGGCTCTCAAAAACAGTACCACCTCGATTGTGGTTCCAAGAGGTACCATACCCAGTACCATATCCCACAATCCTTTGCATGCAGTCACCACTAGCCACTGATTGGTCAGAGAATCGTTGTTATCCCACCCACTTAACTTTAGTACTACTTTAGTGGAAAAGCAAACCATACCGTACCGTACCGAACCGTTCCAACACCGTACTGTGCGGTACCAGCAGTGGAAAAGCAAACCAGGCCAAGCAGGGCCAAGTAGAGCTGAGCCGGTACTTGCAGTGGAAAAGTGCCATAAGTAGCAGGCTGGTTAGCTCCAGGACTTTCGGGTGTCAGGATTCCACACTAGTGTACATTCTACACTCCCCTCCTTCCACATGGAGTTCTCCTTTAAGCAGAGGGCCATTGGTCTCAATTTCCTGAAGAAATAGTGATCTACCTGTTTTTCCTATAAATGTATGTAAAATGATCTTTGGGAGGGATCCTTTCCTTGCATACACAACTTTGTCTTTATTTTCCTCTGTAAAAAGAATTCCAAGCAGCCCACTTAGGGTTGTGTGTTTATAGTAAAATAATCCAGTCTTCTTGTACTCCTGTTCCCAAATATATATCAGCATAATGATTTATTACTGTAGACACATGAACAAATTAGTCACGGAACAAGCTCTCACACTTCATGGAAACCCAGTGCTTATGCGGACTTGTTGATACAGCCTGCCAACTTTTCTTTGCAATGGGGCAGAGTGGGAAGCTGCCCAAGACACAGTGCTAAATGTAGGCCCCTGCTGACTCAAGATCACGTCTGTCTTGGCTGCCCTCTGCTTTCTCATACCTGTTCTGAAGCATACAGTATTGTGTTGTAGTGCGCCATAGAGGATGAAACTGTCTTATTAAAAAAACTGCAGCTAAGGAGAATGGGACAGTTAACCACATCAACTAGCCTATTTTCTCCACTCCTTCACAGACCTAAGCTGAATAGGAAAACAGATCGGTCCCTGCGGTAACCACAGTCCACTTTTCTCTGTTCAATTATATAAATCAGGCTTTGTGTCTCAGATTTATTTTCTGTCTTTATATGCAGGAAATGTTTTGGTTGAAATTAGAATTCACTGGTTGAAAAATAAATATTATATGCTAGGTGGGAAAAAATTATTATTTTTTTTAAGTTACATTAAATTTATTTATCATTCATTGAGGGACACAAGAATGTAGGGAATTCTAAAATCGTTGGATTGTATTGCCCCAGGATTTTGAGACACCGCAAATAAAAATCGTATAACCTCACCTCTAACCATCAACCAAAAAGGGGAAGTTCTGCTTTAAACCCCTTCTCCCCCTCTCTGCTCCTATATTTGGCATGTTATTTTTTTGGGGGTGAAGCTTTGATAGGTACCCGCTCCCCCCTTTCTCTCTGATTGCCGAAGCAATCCAAGCAGAAGTTTTCAATTTCCCCTCCCTCCCCTGCAGTCTGCGGGACCCTTCACATAGACTTTGGGACCCTTCACAAAGCACATTAGGCAACCGGCTGTGAAGCCGAAAGTTGCATAGCAGGATGCCCACAGTTATGATTCTGGTGCTGGGAACCTGAAGGCCAGAGAAGAACTAGCCCGGGTGAGGACTGCTATGGATACCTGGACAGATAAGTGTCCTTCTATTTAAAGTCAGCAGTATTTGTATTACAGTATTTGTAGCTGTTGACTTTACATTTTATTTCTAAAATTCCTGTATTGTCCCAGAAGAAGCCTCTCGGCGAAACATGTTGGACACGAGTGACCCCTAGCACCTTTCAATGGTTCTATATACATTTAAGTATCTTTGCGATATCAAGATGTATCACTGTATGTGACTGTTTTTATGAATTTGTAATAAAAATCATTATTTTATCTTGTTTTTGAATTATTTATCTTAAACATATACCCTCACAAGCCTCACCCTTAAAATCCCATCATCTTGGTTCACGCCCACCTACAGCGGTCACTCTGGGGCACAAATAGAGTCCGCAGGGATAGTGATACCATTTTATTTTTTCTTGTTCTATGTATCAATAGGGATGTGGTGTTGGCTTGCTGGGTACATTGGCCAGTTTAGGCATGGCACCTTCCTTTTCTTGTATATTTACATTTTATTTGTCCAGACTGATCCTCCTCTAAATTTTTTGCTAGTGTCCTAGGAGGTTGGACACCTTTTCCACAGCTCTGCTGAGAAAACATTTAACACATCTAGCAAATTGATACTTACTGTTTATATTTACATTTTATTACCGTAGATGTTTTTTCTTCATTAGCGCCCATTCACACTGGCGCGACACGACTTGCTGGGGCGACCTGTGAAGTTGCGGTGCAAGTCGCCTCCAGGTCGCCCCAAAGTAGTACAGGACCCTTTTTCTAAGTCAGAGCGACTTGTATCGCTCCTATTATAACGGGTCCTGTACTATTCAATGGCGAGCGACCCACCGCGACTTATCAGGCGACCATGTCGCCTGACAAGTCGCGCTAGTGTGAATGGGGTCTTAACGTCAAAAAGATTTGAAAATTGTTGGCTGATCTAGTCTTTGCACAGCAGTTGCTCAAATTGACGTATCCTCAGCAACAGATTTGAAGGCCATACCTGGATCCTGCTGGGCTGGATGATTACCGGGCTAAACTGGAATGTGACCTGCGGGCACTGGGCTCTACATTGTGGTGCTTTTCAGACTTTTGTCTGACGTTTCTCCAAGTTCACAGCTGTGGCACATCCTCTGATGTTACTAAAGCTGGATACACACTATCCAACTTTTGTTGTCAGATTTCCTTCCGATTTACCTTTTCTATGTAGTGCCTGCCAGATTGCATACAAATTGAAAGTGTTTAGGTTTGACCTCATATTATATGGTTTTGGTAAGTCTAAAGGAAAAAGTCTTCAGAAAATCTTATAGTGTGTATGGCCCATTAGACTGGTCAGGCTAAAGCACTGGGAGCTATCTCAAAGTTTCTACAGTTGGGGCCCATTTTAAATTTCCTGCTGCAACCATCTTAATGCAGTAATGGTTAGGGCTTAGAGCATGGGTGCTCAACCTGTGGGGCCCTCCAGCTGTTGCAAAACTACAAGTCCTATGATGCATTTGCAAGGCTTACAGTTATGGGCCATACACACTATAAGATTTTCTGAAGACTTTTTCCTTTAGACTTACCAAAACAATATATATAATATGAGGTCAAACCTAAACACTTTCAGTTTGTATGCAATCTGGCAGGCCCTTGCACTACAAAGAAAAGGTTAATCTGAAGGAAATCTAACCACAAAAGTTGGATATTGTGTGTCCAGCTTTACAAGCATGACTACCAAAGGCAGAGGCATAATGGGACTTGTAGTTCTGCAACAGCTGGAGGTCCACAGGTTGTGCACCCATGGCTTGGAGCAGGGGTCTCCAAACAATGGCCCTCCAGTTTTTCAGGAACTACAATTCCCATCATGCCTGATCATGTCTGTGAATGTCAGAGTTTTAATATGCCTCATGGAATTTGTAGTTCCGCAACAGCTGGAGGTCTGTAATTTGAAGTTCCCTGGCTTAGAGAATAGAACTCTGACATCATCTACTAAGTAGGCTTGTGCTCCGTGTTCTTTTTCCTGCCATGCAGCCTAGAGGGAATACCACACTCGAGAGAAGGGAGTCAGATTCCTAGATTTTCACAGTTCGTACAAAGCTAAGAGTCCTATCTTCTGCAGTCTTTGAGTACAAATAATTATCTAGCGCTAGTAATGTTGACTCATATCCTCTCTAAAGTCTGCCCCCTGTGAATCTTTGACCGTTTCCTTTAATGGATTTCAAAAAATGATTTTATGGTAAGTGCAAAAATGTTATTTTTTCTCTTGTTACTTCTTACTTTCAGGAATTTACTCCCTTAGTTTCCTAAGAGCAGAGGCTGTCAATCTCAAGCTGTGTGCTGGAGGTCCCTTCCCTTGTCTCCTGTCACTGTCAACAAGACAGTGGATAGACATGACACTTAGTGCTCTGGACTGAGACAAGTACACACTATAGAAGGATATGCTTTGTTCTTTTTTTTTTATGTCTGAGGTTTACAACCCCTTTAAAATTTTATTAAAGGTACATTTTTTAAATAAAATAAACATGTTATACCCACCTGTACAATAGTTTTGCACAGAGCTGCCTCGAACCTCATCTTCTTGGGTCCCCTACCAGCAATCTTGGACCCTCCTCTTCCTCGTGTGCCCCCATAGCAAGCAACCTGCTATGGGGGCACGCAGTGCATGCTTGCTTCTGAGTTGTGTGTGTCTATGGAGCCTCACTCCATAGACACACAGTGGGCCTTAGCTCTGCCCCCCCCCCCCCCCACTTCCTCCTCACTGCATTTGATTGACAGCAGCAGGATCCAATGGTTCCTCTTGCTGCCGAGTCCCGGTGTGAAGAGGGGAGAAGAGATTCAGCTGTGCACAGCACTAGATCTCTTCTCCCTCTCTTCCCCTTCACACATGGAAGGGGGAGGACAGAATGCTATAAAACTTTTTTTACCTTAATACAGGGAATGCATTATGGTAAGAAAAAGTTTTTGGGCCTAAGACCACTTTAGATTTTGGAAGGAGTGGGCCCAGACATATCTTTTGAGTTGATTACTGGGCTGCACATTAGCTGCTCTGGCACAAGATAAACTTAAAAAAGAATTTTGATTTAATTAGTGATTTTTACAGCATTATTATTACAGAAATGTAAAACTTTATCCTTCTTCGTAGGTAGAGGAGTGTCCTAAAAAAAATTTTAACAATGAAATTAGACACTAGTAACACAAAAAAGTCATTGGCACTTGTCTACAGTCTGTAATGTCAGTTCCAGTGATTGCTGGTTTAGCCCAGAAACTGATTTACCCTTATTTTTCCCCATCCTGAGACAGAATGTGTATTTAACAATGGTTGTGAAACACTCCTATAAATGTCTCCATTGGTATGAAATATATATTTTCTCTAGCTGATGTCCTCAAATGCTCCACTTTCAGAAGAGAATTGCATTTACAAATGTTCCATTTTGAGTGATGCTTAGTCAATTCCTAGTTTTCCTTTACATTTTATTGCTCGCTCTAGCCTTCCTAAACCATTGGCACACACCAGTGAAGCATTAAATTAAATATTGCTTTACAGTATTCCCTACTGGTTTCAGGGACCACCAGCTCTTGACAACTTTACTAGATTATTCTAGCCTTGACACAACAAGCTAGAATATGTTGACCCATGTTTTAAAAACACTTAGCTACGATGCTTGGTGCATTTCTGAATGTTCACCCAATAAAAAATCCAGGCAATGGATACTGTTTATTTCTAATTTAAAGCTGAATGCTAGAAATGCAGGCACACATTCCAATTAGGTTCATGTCACCTCCAGAATTTATCTATATTGCTTATATAAAACAGTTTTATTGCATTCCCAGATGACACTCTCTGGCTGTGAGAATAGAGAAGCACACACTGCAGCTATGCCCACCCCTCATCTCTGCTACCCATTTACAGAAGCCTTTGTATTTTACAAATTCACATACAAAGGCTTCTGTGAATGAGCAGAAGGAGGGGGGTTGAGGGGCAGGCACAGCAGTCCTAGCAAATCTGCACCTGAAGGAACTGAAACCACAGGCATCTGACCTCCAGAAGTTATCTTCCCATTAGCACAATAAAACTGTCAGATGTGAATAATAGAGATAAGTCTAGAAGGTGGCAGACACCTCGTTAGGCTTAACTCATGGTATGCCTGCAGTTTTTACAAAGTAAATCAAGAATTCCTGGAATTCAGCTTTAATACATACAGTACCTTCTAGCACTGCAGTTATTTATGCTTTTTACCGATATACAGTACCTTCTAGCACTGCAGTTATTTATGCTTTTTACCGATATACAGTACCTTCTAACACTGCAGTTATTTATGCTTTTTACCGATATATATATATATATATATATATATTTTATATATATATTTTATATGGTTTTCAAGGTTAGTAGCTTTCCGATTTAGTAGCACACACAACTAACAGTTTTTCTATAGTGGTATTTTGACAGTTACTCTCATTTAGAGTGACCAAAGAACCAGTGGACCACTGAGTACTCCTGGAATTAAGTTAAATATACTGCTAAACTAGTTAAATTATAAAAGTTCTACCTGTCAAAAGATTTGTAATTTTGCACAGCCAGTTTTGGGATCTAGGCACCCCTGCCAGACAGCACAGCCTGCTTCTTAACTACTACTGCAGTAGCAGTCTGGTGTTAAGGCAAATTAGGCCATCCCATTGCTCACGAGGTCAGAATGCTCATTATTACAAACAAATGGCCACTGCCCCCACCTATAACTGGCCTTTTCAGCAAGGAGCACATGGAAGGGTGATGTATGTTAAACAAAACCAAAGAAAATTCCAAGCTCAAATTAAGGACCAGCCTGCAACCAACTCAATTATTCTGTTTAACAGTATGCATTAAAAACAAGGCTTTAGGTTGCACACATTTGCAAATACATGCATAAGCTGCAGAGTTACTTCACAGCACCCCATTATTATCTGTTGTCCAAACTCAAAATTTTGAGAGTAGAAGCACATGCATTATAATGGATAGGCAGAGGGCAGGTGAGCCTGGAGGGAGTCCACCCCTCCTTAAAAGCACATGGGTGCACTGGACACCCAGCATATAGCACAATGGCAGCAAAGGTGTCCAGTGTGTCCCCTCAGCAGTATTCCAACAGTACATACAATTGGCCACTGTCCCCACATATAACTGGCCTTTGCAGAAAGGAGCACAGGAAAGGGTGACACATTTCAAACAAAACTAAAGAAAATTCCAAGCTCAACTTACCGACAAGCCTGCAACCAACCGAATTATCCTGTCTGACAATATGTGTTAAGACCCCTGTTTTGAACGCATACTGTTAAACAGGATATATTGATTGGTTGCAGGCTAGTCGATAAGTCGAGCTGGGAATTTTCTTTGTTTTTGTTTAAAATGCTCACTAATAGCATGTGGTTTTGTGACACGATCTGATTGGTTCCTAGTGTTAACTCTCCCTCTTCTTATCTGAACGTTGGTGTCCAAGACATTCGAGGTGGCTGATATAACAAATGAAGTACTTATCCTAGTTAAAATAAAAAATGCATTGAAAGTAGAACTGTGGCCTATAATTCAAAAAATGTACTGCAGCACTTAGTTTAAGTGCATTTCCTTTAAAGGCTTCCTGTAGTTCCCCTGCCACAAATACCCGTTGAGCCTGCCCGTGAAGTCAAGGTTTCTCGTGGTTTCCCACCACAAATACCCGTTGAGCCTGCCTGTGAAGTCAAGGTTTCCCGTAGTTCCCCTGCCACAAATACTCGTTGAGCCTGCCCATGAAGTCAAGGTTTCCCGTAGTTCCCCTGCCACAAATACCTGTTGAGCCTGCCCGTAAAGTCAAGGTTTCCCGTAGTTCCCCTGCCACAAATACTCGTTGAGCCTGCCCATGAAGTCAAGGTTTCCCATAGTTCCCCTGCCACAAATACCCGTTGAGCCTGCCCGTGAAGTCAAGGTTTCACGTAGTTCCCCTGCCACAAATACTTGTTGAGCCTGCCCGTGAAGTCAAGGTTTCCCGTAGTTCCCCTGCCACAAATACTCGTTGAGCCTGCCCGTGAAGTCAAGGTTTTCCGTAGTTCCTCTGCCACAAATACTCGTTGAGCCTGCCCATGAAGTCAAGGTTTCCCATAGTTCCCCGCCACAAATACCCGTTGAGCCTCCCCGTGAAGTCAAGGTTTCACGTAGTTCCCCTGCCTCAAATACTTGTTGAGCCTGGCCGTGAAGTCAAGGTTTCCTGTAGTTCCCCTGCCACAAATACTCGTTGAGCCTGCCCATGAAGTCAAGGTTTCCCGTAGTTCCCTTGGCACAAATACCTGTTGAGCCTGCCCGTGAAGTCAAGGTTTCCCGTAGTTCCCCTGGCACAAATACCTGTTGAGCTTGTCCATGAAGTACACCAATGCAACTGCCTGTGATGGTGTGGCAACGATGCTGCACTGCTCTTGAATTCACGCAGAGTTGTTTACTCTCATGTAAGCCATACTTTTTGCACTAAAGTGGAGTGAGATAATAATGCAAGGGGCATGGCTATCAGAGTTGTCACTACTGATTCATAAGGCTGCAGCTTGTCAATAGGCACCTGACCTCCCCTAGTCCACTGTTTCTGGATAGACAGCACAGCCTCTGTTGCTATACATCCCACTCTCTGTGATCTGCAGTGTCTGGGAGGGGGAGCATGTGTGACACAAATGATGGAGGACTTTGCTCAGGCAGGGAAATTAGAGGAAGCTTTTTGTTTACTTTATGAGTCTTCTGCATCACATAGTAACTGAGGTTGGTGCTTGTTTAGACTGTCATACCTGAGCCTTTGGTTATACTTTAATGATTTTTTAATGAGTACATAATCGCATTCATTTGATGTTTTCTGTGTGTCTGGATTTCAGCGTTCAATGCACAATACGTCAATCAACCTAAATGTACCCGTTTGAAAACAACAAGAATAGTCAAACATCAACTTTCATGTAATGAAATGTCTCAGTTGATCTTTCAGACTTTGTTGACAAAGTGAGCTTTACTGAATATACAGTTTTTCTGCCACGAGTTGTAAAACTGTTTGTATTGATGGCCATGTCAAAGAGTATTCCACAAAAATGGACTTTTTGTTTCATTTTTCATTAGGCTCCGTTCACATATTGGCATCCAGGATTGGAGTCTGCCCCCTGATCCTGAATCATTGCAAATCACAGGCCGCCCGTGCGATTCCCGTGACTTGCAATGGCACCCCAAACGCAGCACGATTTTGCCATGATTGTTGCCCAACGAATTGCAGTAAAATCACGCAGTTCTTGTACTTTTTTTGGGTGACAGGCGTCCCACTTTTCTCTTTGTGCGATTTTACCACGATTCGTCGGGCGACAATCGCGGCAAAATCGCGCCACTGAAATCGCACGGGCGTCCCGCGATTTATCAAAGGTCCATTACAGACAACATTGTGCAGTAGTCAGGGGAGTCACCCAGCAGAACAGGTAATGTGGAAATCCAGCAAATCTGATAGGTACACAGTTGAATTACATACAGTATATGTCAGCTGTTTTACATGCCAGAATATTTCTAATGCTGATCACCCAGTATTGTAATTAACACTCGGATTATAGGTTTCTGTGCTATGTGTGTGCTTATTGAATGAATGGGGATCATTGCACTCATTATACTTTAGAGATCCTTCCTGAGCATCCTTTCTCTTGTTAGCTGCATACACAGATCTCCTGCAGCCTCCAGTGCCTGAATTGTACAAGGCAATAGAAAATGATTGACTCCCCCTACATATCTTCCAAGTTGCACTATCATTTTCTGCTGTACAAGGTATTGTGAGAAAGCAATAGAAATACAAATTCCAAGTATACTAGCAGTCAGTGGAAAGTGATTTTCAGTTAACAGGATATCTCCACTTTCGTGGTAAAATAAAATCGCAACTAAAAAAAAAAATGTGTGTGTGTGTGTGTGTGTATATATATATATGTGTGTGTGTATATATATATATATGTGTGTGTGTATATGTATATATGTATATATATATATATATATATATATATATATATATATATATATATACAGCATGCGCAATTGCTGCAATTTCATTCAATTTTATCTTATTTTATTTTAATTATATTAATTCAATTTTATAATTGAATGTTATTAAAAATTACCTTTCTTTTTCAATCTGCAGTGTTGTAATTTACAGGGTCAGCAACTGAAAGAATATTATAAGGCTCCATTCACAAATATGCGAATTGGAGGCGTTTTGAACCGCATCTCATTCGCATGACATGTAAACCAAGCTGGTTTTCTATGGAGCCAGTTCACATAAAATTAGAATATCATCAAAAAGTTAATTTATTTCAGTGATTCAATTTAAAAAGTGAAACTCCTATATTTTACGTAGATGCGTTACACAGTGATATATTTCAGGCATTTCTTTCTGTTAATTTTGATGATTATGGCTTACAGCTAGTAAAAACCCAAAATTAAGTATCTCAGAAAATTTGAATATTACATAAGACCAATAAAAAAAATTATTTTTAATACAAAAATGTTGCCTTACTGAAAAGTATGTCCATGTAGAGTATAGTATGCACTCAATACTTGGACAGAGCTCCTTTTACATGAGTTACTCCATCAATGCGGAGTGGCATGAAGGGGATCAGCCTGTGGTACTGCTGAGGTGTTATGGAAGCCCAGGTTGCTTTGATAGTGGCTTTCAGCTCATCTGAATTGTTGGGTCTGGTGTCTCCCATCTTCCTCTTGACAATACACCACAGATTCTCTATGGGGTTTAGGTCAGGCGAGTTTACTGGCCAGCCAAGTACATGATCATTAAAACAGGTATTGGTACTTTTGGCAGTGTGGGCACATGCCAAGTCCTGCTGGAAAATGAAATCCGCATCTCCATAAGGCTGGTCAGTAGAGGGAAGCATGAAGTGCTCTAGAATTTCCTTATAGAGGGCTGCGCTGACTTTGGACTTAAAACACAGTGGATCAGTGGATTAACACCAGCAGATGACATGGCTCCCCAAACCATCACAGACTGTGGAAAATGTTGCATTTCATTAGGAAATCAAGGTCCCAGAGTCTGGAGGAAGAGTGGAGAGGCACAGAATCCAAGTTGCATGAGGTTCAGTGTGAAGTTTTCACAGTCAGTGATGATTTTGGGAGCCATGTCATCTGCTGGTGTTGCTCCACTGTGTTCTATCAAGTTCAAAGTCGGTGCAGAGACTGTTTGTTTGGTTTTTGACAATATCTTTATTGAAAAAAAAAATGTCTCCCGGTTTAGATCCAGTGTCAATCACGATGAACGCCGCCACCCACTTGCAAAATCTGCACCTGTCGATGGCTCCCGCCATCTGCCTGCTCCAGTTGATGAGGTCACAAGGGGGCGAGACCACCTGGTAATGTCGTTGGGTGGCCCCGCCCCTTAGCTATTTAGTTGTTAAAGGAAGCTTCCAGATTCCGATAAGCCCCCTCCCCACAGACTCTTGGGGCAAAGCCTCCTGGCCCCAAAACACCTCCCAATGTTTAGGGAATATGGCCTGGTATGGTTCGGGGGGGGGGGGGGGCGCTCGCTCGTCTCCCCTCCCCCCTCCATTTCCTAGCCTGCCAGGCTGCATGCTCGGATAAAGGTCTGGTAAAGATTTTGGCGGGGGGGCTACACCATTTTTATTTCGGGGGAATTTTTTTGGTGTGGTGTTCCCCTTAAATCTATACCAGAATTTTTTAATGCTGGCAATGTTATTTTGTTCGCATTCAGCTGTCATTTCCATTGTTAAGGATGCGGCAGCCGGCTTCCTGGCTGCTCCTTAACAACCAGCTATTGTTAAAGACGCTGGTGGCTGCTGGCTCCAAAAGTTTGCATCTGAACCATATCTAAATTGTAGCTGAACAGCTGCTTTGGAAATTGCCAGTGAATACTTAGGGGAAATTCACACCGGACATGTGTGAACCTAACCTAAAATCACTCTCATACAGATTCAGTGATTGCACATGGATACAGACAAACGGCTATTTCTTCAGAATACCAAAAGAGAGGAATCTGCTATAAAGTTTGTTAAAGTCCTTGCAGTGTACATAGATCACCCAGAGGGGAATGTTTCTTTTTGAACAAAAGTGGAGTTACTCTTTAAGCTACTCAGACCACTTATTAGGCCACAGTTTTTCAGAGCTGGCTGACAGGCAGCTTTGTGGGGAATTGTAGGTAGTTACATCACAGCGTGGTCCCATTGCTTGAACGGGGCACGTTTGGTGGCAGACATGTCCACTAGCAATGTTAACTTGCTGGTGGATTGCCTCTGGGGGTAGTAAAACACAGATCAGCTGCCTGTTCTCATTGCCCCTCAACCACCAGTGTGAATTCGGACTAAAGACTGTATATACAGCTGTGCTTTTTAGGTGCTAAAAAAAAAATCCAGAAAAATATACCATCCATAGGGAATAAATGTAACCCATGTAAATTGAACAACGCATTAACAATACAATGCACCAAAGCACAATTTATTAATTATACAGATATATTTACTTATTGTTGTGCATTGCATTAAGGCAGTTCATTCAAATGAATAGGTTAGCAACGCACCAAAACATGCATAACTAGACTGTTTCCTTGGAGGTACATTTTAGGGTAACCTCTTATTTTGCATAGAGTCTGTCTGCAATTGAATAACAAGGATTAAAGTGTTCCTAAGCCCACAACAGTAAAATCAGTGTGTATGTGCAGTAAAGCATGCTCGTTATACTCAGGATTATACAATCCTGCGCATTGTATAAAAAGGCTGTTTGATCCTGTCTTCTATGATCCTCTTCCACTGTCCCCAATCCATCTTCTAATAGTACAAAGCCTTTTGAGTCACTCTGCTAATGCTCAGTTTGGTGTGTATTGATAGAGCGTTTTTTGTTTTCTTGGGAGAGTGCATGTGATCAGCACAGGGCCAATCAGCACTGTCCAGACAGAGGGTCAGGGGTCCTGCAGCTTCATTGGACAATCATGGGGGAATGAAAAATCCTCCTGCAAGCTTTAACCAGACACTGATAGAAGTCACAAGACTGCTATATGTTGCTAAAGAGAAAATGTACAGTATTTAGAAATTTATATTTACTAAAGTAATTGCATGTTCTGTGTACTGTGTGGGACCAGATAGAGTGAATGTAGGGTCCTGAGTTTAGTAACACTTTAAGCACTTTCTTCTACTACAGTTCTTTTATGTACATCACTTACAGCAGGATTAGGTTGTGTTTCATTTCATTTGCATTTCCCATCATCAGAATACACTTATCAGCACTACAGCCAATTGGCGATCAAACGAACATGTATCAACAAGCTGGTTCATGAGAAGTCGATCAATAGATTGACTTCTCATGAACGGGAAGGGCCATAGATGGATTAAAATTCAGAGGGTTCCTGCTGAACTGGACTCATTTCCATCCATGCATGGCCAGCTTTTGGATACACTGTCTTCACTCATAGTTTTCAAAACGATTCCGCAATTTAGAGAAGTAAGAACACTTTGTTTCTGTTTGATTTGACTATCAATCTAATAAGCAGAAGATTATCAAGTTATTATTACTTATTTAAATGTTTATTTTATTCAGAAGCCAGCCAAGATATCAGTTACTAAAGTGTATGAGTCCACCTGCAAGCCAAAATATACTTTCTGGTGTGTGACAGAAGTGTGGGTAAAGCAGAACACACACACACACATCAATTGTGTTTTCGGGACCCTCAGCCTAAGGGTTATTTTACTATGAATTTAACAAGCTAGGGGATTATCAAAGGTATAGATCCACAGGGCAGCAACAAAAGATAAGTCCAGGGTCAGAGGGCAACAATTCAAGTATAGCAAGGGACACGTAGCAGGGATACAGGCAGTTCTGTGGCACAATCTGGTGTGCAGCATTGGTTAATTCATCAAGGTCACAAGGCAGCAATATGGTACAGCAAGGGGACACAGGGCAGTAATCTAATGTGCTCCAAGGGTTAATTCAGCAGGGTTTACCAAGCAGAAAATAGGTCTATGGCAGGGATATGCAAACTGTGGCCCTCCAGCTGTTGAAAAACTACAATGCCCATCATGCCTCTGCCTTTGGGTGTATTGCTTGTGGCTGTCAGAGGCTTGCTATGCCTCATGGGTCTTGTGGTTCTGCAACATCTGGAGGGCCACAGTTTGCATATCCCTTGTCTATGGGGACACAGGACAGCAATCTGAGGTGCAGCAAGGGTCAGTCCAGCTGGGGGTCATAAGGTAATGGTATGGTACAGTAAGAAGAAAAGAAGCAGAATCCCAGTGGCAGGAATGCACTAGGGGTTAAAGCGGTTGTAAACCACATCTGGCAAATAAAAAATCCCCTGCAAAGGCAATTGCATCATGTGCTAGTATGCATCGCATCATGAAATACTTACCTTAGAAGGAGCCCTCCAGTGGCAGGCTGTCACTGCTGATAAGGCTTCCATCTTCACCCGGTCTTCCTTCTGGGTTCAGGGGCTCTGGCTGTATGAACAGCTGAAACTGTGATAACGTCACCCAGCGCATGTGTGCGGAAGCCATCAGCTACGGCACGGAGCCCTGTAGCTCCGGCACGGTATGCCAGACCTTTAGATCGCATGCGCTGGTTATGTTACCGGCTGCATGTATTGGGAATATCTCCCAAAAACCACAAGTTTTGGAGATATCCAATGTACTTACAGGTAGGCTTTAATATAGGTATACCTGTAGGTACAAGTCCAAAAAAGACTTCACTACCACTTTAAGTAACTGACACTTATAGCATTTGCCTGTCCTAATTGGTGCAGGTTACTTCCTCTGTGCAGTTTTTTTTCCTTTAAACCAACCGAGTCCTGCCTAAGCTCAAGCTTTTCTGTTGTTCACAATGTAGGTCTGCATTCTCATCCCTCCCATAGGTCTTAAAAGTCGTTTTTGCGATTCAGCACTGTTACTTTAACGGACAATTGCGTGATCGTGTGAAGCTGTACCCAAATAAAATTTATGTAATTTTTTCCCACAAATAGAGCTTTCTTTTGGTGGTATTTGATCACCTGTGCGATTTTTATTTTTGCGCTATAAACAAAAAAGCGACAATTCTGAAAAAAAAAAAAAATATATATATATATATATATATTTCACTTTCTGCTATATAACATTTCCAACAAAAAAAATGTAAAAATCTAATTTTTCTCATCATTTTAGGCCAATTTGTATTCTGCTACACATTTTTATAAAAAAAAAATCCCAGCGTATTTTGATTGGTTTGCGCAAAAGTTATCGTGTTTACAAACTAGGGGAAAGATTTAAATCGCTTTTATTTATTTATTTTTTTTACTAGTAATGGCGGCGATCTGCAATTTTTTGGGACTAGTAATGTCGGCAAACAGTGCTAAAAATATACTGTAATAATGACACTGGCAGGGAAGGGGTTAACCCAGGGGCGATCAAAGGGTTAAATGTATGCCTGGGGGGGGGGGGGTTTCCAATTGTGAGGGGGAGGGGCTTGTGGAATCAACACAGGGAACTGTGATCCTAAATAGGAGGAACACAGGCGCTCTGTATTAATTCCTGAGAGAACCACCGTCCTCTCTCCACTGGGAGCGATTGTGGGTGTCCAGCGGCAATTGCGGCCACTGGCCCCGTGAATCCCTGCTGGCAAATTGGGGCACGTGTGCGCCCCCAGGATTTCTCCCGCAGATCACTGTACAGGTACGGCGATTCGCGCAGCTGAGCCAGCCTGCTGCAGTATATATGCTGGGGGCAGTTGGAAAGCGGTTAATCACTTACTGAGTGTGAAGCTTTATCTTTTTTATCCTTGTCTGTGTTCCAGTTTAAGTTGGTGCCATGAATGCTGCCCTAGGTTTTCTGTTTTAGGGTAGCTTCTTTCCTTTCACTATCTTTTCGAGAATTTTTTTGTTTCCCTACATCTTCCCACCACCTGATTTAAACCTATAATGGTCACAACCAACCTGCTGAATTTGCCTGTATTGCACGGCAATTATACAGTGGGTACGGAAAGTATTCAGACCCCCTTAAATTTTTCACTCTTTGTTATATTGCAGCCATTTGCTAAAATCATTTAAGTTCATTCTTCTTCCTCATGAATGTACACATAGCACCCCATACTGACAGAAAAACACAGAATTGTTGACATTGTTGCAGATTTATTAAAAAAGAAAAACTGAAATATCATATGGTCCTAAGTATTCAGACCCTTTGCTCAGTATTTAGTAGAAGCCCCCTTTTGATCTAATACAGCCAGGAGTCTTTTTGGGAAAGATGCAACAAGTCTTTCACACCTGGATTTGGGGATCCTCTGCCATTTCTCCTTGCAGATCCTCTCCAGTTCTGTCAGGTTGGATGGTAAACGTTGGTGGACAGCCATTTTTAGGTCTCTCCAGAGATGCTCAATTGGGTTTAAGTCAGGGCTCTGGCTGGGCCATTCAAGAACAGTCACGGAGTTGTTGTGAAGCCACTCCTTTGTTATTTTAGCTGTGTGCTTAGGGTCATTGTCTTGTTGGAAGTTAAACCTTCGGCCCAGTCTGAGGTCCAGAGCACTCTGGAGAAGGTTTTTGTCCAGGATATCCCTGTACTTGGCCGCATTCATCTTTCCCTCGATTGCAACCAGTCGTCCTGTCCCTGCAGCTGAAAAACACCCCCACAGCATGATGCTGCCACCACCATGCTTCACTGTTGGGACTGTATTGGACAGGTGATGAGCAGTGCCTGGTTTTCTCCACACATACCGCTTAGAATTAAGGCCAAAAAGTTCTATTTTGGTCTCATCAGACCAGAGAATCTTATTTCTCACCATCTTGGAGTCCTTCAGGTGTTTTTTAGCAAACTCCATGCGGGCTTTCATGTGTCTTACACTGAGGAGAGGCTTCCGTCGGGCCACTCTGTCATAAAGCCCCGACTGGTGGAGGGCTGCAGTGATGGTTGACTTTCTACAACTTTCTCCCATCTCCTGACTGCATCTCTGGAGCTCAGCCACAGTGATCTTTGGGTTCTTCTTTACCTCTCTCACCAAAGCTCTTCTCCCCCGATAGCTCAGTTTGGCCGGACGGCCAGCTCTAGGAAGGGTTCTGGTCATCCCAAACGTCTTCCATTTGAGGATTATGGAGGCCACTGTGCTGTTAGGAACCTTAAGTGCAGCAGAAATCTTTTTGTAACCTTGGCCAGATCTGTGCCTTGCCACAATTCTGTCTCTGAGCTCTTCAGGCAGTTCCCTTGACCTCATGATTCTCATTTGCTCTGACATGCATTGTGATCTGGAAGGTCTTATATAGACAGGTGTGTGGCTTTCCTAATCAAGTCCAATCAGTATAATCAAACACAGCTGGACTCAAATGAAGGTGTAGAACCATCTCAAAGATGATCAGAAGAAATGGAAAGCACCTGAGTTAAATATATGAGTGTCACAGCAAAGGGTCTGAATACTTAGGACCATGTGATATTTCAGTTTTTCTTTTTTAATAAATCTGCAACAATGTCAACAATTCTGTGTTTTTCTGTCAGTATGGGGTGCTATGTGTACATTCATGAGGAAGAAGAATGAACTTAAATGATTTTAGCAAATGGCTGCAATATAACAAAGAGTGAAAAATTTAAGGGGGTCTGAATACTTTCCGTACCCACTGTATGTTTGAATCTGAAGGTGAGGAGGCACCAACTGTGGGTTTTTACTGCCCCCGATGTAAAAGTGTAAATGAGCCCTTACTGTTCTGAGCCCCCTATAACAGTTGCCTGCTCTGTTATAGATGGTGTTATGCCATCTGTGACACCAGTGCACTGCAGATCATTATTGTGTACTTGCAGGATTAAAATGCACTGACCTGAAAAAAAATAGCTGGAAGGTAATAGAGAAGAGAAGTCCACTGTCCGTACACCACTGAAATCCACAGTTCTTCTGGTTTGTATCTTCTATATATGGCTCCACTGTGATTGAGGTTCTGCAGATGGCAGGGTGGCAAATTGAGGGTGCGATCTACCTTTGTCACCTAGGCAATCACACAAGATTGATGTCACGCTCTCTCCCATCCATGTGACAGTGTTCAAGGCTGGCAAAAAAAACAGAAAGCAAATTTGTAACTTCAATATGGATCAGTCTTCTAGACAAAGATAATAATTATATACAGTGTATCTTTAAATTCAGTTTTCAGCAAGCAGATACTGAAAGGCTTGAAATGTACACCATTATAAAAACATACGACATAAAATTAAGCAGATATATCCTGTTGCAAAACAGATAGGTGCACTAGAGGAAAATATTTGTAGTGTGATTTTCCTGTTATAGAGCTGTTGTTATCTTTATTATAGAAAGTCTAAACCATGACCTACTGTAAAAGTCAGCAAAGTGTTAATACAGGGTGTGACTACAGTGCACAAACTTTAGAGGCTCTTTGCACGCCTTTGGTAATATGATGCAGAAAGTAAAACTGGTTTAACATATAGTTATTGCCAAGAAGGACCTCATTTTCATTTACTGAAACAGTACTCTATTGTGATCACTTAATATTATCACTGTTATTTTTTCTTAAAGGATCTGTCCACCCAAAACAATACTATTGGTAGTTTGCATCGCCTACCAGCATTTTAGATTGTTTTCTGGGACTCCCAAGTCTGCAGTAAGATGCACAAGACTTGGTCCAGGAGGGGAGCGAAGGACTTTGCCGGGGAATGCATAACACGTTGGCACCACCAGGAAAAAATGGCACGTGTGACCAATTCATTCCTAGGTTTCACAGAGTTACAGTCTCCTCCTGCTTTAAGGGTCTCTGTTGAGATAAGCCTGGGAAAAATGGCAAACACTAAGGCCCCTTTCACACTTGGAGTCCGTCGGCGAACTCAGTTTTTCGATTCCCCGCTGAGCAGGCGGATGACAGCTCTGTCCCTGCGCTGTCAGAGCTGTCAGGTCCACGCTGTTCTCTATGGGGGAATCGAATGAGAACGAACTGCCTGTGCGTTCTCCTCCCATCCCATCCAATCTGATCCGTTGGACGGATGGAAAATAGGGTTTCCATCTGTCCAGATTTGGCGGATCGGATGTCAGCGGACATGTCTCCACTGACATCCGATGCCCCATAGAGATGCATGGGGCAGATCCACCTGAAAAACTGACAGGCTGATCTGAACGGCTAGTGTGAAAGGGGCCTTATGCTGGCTATACATGGGTCAAATTTCGAAAGAATGATCAGAAATTTTGTGATTCGATGGTGCCACCATTGATTTCAAAATTCGACCAACCAAGCCTTCAATTTCACCTCATATTGCAACAGAAAAGAATTTTCGTGGCTGGGAATCGTCTTTTCTTTCAGGGAATTTTCTTTTCTTGTAATCATGTGCATTTCTTTTTCGATTATGTTTCTCACACGATTCTCCCATCATTGATTAGAAAATTGTTTGTTTTTAAAAAGATTTCCAACATGCCCGATCACTCAAATTTCGATGACCGCACAAAAATCGGCCTTTGCTGCAGCCCACTAATGGTGCCAAATTCAAGGGAAAATTCTTAGATAAGATTTTCTAAAGAACCCATGTATGGCCAGCCTTAAGCCTCGTACACACGATCAGATTATCGGACAGATTTTCTTTAGTTTTTTGTTGCATGCTAGTCTCAAATGGAAAGTGAAGAGGTTACTTTCATATGAAAATTCTCGTACGACCGAATTCAACTTCAGAAGTGATGTCATGTGCTGAATTGTTTTTTATGTATTCTTTGGTT
This sequence comes from Pelophylax lessonae, assembly GCF_965119305.1. NCBI lineage: Eukaryota > Metazoa > Chordata > Amphibia > Anura > Ranidae > Pelophylax > Pelophylax lessonae. The sequence continues at coordinate 351,470,824 of NC_138771.1, forward strand.
TCTGAGCATGCCTAGTCTTGCTCTTATGATTTATTTCAGATGAAAACTGTACTAATTAAATGAAAATCGGACGTTGTGTTCACGTACAATAAAAATTTTAGAGCCTGCACATCCAGTTTTTATCGTCCGAAAATTCGTAATTTTTTTATAGTCCGAATTCGTTAATTCGGCTGTTGAAAGCACTATACTAATGATCCGAAAATCGGCAGATCGTTCATGGGATGAAAATTTACTTCTGATTTTCTTATCGTGTGTACGGGCCTTTAGGCTGGCCATACATTATGCAATTTTCTTTCCTTCAACCACAGGAAAATTTGCTTGATTCCTCCATTACAACAGTCAGTGTTGATGGGGGAATACCTTCCACTGTGCTATTGTATTCTGAAAGCGAGAAGTTTCCCAATAATCTGTTTAATAGAATACAATGACCACTGCTGGCAGCTATAGCTGCTGGCAGAGGTCATACGAAAAAAAAAAAAAAACACAGACAGGCAGGTTGAACTGAAGACATCCAGCCTGCCCATAGATGGATCAAAATTCAGCAAATCTGTCTATGGCTGGCTTTGGGGATCTATTTATAAAAAAATTTGCATAGCAACACATCTATTAAAAGATTTGTTCTGCATTAATGGAGGCAAAAAGACGGATGTTATTAGGCTACCTCCTGTGCTGGTCAGATGTTTTTTCTGTTAATTTCAAATGTAAAATTACGCATTCCTTGTATTAAGGTAAAACATATGTTTAGGTTTCAGCATCTTCCCTCAGCCCCTTTTTACTTACCCGAGCCCTCATTCGATCCAGCGCTGTGCACATCTGCAGATCTTCTCTCCCCTCACTTCTGGGTCTCGCTGGCTTTGCTGGGACACCAGTTCTGTCAATTAAAGCCACTGACCAGGGAGTGGGGGGGGGGGGGGGGGAAGTCCCGCTGTCTGTCAATGGACACAGCAGTGGGGCTGGGGAGTGAGCACGCACGAGTGCCCCCATGGGAAGCGGCTTCAGATCAGAGGATGTTTGTGGCCGCTCCCATCCCGTCCGAAGCTCCAGTGAGTGTGGGGGGAGGGCAGAGAAGAGAGTGGTAACTGACAGTCACCAGCTCTCTGCTCATGGAACACTGAGAACTGAGCGATCAGCAATGTTTGATCGATCAGTTCTCAGCCTTAGAACCGGCGGGGGACTGATTCTGCATCCACCTAGGTAAGTGATGTCTAAAAAAAAAAATAAAACTTCTCTTTTACTGATTAGTCTAAATCCACTTCCCAGTATGTGTGTCATATTAATGGTTTTTGGGTTGTTGACTAGATTGATTATCCCTATTGGAAGTGAGCACTTATTGTGTTTGGCTACCATGAGATATTTTCGGCTTTTCTCACAGCCAGAACACTAACTTACTTTTATCTAATAATTCTTCTAAAAGTCCCTTAAACCTGGGCTGGCAGGACTCCTACTGGTTGAAATGGAACCCTCATTGCAATTTAATTGTGGTCATGTATCAGTGAATGGTATACATTTTAAATCAGACGTTCTAAGTAGCTTGGAAGAAAATGAATCAATTGTAATTTGTATTATTTTATTGTTGGCCAAGTCACGTAGTGACAGCCCTGCCACAGCCTATTATTGCCCATGGAAATATCAGATCCAGGCCACTATACACCAAGTATAAACACAGAAAGCTTGTTGTGTATATTCTGATTAGAAAATGGCTGTGCTATTTGATCTATTGCTTTCCCCGAGTCCAGTGACCCTGAATCATAGATAGAAATGTAGAATCGAAATTCCGCAGAAATAAAGAAATGAATTAAGATAGCCATTTACTGATTGCCATAGAAACAGCACAAATAAAATGCTGTGGGGGAAACAGGATTACATAACTAGCACTACTTTTCCCTGCACGTTGAAGGTTATATGGTATGTTTCACCCACTGTTGTGCTAGAACATGGCAGAAGAAGTAGCGGGGCCTTCCTTGCTTTGGCAGTTGTTTATCTACAAGGAGAGAAGAAAGTACTTCAGTTTTTACAGTCCGTTAATCCCTACAAATGAGATGTTAGAGATGTACAAAGAGTAGGGTGCAGCAGATCTTCTTTTCCAATTGCCTTTCTATGAATGAGTTGAAAGCTGCTTCAGTCAATGATCATTATCTAGCATGTAGCACATGAACCTTGTTTGAAAGTCATTTGTTCTGGCATTTCTCCATTCTACTATGCATCTGCATGGGAATGGCATGGAAAGTGGATAACTCATTTCTCTATCGGTAGCATGTGTTTCTATGCATTGCTCTATTTTAACACATCGAAACCAGTGGCAGGCCTGTCCATTAGGGATGCAGGATAAACAGAAAGAAAGCAGCGCCAGCTTAGTGAAGCATAAGGTTTATTAATACAAAAAACACGTAGTGACTTACTCTTAGGTAAGTTAAGGCCGGTACGGTAGGTGAATGGAATCATCCATCTTCTTCTTCTGGATACCGTCGTAGAAAGCAGGGGATGCGGGGTGCCGGTGGTGCGTGGAGGCTGTTGTCTGGGAGCCTGTCTGATGGTGCTGTGGTGGTGGAAGACTCTCAGTGGGGCTCCACTTCCTGCTTCCGGTCAGCCCGACATCACTTCCTGTGAGGCGGAGGGAAAGATGGGCGTTGCTAATCCCTCGTTTTTTTCGGCCGTTATATAGATGACATAGTTATCATCTGGGACAGCCCCGATTCTCTCATACCCCCGTTCCTTGAGCATTGCAATAATAACCCTATGGGGCTCTCTTTCACATCAGTCTCGGACTCCCATAAACTTACTTTTCTAGACCTGGAGCTTTACCACCATGACAATACGATTAGTGCACAAAATTTTGTAAAACCTACCGCCGGAAACTCATACTTGCATTATAATAGTTGCCATCACCCGAGATGGACCCAGAACATCCCCAAGAGCCAATACTGTCGCATTAAACATAACTGTACTCAGACTCAAACCTATCTTCACCACGGATCATTGCTTAAACAAACATTCCTCGTAAAAGGTTACCCCGAAGACATCATAACGAGAGCATCAGACGACTACCTGCAGGAGGACATGAGATTTTTGTATTCTGCAAAAAACCTGGTTGATCCTGCTTTTCTCTATCTCCCCCTCCTGTTCATGTCCCCAATGCAGTTGGGGATTTTGCAGAGCAGTGTTGGCAGCTCTGCACATGCTCAGTTTTCAGTGAGTTTCTATGCTGAGCATTTCCTCCCTGACATCACATCTGAGCAGCCCATGTGACTACAGAGTCACACATGTGGGCATATACACAGTGGTAAATGACAGCCCACTCCCTACCTCCTCCTCCATGCCCACTAATCAGCTTTTCAGGGCAGGATATTTGATCTTGAATGATGGAGGCTTCCCCTCCCTCTTATTCTAAGACACAGGCTGGAGGGGCGTGACATAGCCTGTGACTGGCAGAAATCCGCCCACATCATGTTATTGGCAAAAAACATTAAATATTTGGTTTTAAATATGTATTTGTATGACAATTTTTAAAGCAGTTTATTAATAATTATTATTTCTTTTTACTCTGTAAATGCTGTTTTTTTATTTTGAACATGTGATCAGCAGCAGAGGACTAGAAGCTCCTCCTGCTTATGTTTTCTCTGCAGACAGGCTGGGAATGGTCTGGGTCATGTGACGGCTGTATATCAACTAGGAAAATTTTAATTTTTTTTTTATTAAAATAATTACATTGCCTCCATCCACATACAGAAATAGAAGGGGCAATGTGAATTAAACAGTGTGTGTTTAGTATCACTTTAAGGTTTGATAGTGTCCAGGCTTGGGAAGGTTTCTGGTGCCTCCTGATGTGAGCAGAGATCCATTGGTGGTAGCCTGATGTCATTTTACATTTTAATCTAGGATCGAAGTACACTTCCAAGTTTTCCTCTACAGATTATCAATCTCTCCAATCTAAACATAAACTTTTTATAGCTTCTTTTGACAGATCTATTTAAATTTTAAAGTGATTGTAAAACAACCCATTCAGTTTAAAATAGAAATAAAATGTAAACATTTTTTGTATTTATATATAAAAAAAAACATAAATACATTTTTTCCCTTTTTTATAAGTGATCACGTTCCCTCTGTTCTCAGCTGCATAAGAACTGGGGGGATAGAAGAAGCAGTGCACTGATCTTCCTAGTAAATGACTGTGTAGCGGGGGGGAGGGGGGGGGCAGGAAAAGTCTGATCATTGGAGAAGAGCACACTGAGTTCCCAGCATTGCTAGATAGCTGACCATGATGTGCTTCCCTGCTTAGTGTGGTCAGTTTTTAATAGGCAAAGCAGGGGGACTGGCAGTAACACCAGGGGTTTTACACAAAGGAAGCAATACAAAGAGAATATGAAGTGTTGGGGTAACAAACATTTTAACTTTACATTTTATACATTTGTTTTGGTTTTTGAATCTGGAAAGGCTTCTAATAGCAGCCTAATGAACCTGGTTATCTATCATGACAACTGAAATTTGTTGTCTAGGTCTCTTGCTTTAATGGAGATCTCCAGGGGACATTTGGAGTTAAAGAGGAAGTAAACCCTCCTCAGGAAGTTGTACCTATAGGTAAGCCTATGATAAGGCTTACCTATAGGTACTGTAAATATCTCCTAAACATGTACGGTTTAGGAGATATTTACCTTTAATGCAGCCAGTGACGTCACTGGCGCATGCGCTCTGAAGGAACGGCTGATCGTGCCGTTCCTTCAGAGCCCCGTGCCGTGACCGTCGGCTCCCGCACGCGTGCGTGGGAGTGACGTCACCGCGGCTCCGGCCAATCAGATGGCCGGATGCCGCGATCCCGGAAGACGGGCGACTGAACATGTCGCTCGTCATACAGGTAAGAGAGCGGCACGGCGGGGGCTCGTTCTAAGGTAAGTATTTCATAATGAGCTAGTATGCGATGCATACTAGCTCATTATGTCTTTCTCTTGCAGGTTGTAAAAAAAATAAATTTTTTTTGAACGAGTTTACAACCTCTTTAAGTGTAAAGGGTTATATACCCTTTCCTAGGTATGGATGTGGAGAGCACATCAGTACTGTTATCTCTACTTCCTCACCCAGTTTTTAATTTTCTAAATAAAATAATTCCTGCACTTGATGTCTATAGGGCTGCTATTTAGGAAACAAAATAGGGAGGTAGAGCATGTGTTGACGAGAAGAACTGCATACGGTGCAGCAGTAAAGCTGCTCTGTTTTTACATCTATCTAGGGAAGAATAGTGCAGACATAAGTGTAATTAAAGTAGTATGAAACCCTCAGCATTTTTAGTTTAACACATTGAGCTCAGTAAAAGAAACATTGACCATTAAACAATGTTGAAATTCTTACCTCAGCATTTGCAGTTTACAACTTTCAGTGCTGCTGGCTCCTGCGTTCTCAGTGCTGCTTCCCTGAACTTCTAGTCTTTACAGAAAAACGTTAACTACTGCACTAATCTTAGGCCAGTCTTTTTTTGACATGTTTTGCATTTTTTAATTTGCCTGACAGCAAATTGGCCACAAAAAAACGCATGAAAAGTATGTCAAAAATGCAAAAGACACCACAAAAAGCACTGCAGAAACAAATCAAAACCAAACTCCGTAGGTGTAAACCAGATCTTAGGCATTCGGCTGTGTGTTTCTATTGATTCGCACAGTGTAGAGAGACACAGCTCTAATCCCTGCATACAAGGGTGGCTCAATAGAATGCAGTAAAAGAAAGGAGCCACTCTGACACAGGAAATCTGGGGCTGCAGCAGCTTTAACTGGGAAAAAGGCGACACTTAAAGCGGTTGTATCCCCCCCCCCAAAAAAACCCTGCAGGACAATGGCATAATGTGCAAGTATGCATCGCATACTAGCACATTATGAAATACTTACCTTCGAATGAAGCACTGACACCGCTGAGGCATCCAACATGTTCCCTCGTCATCTCTTCTGGGATTGGCGGCTCCGGTGCTCTGAGTGGCCGGAGCCGCAATGACGTCACTTGTGTGGGAGTTGACTTTTCGGCAAGGAGCTCTGAGCCTTCAGAGCGCATGCACCATTGGTTTCAGTGGCTGCATGCAGGGCGAATATCTCCTAAACCGTACAGGTTTAGGAGATATTATTTATACCTACAGGTAAGCCTTATTTTAGGCTTACCTGTAGGTAAAAGTTAAAAAGCCGAGTATACTACCGCTTTAAAAGATAAAGAAGATGCATACTCGGGAAATGATTCAGTCAGCTGCCAAAAGACCGTAATTTAATTTTTTCCTCCTCTATGCTTACTTCCGCTGTTATGCTTGCTGGAGATCCCATTTTAGACTATTAAAAATCAGTGGGAACTATAATGTGTCTGTAACCAGCCCTATTATTTACAGCTATGATGAACGGAGGAGCAGGGGTCACATAGCGTTCCAGATGTTCGAAGTTCACATTTTTATGACTGTTAAAGCCATTGGGGCCCTGCAACTTTTCATCATTTTCTTTTTTAACAAAAAGCAATGTGCAATGGAAGAGATAATGGGGGGGAGGGGGGGGGGTTGATTTACTAAAGGCAAATAGACTACGCTCTGCAAGGACAGTTGCTCCAGAGCTTGATAAATGAGCAGAAGCTCTGCTGACTTCCTTCATTAAATCATGTGCAGGCAAAAATGCTGTTTTTTTTTTTTTTTTTGCATGTGATTGGGTATTTTTTGCAAAGTGAATCTTTACTTAATTTACTAAGCTCTGGAGCAACTGCATTTGCAAAGTGCACAGTCTGTTTGCCTTTAGTAAATCAACCCCTATAAGTCACTTAAGCCATGCATCTTTCACTAGATGCAACTGGTTGTTTCATCTGCAGACTTGATTACGTAGAGGGAGATTTACTAAAACTTGGAGAGTGCAAAATCTGGTGCAGCTCTGCCTAGAAACCAATCAGCTTCCAGGTTTTATTGTCAAACCTTAATTGAACAAGCTGAAATTGGAAGGTGATTGGCTACCCTGCAAAACTGAATCAGATTCTAAATGCTCCAATTTTATTAAATCCCCACCTAAGTTTGTTACCCCAAGATTCCTTATTCCTGATGTGTTGTGTTACTATGTACGATGTATGAAAAAGTGTCCTATTCTCTTTGCATTGCTTCCTTTGTGTGGAACTGCTGTTTCTCTTCCCCCTGCAATCTCCACCCCAACTCTCTAAGCTTATTATTCAGCTGACAACAGTGGTAAAACATGTACTGCATGCCCTTTTTTCAGTGCACACCACTGCATCTGAAAATGAGTGGAATATTTTAGACAGCAAGGGAACATGTTGTCCCTGAAGTTGATGTGTTGAAACAGAAAAAATGGGCAATCATAGGGATTTGAACGATTTTGACCAGTGCCAGATTGTAAATGCTAGAGGACTGGATTAGAGCAACTTCAAAACTGCAGCTCTTGTGGGATTTTCCTGGTCTGCAGTGGTCAGGACTGACCAAAAGTGGTCCAGGGAAGGAAAACCGGCAAAATAGTCAGTCAAGGGTAATGAGTGTCCAAGGCTCATTGATGTACATAGAGAGTGAAGACTGGCCCATGTAGTCCGATCCAATACAAGAACTACTGTAGCTCAAATTTCTGAAAAAGTTAAAGTGGTAGTGAACCGCGGCGGTTGTAAAAAAAAACTCCTGAAAGGCATATGCATAATGTGCTAGTATGCATCACATACTAGCACATTATGAAATACTCATCTCGGAACAAAGCCCTCCAGCGCTGTGCTGTCACTGCTGAGACGGCTGATATCCTCGGGGTTCACATGCTCCAGCTATGTGACTACTGGCCAGAGCCGCGATGATGTCACTCCCGCCCTCGGTTCCGGCACAAAGCTCTGAAGGTATGGCAAGGTATGCCAGTCCTTCAGAGCGCATGCGCTGTTGATGTAACTGACTGCATCCAGGGTGAATGTCTCCTAAATGGTGCATGTTTAGGAGATTTTCATTTTACCTGCAGATAAGCCTTATAGGCATGTAGATAAAAATGACCAAGCAGGGATTATTACTGCTCTAAAGTTTAACTAAAAGCAAAACTTTTTTTAAATGTTTAAATAAAGTAATGAAAGGTTATAACCCCTATCAATTTTTTTGTCATCCATGCCCCATTGGGGAGATTTCCCTTCAGTTCCTGTCCCATGGCCAAAAAAATCGTTTTGTATTCAGCTACACTTTAATAGAAAGAAAGGTGTCTGAATACACAGTGCATTGCAGTTTGTTACATATAGGGCTGCGTACCTGCAGACCGGTCAGGGTTCCCATGCTGACCCATGTCCACAGCTAAAAGCACCTACAATGGGCACATGAGTAGCAGAACTGGACCACAGAGCAATGGAAGAAGGTGACTTGGTCTGATGAATCTGAGGAAGAGATGGCACCAGGATGCAGTATGAGACGAAGGCAATCTGGCGGAGGCAGTAATCTGCTACTGCCAGCTACCACAGAATACCTTAAGAGACCCATTGGAATCCATGCCTCGGCAAGCCAGGGCTATTTGGCAGCAAAACCTACTCAATATTAGGTGGGTGGTGATGTTATAGTGGGTATTATGGCTGATTGGTGTAAGTTTGTTAACCCCTTGAAGTCGACAGCATGCAGATATATGGCCTCACTGGACTGGGATTTTTCCGTGGGGCCATATATACATATCTCCTTTTGTGCTGGGTGCTCGCCGCACAGTGCAATACTAGCACAGAGACCAGGGTTTCACCAAGAGCCCCAGGTCCTGTACTAACGATCGGGATCGGGACCCGGAAACTCCGGTTCCAGGTCACCTGATCGCTGTGGTAGCCTCTGATTGGCTATCACAGTGATCAGTCACTGGGAAGCCTGCCCCTGTGTTTCTCTCTGTGAATGGAGAGGAAAGATACATTGTATCTTTCTCTCTCTCCTTGCAGAGAGAAAAAGAAGCATGTGATAAAATAAAAAACAAAGAAAAAATAGCTAGATAAATGTTTGATGTAGGTTAGTGTTTGGCTCAAAGGTCCTAGGCAGTATATTTTGGACAGGATTTAAAAAACAAACATTTTTTTAAATTAGTATCAGTGTCAGTTAGTGTCAGTGTGTTTTAGGTAGGATAAACAAAAAGTAAAATTCTCATTGTTTCTGGGCTGTACTATGGGTACCAGCAACCAGTGTTAATTTCGTCAACTAAAACCGACTAAAACGTTTTCGTCGACTAACACAATTCAGATGACTAAAATACGACTAAAACTAAAATGGCATTTTAGTCTTAAGACTAAAATACGACTAAAACTAAAATGGCATTTTAGTCAAAAGACTATAACTAAAACTAATTCGAAATTTGCTGCCAAAAATTAACACTGGTGCATGCTCAAAGCATAAATAATAACATATTAGATTTTTCACTCCAGGACCAGCAGTAGTATATAATGAGTTTGGAAATTGTAGAAAAATGCTTAAATAATGCATTACAAATTACAATTGAACTACACCCATTTGATTATAGATGACTAAAATGAGTTTTAGTCGACTAAAATGTAGGGCGTTTTAGTCGACTAAAATATACAGGAGTTTTAGTCGACTAAATACGACTAAAACTAAAACACTTGCAGAAGACTAAAATAGGACTAAAACTAAAATGCCATTTTAGTCCTAAGACTAAAACTAAAACTAAATTGAAATTTGCTGCCAAAATTAACACTGCCAGCAACAAATGACATGCACATATGTTGTATCACTGTGATCTTCGGGAACAGGAGAATTTATTTTGGTGGTAGGGTATGGTATTAACAAGAAATATACAGCCAAATGAAAGCCCAATTTGTCCTAAAAAAAAAAAAAAGAAGGTATAATTTACTTGGATGCAGTTGTGATGGTATGTACGGTTTTACTAACACACGTCAAAGTTGCAAAATTGTGTTTAGGAATTAAGATTTGTTTTACCCTTATGCTAGTACTAGTATCGAATTCAACAATGTGTACTAAACTTATTATTTTTTTTTTGTACGATTCTGGAAAAGCTTCCTGGTTGCGTAGCTATGTATTGGATAGTGCAAAACAAAAACAATGGCAGCCAGGCTTTTTCCGGGTTATTAGTGTTTCTGATCATGCGCGGTCTTTGTCTATCGATTTTAGCAGACACATACTGTAGTGATTAAACGATTGTCGTTTGCTAGGCTATCGTACGACAAAAATGTGTTTGTAACCTTCGGATTTTGTTGGACGAAATGTCGTGATCGGCTGTCGAAAGCTGTGTACTAACGATCAGATTATCGTGCGATCAATTCGAAAGCAATTTTTTTCATATGATTATTTGATCGTGTGTCCGAAGCATTAGGTATAAAGGGGTTAATAATGATTTTAGAAATGCTGCTAATGTAAATGTAGATATTTATTGCATAGACCCCCTGCAGTTTAGAGAGTGGCTTCAAGCTGAACAGACTCTGTTATCTAGGCACGTAAATCGAAAATATGCTGGCTTTGTGTGTGTGATAGGTAAACGTACGCTTAACCTAGCTTGATGTAGTTTTTAGTTCATCTCCTTTCTGCTAATGGATTATCACAGTTTTTGAGGATAAGTAGCTTACATTGCCCTAAGCTTGATCAAGTAATAAGCAGGGACTGGTTAGTGGGTATCGTACTTGTGTGTCATAAGGCTGTCTGATTCTTGGGTGGCTCTGTTGGTTGTCAGAGGACATTGACGTACTAAAGATGTAAGATTTAATATCTGGAAATCTGATTGACCAGAGGGGTTCCTGAGGTTGTGGTTCAGGCTCAGAGATTGCCAGGTCTTTTAGGAACTTTTCCAGACTAGTAGCTTTTGGCAAACATACTAAAAGAAAAGGAGGAATATACGGCATTCTTTTTGAGAATGCCATTTGTTTGATAGTCCTACCGATTACCTGCATTGAAACAAACAATGAGTGTATTAAAGCCAATGGGTCAATATGACAACTGGAATTGTCCGCAGTTGTAGTCCCTTGTTTCTCTCAACAGTTTCACTTTAATATATGTGATATGAAACTTGCAAAACTGTCATGAATGTTAAGGTTGCCATCATCCTGGGTATATAAGGGTGGATTAATCCCAGGCTGCCATCCCTACTTTTCTTTGGGGCCAATGGTTGTGGTGGGCCAACTGGGAAATTGCTCAGGGCCCCCTACATGTCAGATGGATCTACAGAATTCATACTTCCTGTTCTCATGTAATGCCCCGTACACACGTTCAGATAATCGGATGACACAACTCGCTTTCGACCTGATTGCACGATAATCTGATCATTAGTACACAGCTTTCGACAGCTGATCACGACAGTTGGTCCAACAAAATCTGAAGGGACAAACAGGAAAACTTCTGTCGTACGACAGGCTCGCGAACGACAATCGTTTCATCAGTACACTATGCGTCCGCTAAAAATCGATCGACAAAGACCGCGCATGCTCAGAAACACTAAAATAGCACCGAAAAAGCCTGGCTGCCATTGTTTTTGTTTTGCACCATCTGATACATAGCTAAGCAACCAGGAAGCTTTTCCAGAATTATACGACAAAAATCATACGTTTGGTACGCATTGTTGAATTCGACGTTAGTATCATGCAACAAAATGCGAACGATAAGTCGTCCGATTATGTGAACGTGTGTACGGGGCATAAGCCTTCCTAGACAGCAGCTGCTCTTTGCTGACTGGCTAAGGAAGGTTTTCGAGCAGGTGGCATGGATCATTGGCACAGCAATAATCAGTGCTACCTCTAGTACAGTACAGTCAGTACTGATAGTGGTTGTAGCGCAGTCGATGGCCACCGAGAATGATGTACCAATGCCTCTGCTCACACCTCCATTACCACCACATTATAGCCCACAATTTGGCTTGAGAACATTGACTGGAACATTTTCTCTCTACAGGTAGCAATGGTGGGCTCTATTTGGGTGCTAGCAGAGGCAGGTGCTGTAAAGGTGTGTACTAATGGATTGAAATTCGGCTGGTTCAGGAGGGACCAGCTGAATTTTAGATCTGTGTGCGACCCTCCCTGTTCAAAAGAAATGGATTAGTAGATTGTCTTCTGTCGAATGGCCACGCTGGAATAACTGTCATCGCTCAGCCAATTGGTTGATCCGTGTATGGGATCGCAGGCAGGATATGTGATAAACTATACCTAAATTAGCTTACCTAAAATAAAAAACACAAACACGACATTGGATTGGAATAAATAGGCCGAGGCCGTTTTATTATTGGTATAAATAAACTTAAATAAAATACTTTATTTCAACATATTACACATAACACTTGAAAAACAACCTAGCCACTACAGCTCAGTTTTCAAATACTCAACATGAAATTCAAATAAATTTATCCAACCAAATACTTCAACTTGACAAGAAAACTACTACAAAGGCGACACTTTAACCAATAAATAATAACTGGCCGCGACAATCAAAGAAAAAGGGGAGGGAGGGGAACACCACAGCTCTGTTTCCTGAGGCGGCTGAGTCAGAGCCAGTGGGGGTCCTCCTTAAATAGCCCTTAAAATGAACTGGATGGGACTGGCTGAGCTATCCAGGTGGGAGATTTGAGCGGGAAAGCGGGGCTCACGCCAAAATCTCCTCAGAAACAGGCTTTATTTGGGCAGGGAGACTACAGCTGATCAAAAACTACCCAGATACAGAATTAAATTGAGGAGAAAGGTCAAACGGCCCTTACCTCAGGGATAACTTATGCTTTGAATAATGTTAATAAAGGGTCACCTTGAATTTTATATGCCACCCCATAAAGAAAATGGGGGCTAATACAGCCCTCATTTTCTCCATATTCTGACAACAGGGATCCGCACAGGGATCAGAATACATTGTCATATATAAAATCAGACATTGAGGGCCCAGGGTGGACAGATGGTGGTGTATTTTACTGTGTGCATTACAGTGTGACGGTTACTGCTAATCTACAGTATATGTATTTAGTATTAGAGCCCATTCAGACTAGCGCGACACGACTTGGGGGGGCGACCTGTGAAGTCGCGTGCACTGTGAAGTCGGCGCGACTTGCAGAGACTTCACATAATGGAAGTCTATGCAAGTCGCATCCAGGTCGCCCCAAAGTAGTACAGGACCCTTTTTCTAAGTTGGAGCGACTTGTGTCGCTCCTATTAGAACAGGTCCTGTGCTAATCAGTGGACCGCGACCGAGCGTGACTTGTCAGGCTGACAAATCGCCTGACAAGTCACGCTAATGTGAATGGGCTCTTACTGGATATTTAGGTGTGTGTTACTATGCGTGTGTTAAAGTGTATGCTAGTGTGTTACTGTGTGTGTTACATGGGAGATTCAGTAGCAGAATCAACCCTTGGAGTCTTTCACTTCCCTATATGGAAATGCCCTCTCCGTAGAGGCAGAAAGGAAACAAAATCTCGCTGGCCCACCTAGCATGGGAACAACTCCAAAGAAACAGGTAAGTGGTCTCTTAGCAATGCTGCCACTGGTGAATTGTTAGCAGTGATAGCTGACATGACATGGCCCTTAGTGTGAGTGTGATTGGTATTGTGTATTTGTTACCCTGACTAAAAAGCTTTTTTGTACATTTTGTACTTGCCCTTTAACAAATCCTAATAACATGAAAACTCCAAATGTCTTGACTGTCCATACTGTTACAGCCATACACATTGTATGTTTGGACACCTTCCTGCTGTTTTCATTTCAGAGGTATGGGCCTCTGTAGACAAGTTCATGGTCAGTACTGTATTGGTTCTATCTATGAGGACGTGTTTAAAGTTGGTTCACACTACTGTGCTGTGGGTTTGACTCAGTTTGCAGTGCTATTGTGGTTGCATTTTGGATGCAGTTTGTATATTCTGAGGCCAAATAGCACTGTAAATCTCACCAAAGTCGCATTGCGGTTGTGCTGCATTGATGTGAACGGGCACCATTGGAAGCAATGTTATTTCCATTGTCACGCGATTCAGTGAGACCCAAATCACATCTGAAATCGCATCAGTGTGAACCAGGCCTGATTTTGATTTTGGCTTTGTAGACATGTTTCTTGATGTCTCACTATGATACAGATTGTAGTTCTGCAAACACGGTTACCTGTCAATGATAGTCTGTTAATATAAGTACAGGCATACCCCGCTTTTAAGTACACAATGGGACCAGACCATGTATGTAAAACGAAAAAGGTACTTAAAGTGAAGCAATACCTTTTTTAATTTGCTAGGCAAGCTGGCTGGCCACAAATAGGATATGTTGTAGTCCTGGGTCCCCTCACATTGCTCCCTAAGTTTGGTAACCCTGTCACTTATGGTTTGGGAGTAGTGCCATGTCAAGCTGACCAAGATTTCCCATAGACGCCAATGTTAAAAACTGGGAGTAATGCCATGCCAAGCTGACCAGGCTGTGTCCGAACTCGAGAGTGTACATAAAGTGAGTGTACTTAAAACGGGGTATGCCTGTAATTAGAGATATACAGTAAACCCCCCTCCATTGCGGGGGTTACGTTCCAGACCCAGCCGCGAAAAGTGAAATTCCGCGAAATAGAAAAACCCTATTAAAATGCATTGTAGGCATGTTTATTTTACTGTCACTGTACGTGTAGAAGCATTTTAAGGTCTTTAAACACACTTTTAAAACAATAGAAACTAATTTAAACACATAAAAGATACTGAGAGACATAGCAAGAGCTATGGAAAACACAAAAATATTTCATTTTTAATGATTTATATAGTAAAATAACATTACAAAAAAAAACGTGAATTACCGGGACCGCAAAAACTGAACCGCGATGGAGCGGGGGATTACTGTAAATACATTTCCCATGCATTCATTTTTCCCGTAATTAGTTTATTTTGTTTTTAAATGTTTAATGGAGTACATGTATTACTAAGGCTCCTTTCACATTAGCATCTCTCCAAAGTCAAATGATTTCAAGTGTGACTTTTGAGTACGACTTTGGTGCGATTTTGATTGGACTTTTACATTCTATGGCCCAAAGTTGCATAAAGAGTCGCACCAAAGTAGCGCAGGCACCTTTTCAAAGTTGCAGTGATTTGAACGGGTGTCATTGAAAAGAATTATGTGCGATTTGTCATGCTTTGAGGTCCAAAGTCCCATGACAAATCCCACAAGTGGGAATGGACTCTTAATTCAGCTTAATATTTCTATGGAACAGCATCTGGTGCAATTATCAACACCTATTTAAAATAAATAGCATAATGTGCTGGTATGCATTGCATACTAGCACAATATGAAATACCTTAGAATGAAGCCCTCACAGCGGCACCCGGTCACTGCTGAGGAAGCTGACATATTCCCTTTGTGTTTATTCTGGGTTTGCAGGCTTCGGCGCTGTGAGTGGTCAGAGGCCTAATTACCTTTTCCCCGCGCGTGTGCGCAGGAGCCCTCCGTTTCAGCAAGGAGCTCTGAAGTTTCGGCACCATACAATTTAAGACCAGATGAATAGACAATTTTTTTTCGAGCATGGGTTTTATAATAGTGGGGCTGTATTGGAGTTACACATCCAGGCATTAGAAGGGAGTTAAAAAAAATGCTCCTTTCCCTTTAAGGCACAACATATAGCACAGTTTTTTTTTTTTTTCTATGTCAATTGTCCCTTTCTATGTTGTACAATACCTGGCTGATCTTGCCTATTCCGGTCTTCCCCTCTGTAAACTGACCACTGTTTTCATGGCTGCTGATCTCTAATAGTGTGGTCAGTTTATGTGCCACTGTCATCCAGCTCTCTCCTCAGCGCCTCTGCATCTCCCCCTCCCCCTCCATCTCTCCCTGTCAGTTCCATAGTCTGTGTGTGAGCCTATCTCCTTCCCTCTCCTTCCCTCTCCTCCCCTCTCCTCCCCTCTCCTCCCCTCTCCTTCCCTCTCCTCCCCTCTCCTTCCCTCTCCTACCCTCTCCTCCCCTCTCCTCTCCTCCCCTCCCCTCTCCCTTTCCTATCCTCCCCTCCCCTCCCCTCCCCTCCCCTCTCCTCTTTTCTCCTCTCCTCTCTTCTCCTCTCTTCTCCTCTCCTCTCCATGTATTTCTATTTCCTGCAGCTGCTCCAGTGCTTCTAAAATAAATAAACATGTATTGATTACTATGATCCTCTCTGTTTTAGGTTCCTGTTCAGTAAAGCGTGTGTGCTTTCCTAAAATTATAATGCTAAATACCTTCTTTGCAGAGCCCTGCTGTGCAGACATGTGACCTCCCTCTGCCAGCTTGCATTCATCATAGATCTCAGCCCCTCCCACTGTAGTCACATGACAGGACAGCAGGGCTCTGCAAAGAAGATATTTAGCATTATCATTTTAGGAAAACTCACACCGTGTACTGAACACAGGGACCTAAAACAGAGAGATCAGAGATTAATACATGTGTCTTTTTAACCACTTTAAGGGTCCACCCACACTAGGCAGCAGAAAAAAAATTGCAGAACTGCTGGCAGAAAACAGCAACATAACAAACGCTCCTATGGTGCATATTGTACACGTGTTTAGGCGCATTTACGTGCGTTTGCATTTATACGCGGGTTTCCCCAAAACATTTGAAAAGTGTACACTTAAAAACATTTCATGTGCCTAAACACAGCATTTATGCGCATTAAGCGTTTTTCCTGCATGAAACCTCCTCTCAAAACGCACTTCTTGTGATGGTGATGTTTTCCATTTTAGCTGTTGTTTTAACCACGTGTCCTTCCACTACCTGTATGATCGTATGTAGGTTTTTTTTTTAGCGTTGGCTTTGAGTTCTGGGTTGGATTTGTCTAGGCCTGGCTTAGATGATCTTACACTGTAGATGCCTAGGGTCAGTCACATGTCAGGAAGGACACTGCTGTCTTTCAGAAGACTGAGGCAAGCTGGTTGACTTTGGTTATTAGACAGCGTTCCCCAGAGATCAAAGGCTAAACTCGCTGGCATCTGCCCAAAACTGATATATCATTTTTGGGTTGATTTGAACTGTTAAAGATTATTTTGATAAGTTTTGATTTAAGATTAATAGTTTTATCAACTGGTTAGGTATATTGAGTTGCCTACATTTTAGTCAGTTCAATCCTCTGGGGAAAAAAAATGCAGTTGCTGTATTCGTTAAAGGTATAAACAAGAAAATGATTTAACATGCTCTTCAAGGTAGAGATTGCAGGCAGCTCCCAAGCCTTTGACAGTCCATGGTTAATCTCCTTTTCCTGGAAGCTGCACAGTTTCAGTGAGGTTTTCTGTACTGACGCTAACAAAGGAACACGCGGTAAGCATACATTAGAAATCCGTGGAATTGGCTCTGCATTAATTGCTAATATGAGGGAGGTAAAAGTAATTCTTGGCGTGGGCGGGCATTGTAAACACGAGGCACACACTAAGAAGAAACAGATTTTCTTTTTATTATGAAAAATATATCTTTATTTACTGTAGATTATAGTTTATTCACTATAATTTTTTACTTAATATTGTTCCAATAATGCTTTTTAAAGGATATTGTAATGTCAAAATGGTTGCCTGCTTTTGAACACTGTTCAAATTATTTGTGTCTTTCTTACAGTGGTTGGCCCAATATTGTACCCCCCTAAGATGGTGTGTTTTGACATGCAACGTCATCGATTTCAGGGAACCAATTAAGTATGCCTGCAGCATGCATGATTCTAGAACACAGCTGTACTAAGGCTCCTGTGTTTGCACAAGGCCTTATACAGGGACTGTATTATACTTGCTAGGTGTTTTTATATTCCTTTTTATATTTCTCAAGATTTTTATTTACTTTTGCAGATACTGTTTGGCACGGAATGCTATTAAGCTTGCTGTGTATAACCAAGCCCCACATACAAGGCATTCTATGATTTTCTAGAAAGGACATTGTATTACCTTGTTTTCCTACATCCTTGAATACATTTATCTCAGTCAGATCTGTTAAAAAGCAGAGGACTCTTGACCTTTATTTATGGTATAGGTCAGCAACGGGCACTTGGCCTTATTCATAATATAGGTCAACAGAGGGCATTTGACCTGTTTCATTGTATAGGTCAGCAACAGTCACTTGACCTTATTCGTGGTGTAGGTCAGCAGAGAGCACTTGACCTTAATCATGGTATAGGTCAGCAGAGAACACTTCACCTTATTCCTGATAAGGGCATCAGAGGGCACTTGACCTTCTTCATGGTATAGGTCAGCAGAGGGGACTTTACCTTATTTATGGTATAGGTCAGCAGAGGGGACTTTACCTTATTCATGGTATAGGTCAGCAGAGAAGACTTTACCTTATTCATGGTATAGGTCAGCAGAGGGGACTTTACCTTATTCATGGTATGGCTCAGCAGAGGGGACTTTACCTTATTCATGGTATGGCTCAGCAGAGGGGATTTAACCTTATTCATTGTACAGGTCAGCACAGGGGACTTTACCTTATTCATGGTATAGGACAACAAAGGGGACTTTATCTTATTCATGGAATAGATCAGCAACGGGAACTTGACCTTATTTGTGGTATAGGTCAGTAACAAGCACTTGACCTTGTTCATGGTATAGGGCAGCAACAGGCACTTGGTCGTATTCATGGTATAGGTCAGCAGAGAGCACTTGACCTTATTCATGGTATGGGTCAGCAGAGGGGACTTGACCTTATTCATTGTGTGGGTCAGTAGAGGGGACTTGACCCTATTCATGGTACAGGTCAGCAGAGGGGACTTAATCTTATTCATGGTATGGGTCAGCAGAGGGGACTTTACCTTATTCATGGTATGGGTCAACAAAGGGGACATGATCTTATTCATGGAATAGATCAGCAATGGACACTTGACCTTATTTGTGGTATAGGTCAGCAGAGGGTATTTAACCTTATTCATGGTATAGGTCAACAGCAAGCATGTGACCTTGTTCATGGTATAGGCCAGCAACAGGCTCTTGACCTTATTCATGGTATAGGTCAACAGCGAGCATGTGACCTTGTTCATGGTATAGGTCAGTAACATGCACTTGACCTTATTCGTAGTGTAGATCAGCAGAGAGCACTTGACCTTATTCATGGTATAGGTCAAAATAGGGTATTTGACCTTATTCATGGTATAGGTCAACAGCGAGCATGTGACCTTGTTCATGGTATAGGTCAGCAACAGGCACTTGACTTTGTTCGCGGTGTAGGTCAGCAGAAAGCACTTGAACTTATTCATGGTATAGGTCAGCAGAGGGGACCTGACCTTATTTATGGTATAGGTCAACAGAAGCATTTGACCTTATTCATGAAATAGATCAGCAATGGGCACTTGACTGTATTTGTGGTATATGTCAACCGAGGGAATTTGGTCTTATTCATGGAATAGATCAGCAATGGGCACTTGACCGTATTTGTGGTATACGTCAACAGAGGGCATTTGACCTTATTCATAGTATAGGACAGCAACGGCAACTTGACCTTATTCATGGTATAGGTCAACTGAGGGCATTTTATCCTAAGGCGGTAAACCCTCTGCACTGTGTAAGAAGGCCGTTTGATCCTGTCCTTTCTGATCCTCCTCGTATTCCCATATCCCTAATCCATCTTCTGATAGAACAGAGCCTTGGGGCACTCTGCTAATGCTTAGTTTTCTGTGTATTGATAGAGGTTTTTTTTTTTGGGAGGGTGCATGTGATTACCACAGTCCAGACAAAGAGTCAGGGGTCATGCAGCATGATAGGACAGTCAGAGGGAAATGAAAACTCCTCCTACAAGCTTTAACCAGTGC
Source organism: Pelophylax lessonae (assembly GCF_965119305.1). NCBI lineage: Eukaryota > Metazoa > Chordata > Amphibia > Anura > Ranidae > Pelophylax > Pelophylax lessonae. The sequence continues at coordinate 351,490,448 of NC_138771.1, forward strand.
TCGGCTAGACAATGATAGAAGTCACAAGACTGCTCTATACTGCCGATGAGAAAAGGTATTTAGCAGTTTATATTTACTAAAATAATTGCATGTCCATGATCTGTGTACTGTGGGAGACCAGATATAGTGAATGCAGGGTCCTGGGTTTAGTAACACTTTAAGTGTTTAGTTTGTTAAACAAATATTAAAAATAAAAATTAAAAATCAGTTTAAAAATGACAATCATAAACATTTTTCAAATCTAAAACAATTTTAACTTATTTAGAACAGCATTGCATTTATGGGAGAGCAAAGGAAATCTTTACACTGCGCTGCATGCTGACAGACACCATCATGTCAAGTCGCCATCAGCCAAAGCTGAGATTGTAAAGCTGACATGCGTCTGTATTCAGTCATCAGTTTTCATTTTCATGGCATGAACAGATGCCACCCTTAGCAATCTAACACAAGTATGACAGGTTTAGTTGCAGTGACCCCCAAGATTCAGATTAGACAACACTCCCAAGAGAGATTTTCCCGAAGTTAACACTAGTGGTAAAAGGTTTGGGTAATGGATGGTAAGCACAAATGTAGTATATTGTCCACTAGAAAGGAAATATATAGTAAGCTTTGAAAAGGATTTTTATTTCCTATACCATTGGCAAAGTAAAATATTTAGCATTTCTAAAAGATTATACTTGTACAGACTTTTTTCAGGAACTTTATCCATTTCCCCTTCTTCTATATCATTAAGCAATAAAGAATTAGCTGAGAAGAGGATTTTATTTGAAACACAATTAACACTTTACCAAAGCACAGCTCTCCTTCAGCATCAGGTCTTAATTATGTAAAGCTTTTGATTCAGACTATGGAAAGAGACCAAAGGGCATATCAGGTTCCTCATCCTCCCTGAACGTAACACTATGAGCCGCTGAATCTTATATTTCAGTGTTTGTTTAGAATGCAGATTAAGGGATGCCTAATAAGGCTGAGAGTTGGCCTGTGCCATTTATTATGTTAAACAATAAGTATAATCTCCTTTTAACTGCCTTATACTTTGAGGTTAAAATGAAAATCCTATATATCATTTATCTCTACTTAATCATACTAGATTGTATTCTGGCTAAGCTTTGCACCGAAGAACAGTCTCTGAATGTTCTCCTCAACTAACCTTATTAGGCCAGGTGCTGTAGGTATGTTTGCAAGCATTTCTCTGCAGCTGAACGAGTTGGGTGTATTTGGGTTTTTAGGTTTGTTTTTCCTAGGAAAATTATGGCACTTTTCCACTGCAAGTACCGGCTCAGCTCTACTCGGCCCTGCTTGGCCCTGTTTGCTTTTCCACTGCTGGTACGGTGTTGGAACGGTTTGGTACGGTTTGGTATGGTTTGCTTTTCCACTAAAGTAGTACTAAAGTTAAGTGGGTGGGATAGCAACGATTCTCTGACCAATCAGTGACTAGTAGTGACTGCATGCAAAGGATTGTGGGATATGGTACCGATATGGTACCTCTTGGAACCACAATGGAGTTGGTATTGTTTTAGAGAGCCGTACCGTTCGGTTCCATGCAGTGGAAAAGCGCCACCGTACCGTACCGAACCATTTCTACACCGTACCATGCAGTACCAGCAGTGGAAAAGCACAAAAGCGAGCCGAACCGTTGGGTTCCATGCAGTGGAAAAGTGCCATTAGGTGGGCTTTGGGTTCGTTTTATGTATGTTTTTGTTTGTTTGTAAAATGTTATACTGATGTTTATTTAGCTGAAGATCTAAATCTTTGTTTTACAAATGAGCATTTAAGACTTGACATAGGATTCCCAGAGTTTATGGGTTTGCTAAAGGTAGAGCACTGCCAAAGTGGCCTCCTTTCAGACACTCTGTCTCTGATTGAAATGTTGGATGCAGCCACATGGAGGGAGGAGGAGGAAGGAGTGATGATTCAGTTCTGTCTACATTTTACCTTGTTCTACGGAGCTATTGAGCTCTGTCAACATTAGACATTTATACAAAAGAACAAAAAAAGTGACGTGGCAGCCACATTCCAATGGCAGGCCATACTTGGTTCGAATCTTGCTGCTGAACCGGCCGAGATTTGAACTGTGTGTGTGCCGAATGTGCCAAGTTGATTGATCGATCAAATTGGGTACAACCAGCATGCTGGGTTTTACCTGACGTCTGCTATAGCCACTAGCAGTAATCACTGTCTTAGCCTGGCAGGGACGGCTGCCCCTGACTCCCCACCAGGAGCAGACAATGGCTTGGCAGAAAGGGATTCCTGCATCAACACTGTGTTGAGGAGAGAATCGAGCAAATTTCTTTCCTACAGCCCATGGTTGGCAGAAAGAAATTTGCTCCCTGTATAGCCGGCCTAAGACTAATCTATCTAAACCTGTAAAGCAAAAATCGCTATACATACCTTTTTTGCAGCTGATCCAGTCCAGTCTCCAGCGGCGGATGCTGTGTAGAAGAAACAGCCGAAAACAGCTGGGAAATGCCTGGGAAGTGACTTACTATGGGGCTTCTGTTGTCAGTTGCCTCTCCTGCACACGCCTACACAGAGAAGCCACCACTGACAGCTCCGCATGGGATATGACCGGATTGGCTGCAGAAAATGGTAAGTATAGCGATTTTTGCTTTACAGGGTTAGATTAGTCTTAGAATGCGGCTACCAGTAGATTTAGAGTTAGATAGTTTTAAGATGAACTTTTACTTTACGCTTCAACTGCACTTGGAAAGGAGAATGCAAAATATTATTACTTTATATAATCTGAGTAGAAAGATGGATGTGGTGCCTCCAATGATGACAACGAGGGCTTCGTTTGCAGGGAAGTTTCACATAATGTGCTAGTATGCAATGCATACTAGCACATTATGCCTTTACTTTTGCAGGTCAGGAAAAAAAATAAAAAATAACGCTTTTACTTCCTTTTTAAGGCCCATTTAAATGAATGGTCAGCCTTAATGCATAAATAGCTAGGTAAGAATAGGCCTATAAGAGCGTTAACTACTGCAGTGTGAATAAATAGAGAGTCCATGCGTGAAATGGCGATTTTTGCATAGCAGTTTCAAGCACAGTGCCTGATATGTACTACATATACAAACTTTATATCATGCATGCTGTCCATTACACAGCTTTATGGTATGAACGGTTCATCTATTTTCTGACCTGAATGCTATAAGGAGACTGTTTCGTTTTATTATTCAGTTAAATGTAAATTTAATGAACAGACTATTACTGAATTCTGTCATCAGTTGTGGTCGAAATTGCAGGGGCTTGTTATTTTCTACCAATCAATTTTTTATTATCCAGCTGATTAACATGTCTAGCTGTACAAATTGATGTATTATACTATCCAATGTTAACTAGACTTTGATCAGGTTGTGTTTGTTGGCTTGTCTTCTCCCTATACCATTCTGATGCACATCTAGTATTGCCTGGCTTACCCATACTGACAGCGTCTTATTGAAGTATTAATGCTGAGGACAAACATTTGGGTGGGAATTTCATTTGGCAAAAGCAGAGGAAGTAATCAGAATTCCACTAGCACAGCAGCCACAATCAAAGTGATGGCTAAGTTACTACATTACAGAAGAATGCTTCTATGCACTATTTACACCAAAACTGCTTGCGTAATTCTGTGAAATTTCAGGAAGACAACACTTTCTGTTGGGAAAAAAAAACGTACTGTTTGTTGATTTCCTAATTTGTTTAAACAGTCTTGCACATGTAACAAAGAATGCACAGTTCCTTAGTTTAACTTTCCCTATTTATCATGCCTAAAGCTGGCCAAACATGGATCCATGTATGGGCAGGGTGGTTGTACAGAAGTTGAACTACCGGTTGACTTCCATACAACTGCCCTGTTGGAAAATTTCTGCTTGATTATTGCCCAGGCTATTGCCGGCAGCGCTGATTGGTATATTCTGATGGTGGTGAAGCACAGCAGGATGATTCCTCCTTCCACATCGAATGTGAGGATGGAGGGATCAAGTCATGCAGAACGGACACACACAGCCCACTCTCCTCTATGGGTGGTCAGATGTACATGGACCGCCTCTTCGTTTACACCCCACTGCCATCTTATCTGATCTAAAAGGAAAAAGGAAAAAACTGCGCTTTAAACAAAATATAACAATGGAACTGCAACCTAATTGTAGGACACAAAATATCAAACCATACTAGAATAAAGTTGCGCTATACTAAAATGTACATTGACCAAAAAGTAAAAATCTTTTCACTGCTGATAAATACCAGTGCAAATTAAATGGAAAAAAAAAGTATAACAAAAATTCTCTGCCACCAAAGTAGTGATCCACTTCCAGAAAATCAGGAATGCCTGCTTACCAGACATATTGGACCTCTTAGGTGAGAGGTCATTGGCAGGTTTTTGGCTTAATGCAGCCAGGGCCTCCTAGTCCTCCAAGAGGGATGTGCGATTTAGAATGTAGTTTCCTTTAAGAGCCATGCTGCAATGGTCCTACTTCAAATGCTCTCGCAAAGTGACATTCCCAAAAATGTAAGAAAAAAACTCGCCATAGTATAAAATCACTTATGACTTTATTTTTGGGTAAAATATTACACTTACAATTTTTGCGACATAAAACTGCATGTAAAATAGCATAGCCGGCCAGCTGGATACATTTGCCCGTCCTCCTGGGATCACAATGCGCGGTGACGTCCCGATGCGTTTCGTCACAATCTGACGTCTTCCTGTGGCCCCATCTTGTGAAGAAAGGACAGTAAATGACAGATTCTACATAGCACATTGAATGGAACTTTAATCTTGCCTATATGACATTTCCTGTACCGTACCTTTAAATGCTGTCAGTGCCAGTACAGGCATAGGCATCTTTTATGTTGTACGATCTCTGAATTTAAGCCAAGCATTGCACAGCTCAGGAAAGATTGTGCTTCACAGAGATTAGATTGAAGTGAAATAAATCCACATTAGAGGGCAAACTGACTTGGATCTAAGATTTGTTGAGCCAAGGTATACTGGGCCCTGCATGAATAAACCAAACAAAATCATTGAGACAGTACTTTTCAGGGTAAATTGTTTCTACTAACCAAGCTTCTCTTTGAAGTCTGTTTAAACAGGTGCCTAAAAATAAGGATGTAAAGATATGGCTGATTTAGTCCTTCTACAACATAGTTATCTGTGTGACACATACATACCCTTGATGTCTATCTGGCTGATATGTAGACACTCTGGTGCTTGAAGCATTTCTCAAGGCAGTTACATAGCATTAGAAATTGGGTTTAGAACTTGGCAGGTACTGTTTGAGGAATTTGCCATAGGCATGGGCTGAAATTAGAAATCTTGTAAATTTAGAACCTTACTTGTTTATGTCTTTACTGTAAACTAGTCTGCATTTTTGCTTTTTCTTCTGGCATTTTTACATAATGATGGTATGTCACAGATGTCATTTCTTCTGACAAATGACATTTACTTAAGTGTTCTAAAGACCAGGAAAATGATCACAGAGGCAGCCTTAGTATCGAATTAGAATACATGCCTGCTTGTCCTGTCTCTTTAAAACATTTTAAGAACATTAAATTATGGCTTTTGTGGCAGTTGTATATTCTATATTTTTTATTTGTTATATTTTTTCCATTTAAGTGGAGTTGCCCTTTAAGGTTGATCATTATTACTATTACAGGTGCATACATTTTTAGCACCGTCAATTTACGCAGTGCTTTACATAGTATATATTGTACGTTTACATCAGTCCCTGGCCTCAAGGAGCTTACAATCTGAAGTCCTGAACTCCTATTCATACACACACATACATACTAAGACCAATTAACCTAGCAGAATTTCTTTGTAGAGTGGCACAGGGAGAACAGCCAAACTCCAGGCAGGTAGTGCCATGCCACCCACTTAGCCACTGCGCTGCCATTTGCAATTATTCTGTAAACTTGCAGAATTTATACAAGTTGTACATTTTTATACAACAGGAGTCAATGATGTTAAAATGCTAAGCTGCTAAATATGGGTAACCAATAGTATTTTCAAATCCTCCCAAAATTAGACTTTTTTTTTTTTTGCAAGTTTTAATACCTGGTTTATGAAATGTCTGCCTGTATTGCCGTTCTATGGCTCATCAAGTGTCTTAGCATAGTTATAAACTAGATGCACTTTTTACACTTCCCCCCCTGATCTGGAGATGAAAGGCAAAATATCCTTTTTGTAGACTTACAGAATGACCCCCCACAGTGCAGATTCATATGTTTCTGTTCATTCGAGATCAGTTTTGCTGGATTATATTTTCTGCTTTTTGACCTCAAACCTATATGTTGTTGATCTAGATAGTTATTTTAGATATGCTGTTCACCTGCCTCTGAAAACAATGTGTTTTCCTGTGTAAAAACAAAACAAAAACAAATTCATTTTGTGCTGATTATTAATAAAATTGAAAATAAGAAATAAAAAAGATTCATAGATTCATAAAAATGTAATTTAAATGTTTATTCCCACATTAAGATGAGTTCTATGTGGTCTGGAGGGATGGCAGAATAGTCCTATTTCTAGCAATCCCTATTTGTATGTTTCTAGTAATAGAATGAATAATAATGTAAAACTGGTGTGTACATTGCAGATTTTGGAGGATGTTTATGATTAAGCCATTGAATAGATGACAGGGATGGAATTCACAAATACTTTCCCAAAGAGGGACTAAGAAAAGAAAGTCTATCTTTAAATAAAGAATTCTGTTTTGGGTGGATTCTAGATTATTCAGACATTTTACTTCTTCATAAGACTGTTTGGGTGTTGACTTCAATACTCTTTATTTGCAAGCATTGGTGTGCGCACCCTATTGCATTTGGGTGTGCACCAAAGCTCAAACACACATGCATGTATGCATGCGTGCGTGTGTGTGTGTATATATGCGCACACTCTTTTAAAAAATATTAATGTATTAAATCATGGACGGTGTCAGTAGGACAGTGGACGGTGTCAGTAGGACAGTGGACGGTGTCAGTAGAGCAGTGGACGGTGTCAGTAAGACAGTGGACGGTGTCAGTAGGACAGTGGACGGTGTCAGTAGGACAGTGGACGGTGTCAATAGAGCAGTGGATGGTGTCAGTAGAGCAGTGGACAATGTCAGTAGAGCAGTGGACAATGTCAGTAGAGCAGTGGACAGTGTCAGTAGGACAGTGGACGGTGTCAGTAGGACAGTGGACGGTGTCATTAGGACAGTGGACGGTATCAGTAGAGCAGTGGATGGTGTCAGTAGAGCAGTGGACGGTGTCAGTAGAGCAGTGGACGGTGTCAGTAGAGCAGTGGACGGTGTCAGTAGGACAGTGGACGGTGTCAGTAGGATAGTGGGAGGTGTCAGTAGAGCAGTGGATGGTGTCAGTAGAGCAGGGAACGGTGTCAGTAGGACAGTGGACGGTGTCAGTAGAGCAGTGGACGGTGTCAGTAGAGCAGTGGACGGTGTCAGTAGGACAGAGGACGGTGTCAGTAGAGCAGTGGACGGTGTCAGTAGAGCAGTGGACGGTGTCAGTAGAGCAGTGGACGGTGTCAGTAGAGCAGTGGACGGTGTCAGTAGAGCAGTGGACGGTGTCAGTAGGACAGTGGACGGTGTCAGTAGGACAGTGGGAGGTGTCAGTAGAGCAGGGAACGGTGTCAGTAGGACAGTGGACGGTATCAGTAGGACAGTGGACGGTGTCAATAGAGCAGTGGACGGTGTCAGTAGGACAGTGGACGGTGTCATTAGGACAGTGGATGGTGTCAATAGAGCAGTGGACGGTATCAGTAGGACAGTGGACGGTGTCAATAGAGCAGTGGACGGTATCAGTAGGACAGTGGACGGTGTCAATAGAGCAGTGGACGGTGTCAGTAGAGCAGTGGACGGTGTCAGTAGGACAGTGGATGGTGTCACTAGTTTTTTGTTTTTTTATTTTATTTTCTGTACGATTTGTAATATGTTTAACATTATTTTATTTTTTTTACACTTTTTTTTAGGAGCCCATTGGGGGGCTTTGGTGAAATATCAGGAGTATAAACAGACCCCTGATGTCTCACTGTTGAGACAGAGAAATGGACTGAGAACAGAGATTTCCCAGTCTTTCTCTGCAGCCTCAGTTGCACTGGACGATGAATGAGTGGGAAGTGCTCTGTGCTGAGCAGCTCTCTGTTCATTAACAAACTGAAGCATAGGAAACAAAGTTTACTATTTTTTAGCTATGAATGAACACAGTGAGTGATCAATGGAATCTATGCCGCATGGGGTGATTAGGGGGTGCCCAGGCAGATCCTGTGCTCTCAAGCTCATGCCCCCTCAAACCATGGTCATAGCATGGCGTTATGCCATGCCATGTGTCCTAGATAGTATTACAAGCTGGCAGATGATTAAAATGGCTTATCGTTTGAGCTTGCCCTTTGAAGGGCCAAAAAAAAAAAGAGCAATTTTTAATATTCACTCATATATAAAAAATAAAAACAAGATGAAGTGAGTCAAATAGGGGTATTTTTTAGACATTTGACTTTTTATTAAAGGGCATTGTAATCATGGCTAATATTTGCTAAGTTATTGAAATCAATTTTTGTAAGAAGTCTCAAGTGTAAGTAATAGTTTTGCTTCTCAGAACCACATAGCTCCAAATGCAAAGTCTGGACCTACAATCAGACCCGGGACAAGGTGTGGGCAGGAGGGGCACTGTGGTATTATATAAGGTGGGGCGCTGTAAGGAGATTGGGGGGAGGGGGAATTTGGGGTCAGCAGGGGATAAGAATTGTTCTAGGAGGGAACATTTGGGTTGGGGGGTGCTAGGAGAAGGGATTTAGGGGATTTGTGTTGGGAGGGGAGTGGGGAAAGAAAACTGGTGCTAGGAGGGGGGATTTGGGGGGCTGTGCTAGAAGAGGTGATAGGGTAGAAGGGGTAGGGGAATTGTGCTAGGAGGGGACAATTTTTTTTTTTGGGGGGGGGATTGTGCTAATAGGGATAATTGAGGGGTAATCATGTTAGGAGGACGGAGGGGGGTTTGGAAGGGAGGGGAGAGGATGTGTGCTACTTTAATTTGAGGGGTGGAGAATTTGTGCTAGGAGCTGTGATTAAGGGTGTTTTCACACTTGGTGCGATTGCCTGGTCCGAACCCGAGTTCGATTGCTCCCCCCTCCCCCTGCCCCCGATGGACTGTGTTCACATTTGATTTTTGTATCCGAACCGCAGTACACTTGTGTCATCAAGCTGCAGCTGGAGCTTACTCATGTTGCTTGGCAACAGCTGTAAACGAGAAGGTGCCAAATGGATAGAATTGCTTGCTTTGGTACAATTGCGTTCTCATCAGAAGTGAACCGTACTGGAGTTCACATGAACCGTACCCCAGACCACCCTTTTAAGTGGACTCGGGTACGGTTCCCGGGTGCGCACCCGAGTTCCAAAGACAGTGTTCACATCATCAAAAAGAACCGAATTCTGACGTCAATCGAACCCGGGTGCGCACCAAAAGTGCTAGTGTGAAAACACCCTTATTTATTTTGGGAGGAGGTGCATTTCTGCTAGGGGGGGGGGGGGATGTGGAGGGACAAAGAATTGTGCTGGGAGGAGGAATTTCAGAAGGGGGGGATGGATTTGTAGTGGGAGGAGGGGGAATTTAGCTTAGTGGTAAGCATGCAGGTTAGCGCTCAATGTTTTGTTTGGGGGGGGGAGAAGATTTTTGCTGACACTTAATACTTCTACATCTTGGGCGGGAGGGGCGAAGTTTGGCATGTTAGTCCTGGGCTCTAGATGACCTTGTCCCGCCACTGCCTACAATGTACTCTGGGTGTCTTTTTTGGGATGGGGAACCTCAATATTTTTTGCTGTTTGTTTCCCCCCTGGAGAGAATTCCTCTAATGTCTTGTCTTGCCTGCTGGTGACTTTAGGAATAGGACTGAGGGAAATACTGTGTACAGGGAAAAAAGGTGGTATTAAAACACCTCAAAGAGTCTTTTCCCCCACTCTAACCAAAAAAAAAAAAAAAGGAAAAGTTCAAGTTATTATTTATTGATCGCTGAAAAAAATGGCTCAGCAGTTTTTATTTTAAAATGTTAGGTTTAATTTGTATTAGGTGCTCTAGGTCCACTTTTAGTTGTCACTATTTGTTGTAGCTGTTTTCTCATCTGCTATGCATGGTATTATGAGCATGGACTGGATAAGTACAAAAGCTTCTTTATACTTCCACAAGAGATTGAAATGCTTTGGCCTAAGCTTCAGTGATGCAACTGAGTTTATGCAGGAAAACACAGCGTTGCAGGGCTTCTCTAAGGGCCTAAATGTATGACGAGAATTACCAACCATCAATCTGTGTAGCAAACCTTTGGAATCCTATAGACTTCCAGAATGACAATTTCAGGATACTTGTACATGATTGGATGATGGTAGTCAGCAGAGCTTCACCACATTTACAAAGCTCTGGGCTAAATTTCCTTGCAAAGTAAACAGCCTATTTACTTTAGTAAATCAACCCCTGTATAATACACTCTTCTGATTACAGTAATAGAAAGATAAGGCTGCAGGTATGTTTCGTGATAATCAACACTGAGCACCCTGTTTTGATATTCCAGTGACCATACCGCAGTCAGTTTTCAGGGTTAATGTAAAATAGCTGAGGGAGTGTTCACTAAATATACAGTATATGTGCTAAACTTTTATACTGGGTGTCTTTTTTTATATAAAATTAGAAACTGAGTCTAAATTGAAAGTATTACTGTGATCAATCACTTTATCAAACAGGACTGTTTGTGCAGTCAGAAGTAATTGAGAAAAGAATTAACTAAATGGATAAATTATTGATGCTTTATTTCAATATCAGGCCGCCAAAATTACCGTCTTTAATAAACCACTTCAGAAGATTTACCCCCCTTCATGACCAGGCCATTTTTTTTTTTGCGATACGGCACTGCGTTAGTTTAACTGACAACACAACTCTGCCCAGCCTGTGATTAGACAGTGAAAGGAAAAACGGTAGACTGACGAGTTCATTTTTTTCATTCTGCTCTCCAGTAGAGATCGACCGATTATCGACAAAGCTTTTTATTTACCGATATTGCCGATATTTCAGGGAAAGTGCATGTACCGGGGTGATGCCTCTAGCTGCAGGTACCGGTGTCCACAGCCGATGTTCGGCTGTCTTGTAATGACAACCGGTGTGGCTGAGAAGCCGCTCGGCTGTCATTCCAAGGAGCGGGAGGAGACCTCCCCCCTCCCACCGCCTTCCACGGCTTGTCTGGGTCTCCCGTCCCACCGGGGAGACCTGGGAATCCTACCTTCACCGCCGCCGTCTGACCCGGGTCTCCATTTCTTTGAATTTGGCGCCACCACGTACCCGGAAGTGCTGTCATGACATCACTTCCGGGTACTGGCGGCGCAGAATTAAAAAAACGTACAGCATTCAAAACAACCAAACTTAGTGTTTTGAATGCTTTAAGCGGAGTTCCGGGCACAGGAGTCATTTTTTACTAAACATACCCCCGGGACAGTCAGGGCTAGCACATTCCACAATGGCTAGCCTCTGATCTGTCCCGGTTCGCACTTACCTTTTAGAAGAAATACTTACTTAGAAAATTTCTTCCACAGCGTTTCCATTTCTCTTGTGGGCAGCTGAAGCCGGCGCGGTCCTCTTCTGTGTCTTCTTCCGCGTCTTCTTGTCCCAGAATGCGCCTGCACCGGCCCCTCTCGTCACTTCCGGTGCGGCGCCGCATTCCTCCACAGCTTCTGGGCATGCCCAGAAGCTGTTTAGCAGGGGAATGCGGCGTCGCCCGGAAATGACGAGCGGGGCCGGTGCCGTCGCATTGATTCCTGGGAGCTGTGACGTTCAGCTCCCAGGAATCCTAGCAAGGCAGGAAGTGACGGGGTGAGCCGCGGCTCCGAGGGAGGAAGTACTCTGAGGTGAGTATCTTCGATCTTCAATTGTAAGGTAAGTAAAAAAAAAAAAAAAAATAACTATCCAATTCCTTTTCAGGTGAGGCATACCTAGCGGAGGGGCACAAAAAAAAAAATATCGTTTTTGTGCCCGGAACTCCGCTTTAAGTGCAGAGGAGGGGTTTGGGGTCTTTTAGACCCCCAGATCCCTCCACCACAGTACCTGTAGACATTAAAAAAAAAATTTATAATGTCTGAAAATATTGTCAGATGTCGGCCGATACCCATATCCGATGACCAAAATATCGGTATCGGCGGTAAAAAAAAGATATCGGTCGATCACTACTCTCTAGTCCTATCAGCATGCTTCTTATTACCACAATATCACTGCAGCGCAACTGATTGGCTCTTTGCATTGTTTCTTCTTCTACCATTGTGAGCTCTGCTATACATAGGATTGAGGAAGGCTGATACCAGGTAAATTCAAGCCCTTACTCTTTTGTCATACAATTAGCACTTTGGCTTACAGACTTTCCACAAAACCCAAAAAGATGCAGCTGACTTAGATTCATACAAGTCTTTTATGGACCCTAGGCCATAATGTTCTAGGCTTTCCAATGTGTTCTTCCGTTTACAAGCCTTGGAGTCTCTTTTCTTGCATCCCCTTTTGACCCACAAGCAAAATTATTGGTTGCGCTGCTCAGAACCTGGTTTATTTTATCTTCAAGGGCTTATTTACACATGTGCACTGCAGCAATGTTCAATAAAACATGCATGATAATGTGCATTTATGTTACGCATGGTTCTGTGGGCGGGGTCATGTTGATAGCAATGCATAATGCACTGCAGCCCACCAGAAAACAAATAACCTGGAATTTGGTGTGCTGCATTCCAAAAAAATGGACATGGGTGTTGTTTCATTTATTTAGGTGTGTTCACAGCCCATTCCTAATAAATTTAATGAGATCCTAAAAAGTGCAGTGCATGGGAACTAGACAGTGTCGATAAATAATATATAAACTGCAACAATACTTGAAAGTCCACTTAAATAAATTGAACAAAGCAAAAACTGTGACTGCCGCACTCCGAATATTGTCCACAAATGTCCAAAATCACAAACCATGAAAACACAGACAGCCGAGGCAACACCAAACTCCCCCATCCGAGACCTACTTTCTGCTCTAAAATATATCCAATAAAAAAATGTAAAAAATCTCATTTCTTCATCAGTTTAGGCCAATATTTTTTCTGCTACATATTTTTGGTAAAAAAAAATCCCAATAAGCGTATATGGATTAGTTTGCGCAAAAGCTACGAACTATGAGATGTATTTATAGAATTTTTTTTCATTTATTTTTTATATCAGTAATGAAGGCCTTCGGTGATGTCACTGTACTAAGGACACTGATTGGGAAGGGTTTAACATCAGGGGCGATAAAATGGTTAACTGTGTGCCTAGATGGTTTTTCATTGTAGTGGGGGGGAGGTGCTTTTACTAGTGGAAGGCATTTATAGGTGTTCTTGCTTTACAGGAACACAGGATCCATGCCTTCTGTACTGACAGAACAGCAATCTGCCTTGTTTATATAGGCAATTGGCCGTTCTGCCTGTGTACAAAATGATCAGGGGGTGCCGGCGTACATCGTGTCTGTGGGACCCACTGATCAGCTTCCGCTGTGTAGAATCACACCGCCGGCACACTGGTGCCTGATACCCGGAAGTGCAGGATTATGTATACATACGTAATTCTGCACAGTACCGCCGCTCTGTAGCAGTAAATATGCTATAGGGCAGTCGGCAATAGGTTAAACAGGAAAACAAAAACAAAATTGCCCTACGCGCGCAGCCTGTGAAAGAAAGTTGGCAGTTCCAATCTTTGCTCAATTCTGATTCCAGCGCTGTGTCTGCCACTAGTATCTAACTTTTGTGGGTGTGTGTTTGATCTCGTGTCCACTTCTACGTGTTGTGGTTCTACCCACCTACATGGCATTGAACATCAAGACTGCTTTTAAGACATAAACCTCTGCCAACTAACAAAATCAAGAAAAGCGAATCCTCTCTCCAGACATGAGAAAGTTCACTGGGGTCAATTTACTAAAACTGGAGAGTTCAAAATGTGCTGCAGATGGGCACAGAAACCAATCCGCTTCCAGTTTTTTTCCAGTTAAAGCTTAGTTGAACAAACTGAAGTTAGAAGCCTATTGGCTACCATGCACACCAACCCCAAGGCTACTCTCTTGTCTGAAATTATTTCTTAACATCTCCAGTATGACTATAAACCAATCTAAATAAAAAGCTGTTAATACACTTCTGCTAGCTCTACTGCTTCCCACCTGTTACATACCAAATATGGTTTTGAGTTGGAATCTTTTGTAAGTCTTTTTAATTTAATTTGTTCTACCTATCTACCTTCTACATATGCCTAGTGCCTTCTTTTTTGGCATTTGTTTTACATTTCTTCTACCTATCCAAGATGTGTAGTATTGTTGCCATGGAATCTTTCAAGCTTTTGGAATGAAAGGAGAGGTGGCCTTTTAACAGCCATTGTGGAGCAGTCCCATTCCAATTGTTGGGGTGTTAAATGCATTTATACTATAGAAACACTGCATGGTTGAATGAAACTCCCAATATTCCAAAGGGGGGTTTAGGAACAGGGCTGGTGAGAAAGCTATATATATATATGAATGTGACCGGTCATTTAGCCCTCAGATCTCTATTTAAAACTGAGGCTCCATGTACACGGGATGTTGTTAAAAGTCCCTTTGAATGCTGGAATTTTTAGGACGTTTAAAACGTCCGTTAGGTCGCGTTTGCACCCACATTTAGCGGGCGTTTGCGTTTAGAACCGTTCCTAGAGGTCAAAAAAATCATTCTCCTTTAAAATGGAAAAACGCGAGCGCCAAACGCGGGTCATCGCGCGCGGTCGCGTTTTTGCGTTTGAAACGCTGGGAAACACACGTTCGAACGCAAATAATTGCTTTCCAAAAAACGTCCCTGAACTCAACTGCCTGCAAATGACTGTAAACAACCCCGTGTACATGGACAGATAAGATAACATGTAGGTGCGTTCAGGGGCTTCTGAAAAAAAACGCCCAACTGCTCCTAAACGGCCATTTACAACGTCCCGTGTACATGGAGCCTGAAAGTTTACTTTTAGGCAGATGATCCCTAAGGCTTCATTCACACCTGGGCATTGTCACCCAAAAGAAGCTCCTGCTCCTTTTTTGCTACGATTGCAACACGATTTATTGCGCGACAACCGTGCTAAAATTGCACCACAATTGGGGTGCCATTAGAAGTAATGGCATCACAACAGTGGCCCACATTTTGCCATGATTCTGGAATAGTGGGCAGAATCATCCACAATTCCGGAACGCCCAGGTGTGAATGGAGCTAAAAAGAAGAATGAATTGAAATGTGAAAAGACATGTTGCCTGATCAAAACAACCAAAAAACTCCAACTTTGCAGTTTTTTTTTTTTTCTTTCTACTATGGTCAACTGTTATGTGCAGAACTAAAGTCTTTCATAGACCTGAAATTCAACATTTTATCTTTGAACTACAATCTAACATCTTCAAGAACTATACAAGTAGAATCCACCCAGGTTTACCTAACTCAGAGGTTGATAGGTGACCATGTAATTTCGTGCCCTGTAACCACAAAAGCATTTTCATACGCAAAAATAGAAAAGGCTAAAAACATTAGGTTGGGATATGCAAATCCAGACTTAACCATTTGAACAACAATTATATAAGTCTCTAAGCAATGGAGGTCATAGGACTGAGTGAAGGCATGGGTAGTACAGTACATATTGGGCAATAAACGAAATAACAGTGTGATGGTATGTGCCACTGACAAATATTTGAGGCAACCCTGCCAAACAATTGCATCATGGTAACAGAGCCAGTGTGACAACTAAAAAATTAAAATTAAATCTGAGGTGTTTTTTTTTGCTGAAAAGCTTTATATGGTTAAAGCCTGCTGCCGTGTATACCAAATGACATTTTGATACTGGCCTAGTAATTACGGTTCTTTTTGGTAGATTATGAAATCCTGCTCATCTTCATCACGTTGTACCTAAATGAAAGAAAAGTCTTATTATACCATGAATAATAATGAAAGATATTAGTTGGTTAGAAAAGCCAGGAAGGCCACAGAGATTTATTAGTTTGCAGAGGTCTGTGAGTACATGTCAGTCTGACATTGTCCTGCTGTTAAAATTGAAGGAAGTACTCAAGATTAGAAATAAACTATACAAGGGGCATGTCAACATTTTCGTACATGCGGTTGCCTCTTTCAGCCGTTTCAGTAGTAGATGACTGATGCAATGTTTTGATAAAAAAAAAAAAAAAAAAAGATCAAGAAAGCCATCCTATATCTGATCTGAACATACGGATCGGATATCAAACTCAAAATTGGTGTGTGTGATTAAGATTAGTGTACCAACATAATGATTATTGCTGTTTGAGCTTCTTTATTGAATAAGGACAACTTTTCCCTATGGAATAAGCCTTATGTAGGCCATACACAGAGCAAATTTCTTTCCTGCAACCACGGGTCCCCCCATCAAGACAGACAGTGTTGACAGGGAAATCCCTCCCGCCTAGCAATTGTCGGCTCTCAGCAGGGGGTTGGAGTAAGCCGTTCCGCCGGAGAAGACAGTGATTATTGCTAGATTTTGACATGTAACACTGTTCGTGCAACTACTGAGTCTGCATTCACTTCTGTGGGCTGCCTGCACGCCGCTCCGAGATAGGTGCCCATGCAGCAAAAAGCATCTCAGCACCTATCTGAATGAGCCCATAAAAACACAGTTCTATACCAAAGGATGAGCTGCAAAATCTGTGTTCGCTTGTAACAGATCTGTGAATGCAATTGAGTGTTCCCAGAAAAAAGGAACCTAAAACAGGGGATGAGAACTTTGTATTGCTAAACAAATAGAAATACTCCTTTAATAGGTGGCTCATATGATATATACAATACAGTGCATCAGAAAAGTATTCATAGTGCTTCACTTTTTCCACATTTTGTTATGTTACAGCCTTATTCCAAAATGGATTCAATTTATTATTTTCCTCAAAATTCCACAAACCATACCCCATAACGACAACGTGAAAGACGTTTGTTTGAAATCTTTGCAAATTTATTTAAAATAAAAAAGTTCAAGCACCTTTGGCACCAATTACAGTTTCAAGTCTTTTTGAGTATGATGCTGCAAGCTTGGCACATCTATTTTTGGGCAGTTTCTCCCATTCTTCTTTGCGGGACCACTCAAGCTCCATCAGGTTGTATAGGGGGCATCGGTGCACAGCCATTTTCAGATCTCTCCAGAGATGTACAATCCGGTTCAAGTCTGTGCTCTGGCTGAGCCACTCAAGGATAGTCACAAAGCTTTCCCATAGCCACTCCTTTGTTATCTTGGCTGTGTGCTTAGGGTCTTTCTCCTGTTGGAAGATTAACCTTCACCCCAGTCTGATGTCCAGAGCGCTGTTAAGCTGCTTTTCATCAAGGATTTCTCTGTACATTGCTGCATTCATCTTTCCCTCAATCCTGACTAGTCTCCCAGTTCTTGCCACTGAAAAACATCCCCACAGCATGATGCTGCCACCACCATGCTTCACTGTAGGGATGGCATTGGCCAGGTGATGAGTGGTGCCTGGTTTCCTCCAGATATGACACTTTTCATTCAGGCCAAAGAGCAGAGAATTTTGTTTCTCATGGTCTGAGAGTCCTTCAGGTGTCTTTTGGCAAACTCTAGGCAGGCTGTGATGTGCCTTTTACTGAGGAGTGGCTTCCGTCTGGCCACTCTACCATACAAGCCCGATTGGTGGAGTGCTGCAGAGATGGTTGTTCCTCTGAAAGGTTCTCCTCTTTCCACAGAGAAACTGTGGAGCTTTGTCAGTTACCATTGTGTTCTTGGTCACTTCCCTGACTAAGGCCCTCCTCCCCAGATTGCTCAGTTTTGCCGGGGGGCCCACTCTAGGAAGAGTCCTGGTGGTTCCAAACTTCTTTAATTTATGGATGATGGAGGCCAGTGTGCTCATTGGGACCTTCAATGCTGCAGATTTTTTTCTGTACCCTTCCCCAGATCTGTGCCTCTATATAATCCTGTCCCGGAGGTCTACAGACAATTCCTTGGACTTCATGGCTTAGTTTGTCCTCTAACATGCGCTGTTAACTGTGGGACTTTATATTGACAGGTGTGTGCCTTTCCAAATCATGTCTAGTCAACTGAATTTACCACAGGTCCAATCAAGTTGTAGAAACATCTCAAGGATGATCAGTGAACACAGGATGTACCTGATCTCAATTTTTGAGTGTCATGGCAAAGGCTGTGAATACTTACGTACATGTGATGTTTTGATTTTTAATACATTTGCAAAGATTTCAAATAAAATTCTTTCATGTTGTCATTATGGGATATTGTTTGTAGAATTTTGAGGAAAATCATGAATTTAATCCATTTTGGAATAAGGCTGTAACATAAAATATGGAAAAGTGAAGCGATGTGAATACTTTCCGGATTCACTGTCTGTGGGCTGTTGGGTAAAACTGCAAAGAAATAGAGAAGGCACATACAACCACCTTGAGCTAGTCCAAACACTTAAAAACAAGTTTACATTTAGTTTCCTCCTTTCCTTTTGAGTTTTTGATTATTTTGTTGTATTTCTATGTTAGGGTTACCACCTCGTCCCTTTAAACCAGGACACACATTAATTACACAGGTTCTGTGGCTGATTAAGGTGGTAATTAAACTCACTTAGTGCCCTATGTGCGTTATATTAGCCTCAGAATCTGTGTAACTAATATCTGTCCTGGTTTAAAGGGATGAGGTGGCAACCATATTATAAGTAGAGGTTTTACATTTTAATAACATTTAACACCTTGTGCCGTCCAGACTTGGCTGTGGAAATGAGAGGCATGAATAGAAAACAAGAGAGTGAAAATAAGTTCGCATTAGGAAACAGAGAGTAAAGAGGGCGTGAGTACTTCCTCAAACTTTAATAACCTTGACACATGCACTTCTGACCTCCAAAGAGGAAGCATATATGAGTTGTGTATACATCCCTACTATCAGGAGAAAATAAATATGGAGCCAAATAAGGAAATTCTCAGCATACCCAAATTTCTTATTTTTGAGTACCAGTTCCAGAAAAAAATCTAATTTACTAGAACTGGAGAGTGCAAAATCTGGTGTAGCTCTGCAGAGAAACCAATTGGCTTCAAGGTTTTGCTTAATTAAACTGAAGTTAGAACTGATTGCACAGCTGCACCATATTTTGCACTCTGGTTTTAGTAAACCAGCCCTATTTGTATTTAAGATGGACCTCTAATGAATATTCATACAAATAATTTACAGTCACTCACAAATGTGATTAGACCCCTCACATTTTTCTAAATATTTTATTCTATCTTTTTATGTGACAACACTGAAGAAATGACACTTTGCTACAATGTAAAGTAGTGAGTGTACAGCTTGTATAACAGTGTAAATTTGCTGTCCCCTCAAAATAACTCAACACACAGCCATTAATGTCTAAACCGTTGGCAACAAAAGCGAGTACACCCGTAAGTGAAAATGTCCAAATTGGGCCCAAAGTGTCAATATTTTGTGTGGCCACCGTTATTTTCCAGCACTGCCTTAACCCTCTTGGGCATGAAGTTCACCAGAGCTTCACAGGTTGTCACTGGAGTCCTCTTCCACTCCTCCATGAGGACATCACCAAGCTGGTGGATGTTAGAGACCTTGCGCTCCTCCACCTTCCGTCTGAGGAATCCCCACAGATGCTCACTAGGGTTTAGGTCTGGAGACATGCTTGGTGAGTCCATCACCTTTACCCTCAGCTTCTTTAGCAAAGCAGGGGTTGTCTTGGAGGTGTGTTTGGGGT
This sequence comes from Pelophylax lessonae, assembly GCF_965119305.1. Lineage (NCBI taxonomy): Eukaryota > Metazoa > Chordata > Amphibia > Anura > Ranidae > Pelophylax > Pelophylax lessonae. The sequence continues at coordinate 351,510,162 of NC_138771.1, forward strand.
CGTTATCATGTTGGAATACTGCAGTGGCCCAGTCTCTGAAGGGAGGGGATCATGCTCTGCTTCAGTATGTCACAGTACATGTTGGCATTCATGGTTCCTCAATGAACTGTAGCTCCCCAGTGACGGCAGCACGCATCAAGCCCCAGACCAGGACACTCTCACCACTATGCTCGACTATAGGCAAGACACACTTGTCTTTGTACTCCTCACCTGGTTGCCACCACACACGCTTGACACCATCTGAACCAAATAGGTTTATCAGACCACAGGACTTGTTCCAGTAATCCATCTCCTTAATCTGTTTGTCTTTAGCAAACTGTTTGCTGGCTTTCTTGTGCATCGTTTTTAGAAGAGGAATCCTTTGATGCAGTGTGCAGCGTATGGTCTGAGCAATGACTGGCTGATCCCTCACCCCTGCAACCTCTGCAGCAATGCTGGCAGAACTCACATGTCTATTTCCCAAAGACAACCTCTGGGTATAGCGCTGAGCGCATGCACTCAACTACTTTGGTCGACCATAGGGAGGCCTGTTCTGAGTGGAACCTGTCCTGTTAAACCGCGGAATGGTCTTGGTCACCGTGCTGCAGCTTAGTTTCAGGGTCTTGGCAATCTTATTATATCCTAGGCCATCTTTATATAGAGCAACAATTCTTTTTTCAGATCTTCAGAAAGTTCTTTGCCATGAGGTGCCATGTTGAACTTCCAGTGACCAGTATGAGAGAGTGAGTGCGATGACACCAAATTTAACACACCTGCTCCCCATTCACACCTCCCCCGTGTCATGAGTTACATGACACGGGGGAGGAAAAATGGCTAATTGAGCCCAATTTGGACATTTTTACTTAGGGGTGTACTTACTTTTGTTGCCAGCAGTTTAGACATTAATGGCTGTGTGTTGAGTTTTTGTGAGGGGGACAGCAAATTTACACTGTTATACAAGCAGTCCACTCATTTCTATACATTGTAGCAAAGTGTAATTTCTTCAGTATTGTCATATGAAAAGATATAATAAAATATTTACAAAAATGTGAGGGTTATACTCACGTTTGTCAGATACTGTTGGTACTTGTCAGAATTACAGCTATCAAGAATAGCCATGCCCCCTTTTTCAATGGACCAAAAGTAATTGAAGAAATAATCAAAACCTGTTTCATGGCCAGGTGTGGGCTACTCCATCCTTATTTTTTCATCAGTTAAGCAGGTAAAAGGTCTGGAGTTGATTCTAAGTGTGGTATTTGCATTTGGAATCTATTTCTGTGAACCCACATTATGCGTTCAAAGGAGCTGTCCATGCAAGGGAAACAGGCAATTGTAAGGCTTCAAAAACTAAACAAATCCATCCGAGAGATAGAAGCAATATAAGGAGGGGTCAAATCAACAGTTTGGAACATTCTGAGGAAAGAAGAACCCACTGGTGAGCTCAGCAACATAAAAAGACCACAGAAGACAACAGTGGTGGATGATTGCAGGATCTGCTCTGTGGTAAAGAAAAACCCATTCACAACATCCAGACAAGAGATGGACACTCTCCAGGAGGTTGGCGTATAATTGTCAAAATCTACAATCGGAGAACACTTCACAAGAGAATATACAGAGGGTTTACCATCAGGTGCAAATCATTCATAAGCCTGAAGAATAGAAAAGCTAGATTAGACTTTGACAAAAAACATCTAAAATAGTCAGACCAGCTCTGGAAAAGCATTCTATGGATGGATGAAACTAAGATTAATCTGTACCAGAATGATGGAAAGAAAAAGTGTGGAGAAGGCTTGGAACAGCTTCTGATCCAAGTACCAAGTACACAACATATTCTGTAAAACATGGTGGAGGCAGTGTGATGACATGGGCATGCTTGGCTTTCAGTGGCACTGGGTCATTAGTGTTTATTGATGATGTGACAGAAGCAGCCGGATGAATTCTGCAGTATTTAGAGATGTACTGTCAGCCTAGATTCAGCCAAATGCAGCAAAGTTGATCGGATGGCGCTTCACAGTACAGATGAACAAAACACACTGCAAAAGCAACCCAGGAGCTTCTAAAGGAAAAGAAGTGGAATATTCTGCAATCACCTGATCTCAACCCAATTGAGCATACCTTTTACTTTCTGAAAGCAAGAGTAAAGGGAGAAAGACCCACAAATAAAGAACTGAAGACAGCTGCAGTTAGAGCCTGGCAAAGCATTCGAAAGGAGGAAACCCAGTCTTTGGTAATGTGCATGGGTTCCAGACTTCAGGCAGTCATTGCCAGTAAAGGATTCTCAATAAAATATAAAAAATTAAAATTTTATTTATGATAATATTAATTTGTCCAATTACATTTGAGGCCCTGAAAATGGGGGGACTGTGTGTAAAAATGGTTTCAGTACCTAAAATTCATACTTGATATGTATGTTCAACCTCTTGAATGGTGGCATATAGAGCCAAAAGTATGAAAATTGTGTGTATGTGTATATATATATATATATATATATATGTATTGTAAGCTCCAACAAGCAGGGCCGGAATTCCTACTATATTAAAGTATATTGTATTTGTACTGTCTGTAAAGCGCTGCGTAAACTGTTGGCGCTATATAAATCCTATATAATAATAATAATAATAATAATAAAAATATATATATATATATATATAAAAATATTAACCGCTCTAAAGGTAAAAATATATAAACAGCAGCAACTTCTAGTGGGACCACACCCTGTAGAATATTGTAAAATAAGTCGCGCTATGAAATGATCAATGGAGATGTAAAGTCCATAGAGTCCAAACATAAAATGAAGATGTAATCATAAAATGAAGATGTAATCCAGGACCAGGAACCCCTAAGGGTGTATGCTTACCAGATTAAGGTAAGGTAAAGGCAGATTCTTTGAGTAGAACTTGTCACCTTGATAGTAGATCCAGGTCCACGTGAACGGTTAGCTCAATGGTCATTGGATCATGGAAGTAAAGGTAAAAACGCAATAGCGTAAAACCCTACAAACTAAATTATTTAAACACCACAGTGTTCTTGAAAAATAAGTTCAAATGTGTGAATGACTAAACCTCCACCAATATGATTAATCACTGATACCAGTGAATTAAAAAGACCATGCAAAAAACAAAAAATAATAAATAATAAATGTGATGGGTACCCCTTACCAAAGGGTGATAAGGGTAAACATCAAAAATGTATGGCGTGTACTGGCTGAAGTCGCCTCTTACCGGACAACAATGATTAAATAGCCAATGTAAGGAGGGCAAAAGTGTGAAATTTGCGTGTTGAACCACCACCTCTTATAGCTAGATTCGCCTCTTACCATAAGAAAGAAGAAATATAGCAAAACGTGCAGATCACAATCCAGTGTGAACCCGGAGCCAATAATAAGACACACCAATAGGGGTCGCCTCTTACCAAATATAAGTAGTAGTCAAGCCTGTATGGTGATCAAGCATCCAGGAACCCGACCCTCAATCTGGGGTGCTGTTTCCTCAAATATCCGGAGGTATTGCAAGTGTTCACCCACATGAAGAAAAAAAGGCTCCCATAGCGTAAAACCATTAAAATGTATTCCAAATAAAAGCAAAATAACTTACAACAAGACCAGGAATGAAGGAGCAATGTTTGTCAGCCGCCGGCCGGACGGCTTCGCTCGCCCGCACTCTCCGGTCTACGTCACGGCGTACTGACGTCATCGGATTGCGACCGGAGAGTGCGGGCGAGCGAAGCCGTCCGGCCAGCGGCTGACAAACATTGCTCCTTCATTCCTGGTCTTGTTGTAAGTTATTTTGCTTTTATTTGGAATAAATTTTAATGGTTTTACGCTATGGGAGCCTTTTTTTCTTCATGTGGGTGAACACTTGCAATACCTCCGGATATTTGAGGAAACAGCACCCCAGATTGAGGGTCGGGTTCCTGGATGCTTGATCACCATACAGGCTTGACTACTACTTATATTTGGTAAGAGGCGACCCCTATTGGTGTGTCTTATTATTGGCTCCGGGTTCACACTGGATTGTGATCTGCACGTTTTGCTATATTTCTTCTTTCTTATGGTAAGAGGCGAATCTAGCTATAAGAGGTGGTGGTTCAACACGCAAATTTCACACTTTTGCCCTCCTTACTATTTAATCATTGTTGTCCGGTAAGAGGCGACTTCAGCCAGAACACGCCATACATTTTTGATGTTTACCCTTATCACCCTTTGGTAAGGGGTACCCATCACATTTATTATTTATTATTTTTTGTTTTTTGCATGGTCTTTTTAATTCACTGGTATCAGTGATTAATCATATTGGTGGAGGTTTATTCATTCACACATTTGAACTTATTTTTCAAGAACACTGTGGTGTTTAAATAATTTAGTTTGTAGGGTTTTACGCTATTGCGTTTTTACCTTTACTTCCATGATCCAATGACCATTGAGCTAACCGTTCACGTGGACCTGGATCTACTATCAAGGTGACAAGTTCTACTCAAAGAATCTGCCTTTACCTTACCTTAATCTGGTAAGCATACACCCTTAGGGGTTCCTGGTCCTGGATTACATCTTCATTTTATGATTACATCTTCATTTAATGTTTGGACTCTATGGACTTTACATCTCCATTGATCATTTCATAGCGCGACTTATTTTACAATATATATATATATATACATACATACACACACACACATACAATAGCTATCAGAAATTCCTGAATCTGTCTTTTGGGTCCTGAAATCATCTGCAGAGCAGAACTCCAAGTGAAAGGGCTTTCTGATTGGAGGAGAAAAGTGCGACCTTACCAGCGCAAGTCCATTCAGTATTTCTGAACTGCAGTGGAGAAAAGCAGGGTTTTGTTAGGTGACGATTCAAAGATGCACTTTCCAACTGTGTTTACCTAGAGTTCAGCTTTAACTTGCAGTATTTGAGTAAAACATCCCCTTTCCTTCCAAAATAAATATATTTCTTTTGAGCTCCCTCATGTGACCTAATGCCTAGGCAGAGGCGTGCACATCACTAAAGACTGCAGAGCCAGTTTCTGGGTGACAGTGATTCTGTCTGTTTGAGAAGAGGGGGGCCACTAGGTACAGCCAGGAGTCTGGACAAATAACCAAATAAAGCCACCACTGTACGCATATATAATTATAAAATATACACAAAAGGACTTTTTTGTAAGCATTGCTTTTAATTTTTTCATTAAGTTGATCTCCAAGTTTTAATAAAAATCTAAAAACAATACAAAGACTAATGTACCCCTTTTATATTTACCATTGAATACAACTTTAGAGCAATTTACAAGAAACAAAAACCCTTTATATGAAAAAATACTAATTATGAGGTCGAGAAAGAAGGTTAATTGTGGAACATGTGGACATTTTCAATGAAATGTGGACCACCTCCTAGGTTATTCATAGGTGACCAGGCGTGAACCTAGGAAAAAGGCTCCCATTATATAATAGGAGCTTCTGAAATGCCCCCTACAGTTGTGCAGAATTGTCTTTTTCTCTAACCACAGTCTGCTACAAAGAAGTATACAGTCCATGCAGATTTTCCAGACAAGCATGCACAGCTATTGTGAGTGGGAATTAGCATTTATAATGTGCAAGAAATCCAGGACATTTCACTAATCGCTACTACTGGTGGTTGTAATGGACCTACCTTTCTGAAAACTTGGTAATGGTTACAGTGTGCAAAACTGCATTCAGACATTCATGTGAATGCAAATTGCATTTCCCCTCCTCAAAGGCATATTAAAATTTTTCATGTTTAGTTGAATAGCCCACCACATATCTACAAATAATTGCCTTTGTATAAAGTGAAATAGGCTGAAGTTCATAGCTGGAATGCTGTAGAGTAGCCCAGACCTGCTAATATTCAAGTGCTTTTGTGCAGTTACTATGGGACCGGAATAAAACCTCATGACCTTTATCTCTTTCTCATTTTCCTTATCTCTCATATATATTTGTGTAAACCTTTCCAAATGTATTAAATATAATCCATGGGGGAATATTCATTAACCGCTTGCCGACCACCGCACGACTATTTACGTCGGCAGTCAGCCCCTAACAGGCAAAGCGACGTAGGGCTACGTCGCTAGCCTCTGAGGGTCTAGGGAGCGATCGCGCGGTCACGGACCCCCCCGCGCGTGTGCCTGGCGGACCCCATGTCCGCCAGTCACTCGCGATCGTCCGTTACAGCAGGAGAAAGGCAGGCGGCTGATGTAAACAAGCCGCCTGTCATTCTCCCCTGTGTAAGAATAGTGATCATACGGTTCTACTATTCTACTGTTCCTACACCTCAAGCCACAGCCAATCACAGTTAGAATCACGCCCCTAGGGACACACATAACCCCTCCCTCTCAAAAAAAGTTAACCCCTTCACTGCCAGTGTCATTTTACAGTACAAGTGCATATGTATAGCACTGATTACTGTAGTAATGTTACTGGTAACCCCAAAAATGTCAGTCAAGGGTCCGATCTGTCCGCCGCAATCACGCAAAAAAAATCGTAGATCGCCGCCATTACGTGTTAAAAAAAAAAACAACAAAAATGACAAAAATCTTTCCCTTAGTTAGTAAACGCAATAACTTTTGCGTAAACCAATCAAAATACGCTTTTTGCAAATTTTTTTTACCAAACATATGTAGCATAAAACAAATTGGCCTAAAATGTTAAAAAATTTAGATTTTTACATTTTTTTGGGGAATTTCATATAAAAAAATTTGAAAAATATTGTTATTTTTGCAAAATTGACGCTCTTTTTTTGTTTATAGCGCATGATCAAAAAATCGCACAGGTGATAAAATACCACCAAAAGAAAGCTCTGTTTGTGGGAAAAAAAGGACGTCAAATTTGTTTAGGTACAGTGTCGCACGACCGCGCAATTGTCCGTTAAAATCACGCAGTGCCGAATCGCAAAATAGGCCCTGGTCAGGAAGGGGGTAAAATCTTCCGGGGCTTAAGTGGTTAAAGAAGTAATATTTTTTTTTTTAGAATTTTTCACTATAAAGCAAAACTAAACTGTAGCTGCATTGCAAGCTGAAAACGCTGTTAGATTCATTTTTAGTATTCAAAGCAAACTTACCCATCCACCCATGTCTCCAGAGGAAAGAAAAAGAAATTCTCATGAAGACTCCTGGGATGTATGACACATTTTGGCCTAGACTAAAAACCAGGAAGCAACTGAAAAAATGTAAAAAAATAAAACGAGAAATAATAATCTACTTTCCTATCTATATATAAACTAATGACTGCAGCATAAGGAGTAAAAATAGTGTCGACTGAGAAAGTTTACTTCCACTTTAAGTGTTTACAAGCATTAAACAACCAGTATTCCAGTGTTAAATAATGTTCAGTTTTTGCACTCATAGTTGTGCTGCTAATGACAAATTAAATTCAATTGGCCCCAATTCATATTCCTTCAGTCCTCCATTCAGCTCCAATTCCTAGACCTTTAAAGCTTATATAAGCCCAATTCTCACATCTAAGGGCTTTAGATCAGTCCTAATTTGTGCACCTTTAAACCTCAGATCAGCCCTAATTCATGCACCTTCTTATCCCAAATAATGTGCCTTCAGACCTTAGATAAGCTTCTAATTCTTGCAACTGCAGACCCTAGATCAGCCCCAGATGCTTAACCTTCAGACCTCAGATCAGCCACAATGCACCTTCAGAACTCAGAATAGTCCCTATGGATTTCAAATTTGTCCCAATGCATGCACTTACTTTAGGCTCCATTCACACCTGGGCGTTTTCAGCTCCAAAAACGCTCAAAAGAAACGCTTCCAAAACGCCCAACAAGTAAAACCCCATTCATTTAAATGGCCCCTGTTCACATCTGAGCGTTTTGCAAAACGCCTGTAGCTGAAAAAAGTACATGAGCTTCTTTTTGGGCTGATTACCAGCGTTTTTGATAGATGTCAATGAAAAACGCCTGAAAAAATCGCGGTAAAATCGCGGTAAAAAACTCTACGCTCAAGTGTGAATGCAGCCTTAGACCTCAGATCAGCCCCAATCCATAGATTTCAGTCCCCAAGTTTAGCCCTAAACCCTGTAGCTTTGGAAATTACTGGGTACCATTGAAGGCAGGCTTCCTCAGCACAACATGCCAAATGCCCTCTGCCAGCTGGCTTTTCACTGAAGTCTAATGGGTGGGCCAGGCTTTGTATTTGACAGCCTTTGGATCTTCCAATTTCAGCCAGCACAGTAGGCACTGAGTGCCCCCCTGGGCAAGTGTGCCAGCGCTTGCTAACCAGTGGTTTAGGCTTTTGGCCTTTTTATTGGAATAATAGTTGTTACCTGAGAATTCACATATCCAGTTGTGGAATCAGCCAGCCTTGAATTAGTAGCCAAACAAATATGAGCTATCATTCAGCAGGCAGTCATCCTCTTAGTTAATGTCTAACTTTTATTTTAAAACTCCAGTAGGAATTGATTTTTCATCATCAACATTTGATTCAAGAAAAACATTGCTTTAATCAAAGGAAAATTTTATAATTACACCTTTTTGTCCATTATCAATCAAATACAATAAAAAGTATATCTCTGATTGTGACAGGCTCCTTGCAAGCTTTTGTGTTTTGTTGAAAAGCGTTCCCTTCCCATTGAAGTAAAACTCCAGCTAAGCAGCTAAACTTACAGCTGAAATACATGCATATTCACAGCTAAAGTATTGGTTGTTCAGTTCAGCAACTCTAATGAGGCCTACTCCAGTCCTACAATATTTAGCTAGACTGGTGACACTGCTATTCCCTGTTGAACTTTTCCTTCCTGTGGTATTTGTCAATGAACATCAAGACCGAACTAAATCATCCTATTCTTTAAAGCTCAAGGTGGTACCATCTTAGCCTTGATTTACTTCCAAAATTACTACCTTCATTAAAGCGGAGTTCCGGCCACGAAATTTTTTTTTCAATAAAAATACCCCCAGGACTGTCAGGGCTAGTACATTCCATAATGGATAGCCTCTGTACTATCCCGGATTGCACTTAACTTTTAGAAGAAATACTTACCTTGAAAATTTCTTCTCCAGCGCTGCCATCTCGGATGTGGGCAGCTGAAGCCAGCGCATCCTCTTCCGTGTCCTCTTCTCCCAGAATGTGCCTGCATCGGCCCTGCTCGTCACTTCCTCTTTGCATTGATTCCTGGGAGCTGAACATCATCGATCCCAGGAATCAATGTGCCTGCATCGGCCCCGCTCGTCACTTCCGGTGCGGGCGCATCATCCCTCCACAGCTTCTGGGCATGCCCAGAAGCCGTTTAGCAGGGAATGAGGCACCGCACCGGAAGTGACGAACGGGCCGGTGCAGGCGCATTGATTCCTGGGATCGATGATGTTCAGCTCCCAGGAATCAATGCAAAGAGGAAGTGACGGCGCGGGCTGCGGCTGCAGAGGGAGGAAGTGGAAGAAAGGGGAGTATATTTTTCTTCAATAACAAGGTAAGTAAACAAAAAAAGCATAACTATCCATTTCTTTTTCAAGTGACCAAAAGCAAGCGGATGGCCCAAAATCGATTATGTTGATTTTGTGGCCGGAACTCCACTTTAATCTCTCATGACATCATGACAGTGTCCCCTAAAGTGATGCTATTTGCTACTTTTTTTTGCTTTAAAATAAAAAGGATGTTACTTGCTATTTGCTCTGTGTAATGTTACTGCGCTCATAGCGGTCTCTCACCCCCTCTTCTGTAGTCCCCCACCAGCTCTCTCTGCTCCTCCTTTTCGAGTGCCCCTCCAGAAACCTGTGGGGGCCCTCTCTCGAGCCTGGCTGTGTGCGTGTATAGAGACACACACAGCTCCAGTGGTCGGCGCCGCTGCTCACTCCTCACTGGAGTTTGACTGATAGCAGCTGGAGCCTATGGCTTCTGCTGCTGCCTGGTCTCCTTTGAGACCAGGAAGTGCATGTGCTGGATCGGTGAGATGAGACATGTAAGTGCTTAGGGGCACGGGGCTAGGACAGGTAGTAGAGTGTTTTTTGTTTTTTTTACCTTAATACACAGAATTCATTACAGTAAAAAGTGTTTTGACATTAGAATTGCTTGAGGTGTAGTTTTAATGGTTGGTCTCCTAATTGAAATGAGCATGGTAAATACAGGGATATTTTGGGAAAAACATACTTTTTTATAATCTATTTTATTTTTGTCACCAACATGATGTCCTATCCGCAGGTCTCACTAAATGATGCCATATTCTAAGACCGTGGTCTCCAAACTACATCCTTTGCTTGTCTTTATCTGGCTCTAGGGGCACTATTCCTCTGCCTGACACCAATGATGGGGCATAATTCCTGTTACTGATATCAGCGATAGGGCACTATCCCTAAAACTGAACCAACCAATGGTACTAGTCTTCCCACTGACACCATTGATGGGGCACTATTCCTTCCACTGATACCAACTATGTGGCACTATTCATCCCACTATTTCCAATGATGGGGCGTTGTTTACTACCCCTGATAATGTTAGGGCACTATTCCTCCCATTGACACCCATAATGGGGCACTATTCCTTCTACTGATACCAACTATGAGGCACTATTCATCCCACTATTTCCAATGATGGGGCATTGTTTACTCCCCCTGAAAATGATAGGGCACTATTCCTCCCATTGACACCAATAATGGAGCACTATTCCTCCCAGTGACACCAATAATGGGGCACTATTCCTTCTACTGATACCAACTATGAGGCACTATTTATCCCACTATTTACAATGATGGGGCATTGTTTACTACCCCTGAAAATGATAGGGCACTATTCCTCCCATTGACACCAATAATGGGGCACTATTCCTTCTACTGATACCAACTATGAGCAGACTTGTATAAAGTACTCGAAATTTCTACTTGAGTAAAAGTACAAGTGCTCGATCAAAAAGTGACTTGAGTAGAAGTGGAAGTGCTCGCAGAAAAAGTTACTTAAGTAGAAGTACTAAAGTATTCAACATTTTTTTTACTTAAGTATTGCAAGTAGTTTTTTCAAAAAATTTGCTACTTAAGTACTAAAAGTAAAAAGTACCAGTAGTTTTGAAAAAAAATTCTACTCAAGTACTGAAAGTAGAAGTACAAGTACTGTGTTATGTAGTTATTAAAGAAAGAAGTCAAAAGTTTGAACATCATATTGTTTTTTATTATTTCAAATGATTTATTCAAATGATTAACCTGTGTTTGTTAGTAGTTTCTTGATGCACTTTAAGCGCTGTAGCACCATTTATTTGTTTGTTTCATATTTTCTTTTTATTGGAAAGATTTGGTATAGCAGCTTTTATTATACACAGCCTTTATTTTTGTATGCGCTGATTTACAAATGACAATATACACATTTTTTTGAGCTTTATGCAACCTGCCATCTACTGTTCTGGCAGTGGTAATTTTTTTAAAAGTAACGAGTAACTATGCAGCACAAAAAAAAAATACTTGAGTAGAAGTATCGAAATCATCGAAAAAATGTAGTGAAGTAGAAGTAGGAGAAAAAAATTCTACTCTAGGAAAGTACAGATACCGCATTTCGGTACTTAAGTACAGTACTTAAGTAGTTCTACTTCGTTACTATGCATCTCTGACTATGAGGCACTATTTATCCCACTATTTACAATGATGGGGCATTGTTTACTACCCCTGAAAATGATAGGGCACTATTCCTCCCATTGACACCCATAATGGGGCACTATTCCTTCTACTGATACCAACTATGGGGCACTGTTCATCCCATTATTTCCAATGATGGGGCATTGTTTACTACCCCTGAAAATGATAGGGCACTATTCCTCCCATTGACACCCATAATGGGGCACTTTTCTTTCTACTGATACCAACTATGGGGCACTGTTCCCACTATTTCCAATGATGGGGCATTATTTACTCCCATTAACGCATTGACGCCAGGGGGCATTATCTGCACACACTAGCCCCCTTAAAAGCCGAAAGGACAGGCCCTTTGTTTGGAAAGTTTGGAGGCCTCTTGTTCTAAGAGATTGTCAGAGACTACTACCATGTTGGAAATGACAACAAAAAAGGAGACTGGGTAGAGCAAAGAATTGTGTGTAGTTTAACAAAAATGCCAACAAAAGCTCTTGCCCGTGCATGGATGTATGCTTCCAAACTTACACTATCTGTGTGTGGGTGCTTTACACAGCCTATAAACGTGTGTGTACAACTACATCTTCTAATTCATTTTAATGGGTGTCTGTACAAAGCAGCTGTGGTTCCCAGTAAAGTGGTTATGCAGGCTTTGCATGTTGTATGGCCCCTGTATAGCTGTGTTCATGAGGTCTCAAACTGTTTAAAGTATAAAGCCATTTTTTGTTTAGTTTTGAATAGACTAGACAAGGATAAGAACTTGTGTCAATGTTTTTTCTGTGTTCCTCTTAAGGTATTTATACATGATACCGTTTTCTTATTCAATTTCCTTTAGATTTACCTTCAACTGTGTAGTGTAAGGGCCTGCCTGATTGCATACAAATTGAAAAATGTTTAGGTGTGACCTCATATTATATGGTTTAGGTAAATTCTAAAGGAAAACTGTTTAAAAAAAAAATTGTATAATGTATGACCAGCCTTAGGTAATTTAGACGTTTTGTTTTTGTGATGACTGTCACCAAGAGAAAAATGACTGGAAATACAAAAGTGATAGACAAGATATACTGTAGCAGCACTTTTTGAAATAGCGTTTAATTGTTTTCAATGACCTGGATTAAAGGGTGTTTTTCCTTGAAGTATAGCACAAAAGTCAACATGATTTGTGTAACATCAAATTTGAAGTTTACTCAGCACAGTTACTTAGAATTTGGTAAGTGTGCTGAGTAATGTGGCTTAAGATTTAATCACAAAAAGATTACAAAATAAATAAAAATGAATTTCTGTTGCTACCAGAGTAGAGCTGCCTGCTGTGTTTTTTTTTTTTTTTTTCTTCTTTTTTTGGCACAGCAAACCTTTGTTTGAAAGGCCATTGCTTTTTCTGAGAATTGCATACAGCTGATGATAGGCAGGGAATCTGAGAACAGAGACCCCTCCACACACACTTACCACCCTGATACTGGTCTGCATCACATGGTAAATGCAAGAGTTTTCCACTGTTTGCTGAAAATAGAACACATTTTTAAAGGTCCAAAAGTATAGACGTTTTTGTGCACATAAACTTTACTTTTATTGCCACATATGAACATTACAGTACTTGCAGTTTTCCATATTAGTCGAATTTACTTGTATCCTCTTGAGTGTGACTGCAACAAGTCATTGGCTTTATAGAAAAAAAAAAAAAACAGATTCTCGTAATGTCCCATATCAGTCGCAGGTATTGTGTGCTATAAGGCCCCATGCACACAGGGCATTTTTACAGCTGCAAAAAGGCCCCTCCATGCAGGGCCGTTTGAAGGAATTTGGGGGCCCCAAGCAAAATGGACATGGAGGCCCCCCGCACACACGCAAATCCTACAGGAACCACAGCATAGCCATACAGTTTAAGTTCACCCACACTTTATATAAATAAAAAATGAGTACAGTGCATGAAAAAATGGAGTGAGAGACTGTCAGTGTGATCATACCTGTCGCTGGCCTGGTCCATGTGTGTGAGGAGGATGTGATGGGATGACTCGTGGTGTGTCTCTTTCTGGCGAAGTTTGCGGGCCTGGTGGGGTAGCGCCACTCCCGCATGCGCTTTAGGCTGCCTAGGCTGGGGCGGGGCTGGTGAGCACTGCGCAGATGCGCGCCGCCGCCGCGCACTCTACCCCTAGCAAGCCGGCGCCGCGTGACGTCATGCCTCTCTTCCGCTGTGCGCCCGCCCGCCGGCCTGTGTGTTGTGAGGCCGGCCTGTGTGTGTGAGGCGCGGCCGCGGCGTTTGTGTTTTGGGTTTTTGGGATAATGTCAGTCTGTGTCTTGGGTCTTGGGGCCCCAGGCCAGCTCGGGGCCCCAAGCAATTGCTTGTTTTGCCTGCCTTGACGCGACGGGCCTGCCTCCATGTTATTCTCTAGCCTCATGCACACACAGGCTTTTAGGAGCTTTAAGTGGCATAGGCGTTTTTAAGCTGTAAAAAAAACCCAGGGCCAGCGCATTCTGGAGCAGCAGCATTAGGCTGTAAAAATGCCTGATGCTGATAAAGGCCACATACAGCGTTGGCCCACATCAGACGTTTTTAAGCTGTAAAAAAAAGAAAACCCAGGGCCAGCGTGTTCTGGGGCAGCAGCATTAGGCTGTAAAAACGCCTGACGCTGCTAAAGGCCACATACATCGTTGGGCCACGTCAGAGGTTTTTAAGCTGTAAAAAAAAAAACTCAGGGCCAGCGCGTTCTGGGGCAGCAGCATTAGGCTGTAAAAACGCCTGAAGCTGCTAAAGGCCGCATACAGCATTGGGACACGTCAGACGTTTTTAAGCTGTAGTAGTTGGATTATAGGTTGGAAAATAGAAGAGGGCAGAGAAAGGCTGCTAAACACTAACGCTGCTAAACGTGGCTAAAATGTGCATTAACGCCAATACAAAACACTTCTAAAAGCAAGTTTTTACAGATGCTTTTTTCTGGCGTCAGAACTGTCTTTGCAGCTCGTTTTTTCAAACGCCATGTGTGCATGAGGCCTTAATAGGCAGCATTTCTATACTAAATTAAAGAGCACTCGGGCAAAAACATGATAAAAAACATCCTTCCTGAATGGTATTCCAGCAGATAATTAGGTGGTAAACTACCTGTCCACCCATACACCTAGAATCCATGCCATGTCTGTAGATAATCAACACTGTATGGACAACTTTTCAGCTCCGTCATAGCTCCCAGGCTTAAAGAAACCATAACCTAATGGATGTGGTGCTCCTAGGCCATCAAAACTTCTTACTTGAATGTGTTCTGTATAACCTGTATATAAAATTCCTGATAACCTTTTTACTCCTCCCTAACATTTTACAGACCAATACCCATTTGACGAAGCCTTTAGCAAGAAGTGGGTGATTTCCACTGTGGATCCAGTGATATCCCGCACTAATAAAACACTGATTATGCCTGTTAAGTGTGCATCAGTGATTAAGGACCCTACTAACAAATGCTTGGAAAACCCTTTCCAAATAGTTGTTTTCGCTAGCAGGTTACAATACAAACACCAGAAAATTTCCCAGCACACTTACCAGCTAGTCTGCAACCAAACCGAATTAGCCCTGTCTAACAGTTTAAATTAAAACAGAAGTTTTAGTTGCACATATTTGCAAATGTATGTTAAAGTCACAGTGCCTCACCAAGGCTCCTCTGCATACTGTGGCCCTAACTATAGTTTTTAGAGTCTCCAATTGAGAGCACATAGCAGTGGATACATTGAGGGCAGGTTTGACTGGAAGGAGCCCATTCCACATTAAAGACACAGGGACACAAATGACACCCAGCAAGAACGCAATGGTAGCTAACGGTATCCAATGTGTCACATTAAAGGCACAGGGACACAAATGACACCCAGTAAGAACACAATGGTAGCTAACGGTATCCAATGTGTCACATTAAAGGCACAGGGACACAAATGACACCCAGTAAGAACACAATGGTAGCTAACGGTATCCAATGTGTCACATTAAAGGCACAGGGACACAAATGACACCCAGCAAGAATGCAATGGTAGCTAATGGTATCCAATGTGTCACATTAAAGGCACAGGGACACAAATGACACCCAGCAAGAATGCAATGGTAGCTAACGGTATCCAATGTGCCACATTAAAGGCACAGGGACACAAATGACACCCAGCAAGTACACAATGGTAGCTAACGGTATCCAATGTGTCACATTAAAGGCACAGGGACACAAATGACACCCAGTAAGAACGCAATGGTAGCTAACAGTATCCAATGTGTCACATTAAAGGCACAGGGACACAAATGACACCCAGCAAGTACACAATGGTAGCTAACGGTATCCAATGTGTCACATTAAAGGCACAGGGACACAAATGACACCCAGCAAGAACACAATGGTAGCTAACGGTATCCAATGTGTCACATTAAAGGCACAGGGACACAAATGACACCCAGTAAGAACAAAAGGGCAGCTAAAGGTATCCAATGTCTCCCCATGTCTCTTTTGCTACCTGCCATAGC
Organism: Pelophylax lessonae; assembly: GCF_965119305.1. NCBI lineage: Eukaryota > Metazoa > Chordata > Amphibia > Anura > Ranidae > Pelophylax > Pelophylax lessonae. The sequence goes on from NC_138771.1 coordinate 351,526,184, forward strand.
TGTCATATCATTCTACAAACCTTAGGAGAATATACTAAACTTAGGTTACAGGAGTCAGCTAAAATCTCAACTGATCCTTTATTTATGGAGCACTTTGAGCTTATGCCTTAAACTATTGTGTAGATGGGTTAGTCCATATTCGTGTTTTTTGGCTGAAATGTTGTGTGGAACAGTAATATAAAAATGCTTACTGCACATGTCTTTAGATGGTGAACACCTCTTTGATACTTCTTTGCATACCCTCATAAGATGCCACTGGGGGGTAAATATACTCATTTGCTTTTTTAATACTCCCAGGTTTTAACCTCCAAAGGCAGACTTAAGCCAGGGCCAAGTTCTATTCGAAACCTTGGGCCTCTAAAGACAACCCTGCAATAAATCATCTTCTGCATTAAGGGATGCTCTCATTTTCCAAACTGGTGGTGGGTGTGATTTTGTTGGTGTTTTTTGGGCACCCCTTCAGTAAGAGACACAGTTTGCAGGGGCTCCAAGCTAGAGTTCCTCCCCTATGCCCCCACCCCTTTTCATGTTATCCAACCTGATAGTGCCTCCACACTGACTAGCAGACCCCTGTGTTGCTCTTGCAGATTTTTTGAAACAAGGGGGTTTATTTACTAAAATTGGAGAGTACAAATTAGTGGTGCACCGAAACTTTGGCAACCAAAGTTTTAGGCCAAAAATGGGCCTATCCCATTTCGGCCGAAAACGGGTCAAAGATGCCAAAAATGAATGGCCATTGCGAGGAAGGGGGCGTAGCGCAGGTGAAGTGTATATGAACTAACACACTGGGCGGGCAGGCGACCGGCCGCTAATAGCTGTAATGAAGTGAGCCCTTCACTTCCCTGTCAGGCGGGGGTAATGTATTGCCACTGGTCACTGATGTGACCGGCCAGTGGCAGTTAATTAACCCCTTTGTGCTGCATTAGTGAAACCAGTATCAGTGTCAATGCAACCAGTGTTAATTAACACTGACACTGTGTGCACTCTCCAGTTTTGGTAAATCAACCCCAAGGAGTTATTGCCTTTGTGGCAGGAAGATTTTGGGCTTTTTACTCCAAAAGAAAAATGGGAGATCCACCCCAATCTAAGGACTCTTCTGTTCTGGTACATCCAAACCAAAACTTCTCTTTACTGCCTGGTTGTAGATTGTGCTTTGCAGATTGCATTGCTTTTAATTTAAACACTTTTTATCATTCTTGATGGTCCCAGTAAAGGGGAACCAGCTTCTTGCTTCTTAGTGGTTTAGATAGTTCTAGCTTATGGTTTTCAGCATCGGGCTCCACCCTTTTCCTGTTAAAGCTCACTCTACTTGATCTTTTATTGCCTCTTTGGCAACTGTTTCTCAGCTATACAAGGCTTGCTACCGGGTCTTCTGTTCAACGTTCTTTCAATTTTGCCTGGTAGATGTTCAGGTCTCACCTGATGTGAACCTCAAGCGTAAGGTATCTTCAGGCAGCTCTTTGAGTTAGTTCTATTGTTTTGTTATGTGGGCCTGTTATTGTTTTGTTGTTCTTGACAATCATTTAGCCCGGGACACCGCATGTTATTCGCACAGGAATCGCATCACATTCCTGTGCGAATTACATGCAGTGTCTCTGGGCTTGTGATTTGAGCCATGGATTTGTATGGCTCAAAATTCAATGCATTCGCACCAAACGTTTTTTGTTCTCCACACCAGAATCAAATCGCATGGATGTTCACACCCATACGATTCTGCAAATTGCACTGCATTTTGTAAACCGATTTCAGGGTGTCGTTAACTTAACATACACTTCACAATTCGTTCATATGAACGGGTTGCGGATTTAATGCAGTGTGGAATCAACAGCAAATTTGCTGTGAATTCGCACCACCTCTAGTGTGAACCAAGGATCAGTTGGACTTCTTTTGGATGTACTATTTGTCTTAATAACTGAATCCTGCATCCTTTAATGAATGAAAAAGAAAATTGCATTTGTGTACTTACCGTAAAATCCATTTTGTGGACATAAGGACATGGGTCCCTCTTCCCTATGTTTTCAAGCTACTTCTAGTACTGCTTTTTTGCAAAATTGAAGTATGCAGGGAGTTAGATGGGTTATATCTTGCTGGCCAGTAGCTTTTTTATTTTATTTCTTATTTGTTGGCCAGTGTCCATATGCTCCTGTAGGTGGCTCTATATTCCAATACTCCAATTTGCTGAGAATAATGGAACCTGTGTCCCTTAATAGGACACATTAATAGGGACTGATTTTACGATAAAACCAAAATACCTTTTTTATTTTTTTATTTTTTTTAGGGGGGTCCTGTCTGTCGCCAAGAGAAGAAAGATTGAAAATATGTTTTTGACAGTTGTCACTAGAACAGAAAGTAAATTGCATTCGGATAAATTAGTAGATAGAAAAATTGAACTTGGTGCCCAGGAAAAATAACACACGTAAATATGCATAAAAATAAGTTTTATTACATACAAGGATAAGATAAAAATGGCATTCCCCTCACTTCTTCTATGGCAAAAAAATAAACTGATGAGATGGAGGGATTGTATACTTACTGCATCAAAAAAAATTGGATTTGGATACACTTAAGAGCTTATGGGGAAAGAAGGAAATCAGCAGTGAATCCTCCAAGTATACAGTGCCTTGCGAAAGTATTTGGCCCCCTTGAACTTTGCGACCTTTTGCCACATTTCAGGCTTCATACATAAAGATATAAAACTGTAATTTTTTGTGAAGAATCAACAACAAGTGGGACACAATCATGAAGTGGAACGAAATTTATTGGATATTTCAAACTTTGTTAACAAATAAAAAACGGAAAAATTGGGCGTACAAAATTATTCAGCCCCCTTAAGTTAATACTTTGTAGCGCCACCTTTTGCTGCGATTACAGCTGTAAGTCGCTTGGGGTATGTCTCTATCAGTTTTGCACATCGAGAGACTGAAATTTTTGCCCATTCCTCCTTGCAAAACAGCTCGAGCTCAGTGAGGTTGGATGGAGAGCGTTTGTGAACAGCAGTTTTCAGTTCTTTCCACAAATTCTCGATTGGATTCAGGTCTGGACTTTAACTTGGCCATTCTAACACCTGGATATGTTTATTTGTGAACCATTCCATTGTAGATTTTGCTTTATGTTTTGGATCATTGTCTTGTTGGAAGACAAATCTCGGTCCCAGTCTCAGGTCTTTTGCAGACTCCATCAGGTTTTCTTCCAGAATGGTCCTGTATTTGGCTCCATCTATCTTCCCATCAATTTTAAACCTCTTCCCTGTCCCTGCTGAAGAAAAGCAGGCCCAAACCATGTTGCTGCCACCACCATGTTTGACAGTGGGGATGGTGTGTTCAGGGTGATGAGCTGTGTTACTTTTACGCCAAACATAACGTTTTGCATCGTTGCCAAAAAGTTTGATTTTGGTTTCATCTGACCAGAGCACCTTCTTCCACATGTTTGGTGTATCTCCCAGGTGGCTTGTGGCAAAAACTTAAACTACACTTTTTATGGATATCTTTAAGAAATGGCTTTCTTCTTGCCACTCTTCCATAAAGGCCAGATTTGTGCAGTATACAACTGATTGTTGGGCCTCTTGGCTGCATCTCTGATCAGTCTTCTCCTTGTATGAGCTGAAAGTTTAGAGGGACGGCCAGGTCTTTGTAGATTTGCAGTGGTCTGATACTCCTTCCATTTCAATATTATCGCTTGCACAGTGCTCCTTGGGATGTTTAAAGCTTGGGAAATCTTTTTGTATCCAAATCCGGCTTTAAACTTCTCCACAACAGTATCTCGGACCTGCCTGGTGTGTTCCTCGTTCTTCATGATGCTCTCTGCGCTTTAAACGGACCTCTGAGACTATCACAGTGCAGGTGCATTTATACGGAGACTTGATTACACACAGGTGGATTCTATTTATCATCATTAGTCATTTAGGTCAACATTGGATCATTCAGAGATCCTCACTGAACTTCTGGAGAGAGTTTGCTGCACTGAAAGTAAAGGGGCTGAATAATTTTGCACGCCCAATTTTTCAGTTTTTTATTTGTTAACAAAGTTTGAAATATCCAATAAATTTCGTTCCACTTCATGATTGTGTCCCACTTGTTATTGATTCTTCACAAAAATTTACAGTTTTATATCTTTATGTTTGAAGCCTGAAATGTGGCAAAAGGTTGCAAAGTTCAAGGGGGCCGAATACTTTTGCAAGGCACTGTACATTCTAACACTATAATGAATAAAATAAAAATGTGCTAAAAGTCTCATTTTGTAAAAAAAAAAGAAAAAAACAATCTCTTCCAAATACTTTATTTTTCTTTTGGCTGCTATGAAATTGTAGTGGCAAAATAATTTTATTTTGTCTTCTACTCAAACAAATACAACCGACGTGCCTGAAATGCCTGGAAAATAATTCACTTAAATGTATCCTTTTTCCCCTACACACACATTAAATAAAGTATTTTAATTAATAGTGAGCTGTGAAGTAGTGTAAATGTTCCCTTATTCCTCCATCGAGACAGTGGAATTTTCCATCTTCTCTTGGATAACCAAGCTTCTATAGGCTTGTTACCATTAAGCTACAGAAGAATAATGTAAGGTTTTGATAAACTGCAATGGCTACAGAAGGAAATCAGAACTTTTTTTATGGGTAATAAATGCTTTAATGCGCCAGCATATGTCTTTTAAATGAGGGTATTATGGAAAAATTGTACGCTTAATTCATTTCATTCATCCATGGTAAATGAAAGGGATTGGTAGACAGTGCCTTCTTGTTTCATCTCTGAAGAAGATGCCTGTGGCTTGAATTTTCCTCCCTTCCAAAATGGAATCAGAATTTGACTTAGAAGACTGACATATTTTCCTTTGCAGATAGCGCTGGTGAGGCGTAAACAAGTTACTGTAAATGGGAGCGGCGCCAATTGGCATCAGCCGAGAGTGAGCCTTGTGACTTGCACTCCGGGTTAGAAAAATGACTTTACTTCATTTCCTCTATTTAAGTGAACACAAAAAGGCACTGTCCTGTTCTTCCCTTTAACTGTCTCTATGCTGGGGAATGTGTGTGTCTTCTTACATCTGAAGGCACTGAATTCTTCTGATACCTTCTGCTCTGTTTTCTAAGACAACAGATGGATCTTCTATAAACGGAGATGTTCCTTTGGACTCTATGCTTTGTACTATGGTTTTATAATATGCAAACACTGATTTTGTGTTGGAGAACACTATATCCCAGATTGAAGTTCAATGTAAAAAGCTTGATGCAGGTTTATTTATTCATTTGTGAACTTTCATTTGCCTGCTCTTCTATGGCTATATGGTATTTTGAAGGTGTATATTATATTGAGTGATGTTGACTTTTATCTTCAAAGTGTATTTGTTAAAGCAGATCTTCACTGTATCTGAGGACCACAAACCAAAAACACTATTTAATTCATTCTTAGACTTGGTTCATTCACACTGATGCGACAAAAGGTTTCGACTTGTGGAACCCCAAGTTGGTCGACATGTGAAATTTTATGTTTCCCTATGAGAGCCTTCTTAAAACTGAGTTCCATCCAAAAGTGGAACTAACGCTCTTTTGTCCCCCCCCCCCCCCTCCGGTGCCACATCTGGCACCTTTCAGGGGGATGTTTTTGACAGGTACCCTCCCCCACTTCCGGGATACGGCGCCGTCCCTTGGAAGTTCAGCCCCCGCCTCCCTGTAGTAAATTTTATACTGTAAAGGGCATTGTTGGGGGGTGGATAGTCGTTAAATGTGAGATCATTATGCCAAAGTCTGATTACCTTATGGAATATGCTGTTTGGACTTACCCAGAAGGAAGCGATCGTCACAGGAGTACAAATATAATTTTATTGGAGACAAAGAATGGACCACACTCCCTCCTCCGCCGACGAGCAAATAGGAATGCGCATGCGCAGTAGGGACCTGCCCATACTGCCAGGTTCCCTTACCGGCAATGGCGGCGGCAGCACCCGACAGCTGATGGAAACATCAGCTGCGGTGGCGACATCGCTAGACTCCAGGACAGGTAAGTGTCCTAATATTAAAAGTCAGCAGCTACAGTATGTGTAGCTGCTGACTTTAAATTTTTGGAGGGGGATGCGGAACTCCGCTTTAACTGATACTACACAGGTTTGTCCTCCTTTAGAAAAGGTTCCTGCACTACTTTGTTCCAACTTCAATGCCACAAAGTGTAAAAAGTCACATCAAAGTCGTAACCCAAAGTTGCAATGAAAGTCAGAGTGGGGCTAGTGTGAGCGGATCCCTAATATACATATGGCACTTTTCCACTGCAAGTACCGTCTCGGCTCCACTTGGCCCTGCTTGGCCCTGTTTGGTTTTCCACTGCATGGTACCGCATGGTACAGTGTTGGAACAGTTCGGTACGGTTTGTTTTTCCACTAAAGTAGTACTAAAGTAATGGGTGGGATAACAACGATTCTCTGACCAATCAGTGGCTAGTAGTGACAAACAGTCAAGGCTGCATGCAAAGGATTGTGGGATATGGTACCTGTACAGCCCTCTTGGAACCACAATCGAGGTGGTACTGTTTAAGCGAGTTGTACCGTTCGGTTCCATGTAGTGGAAAAGCGCCGCCGTACCGTACCGAACCGTTCCTACACCGTACCATGCGGTACCATGCAGAGGAAAAGCACAAAAGCGAGCCGAACTGTTTGGTTCCATGCAGTGGAAAAGCACCATAAGCAAACTCCCTCATTCATCCATGTCTCAGTGCTTTATTTTATTGGGAATTCACTTCCCCCTAGCACTTCTGGTCATGGCCATTTTGAGTAAGGGTAAATGATGTACAGTGGGTATAGAAAAAGAATCATCCCCTAATTAAAATAGTCAATTTTTTTTGCTTTGCAGCCTGAAATGAAGACAGAAAAAATTGCAGTGCTAAAAAAAAAAAAAACAAATAACCACAAAAACTGTCACTAAAAGGTTCCACAATCAGATGAAACCCAGAAGAAGTCCACAAAGTCAAATACTGTTCTGTTTTTCGAAAAAAGAAAGTCACTCACTAAGAACTGCAAAGGTTTATATCAGAAGTTCTCAGGTTCCATGGAAATACCTGTGCAGACCATTCAGCCAAGAGGCCTGCTTCTGATGGTGAGTGTTGTCGTCTCTCCCAACCTCCGAGCATGGGGAAAACGTAAACAAATCTAGAACTCCTAGTGTAGTAAGGTATGACACTTTTGCAAAGCAGATAGATGAAGTGCACCCATGATGGAAAAAACACAAACTTCCAGTGCTCCACTCCTTCCTATCCACATGCAGTGCAAACTCACCAGACGTGTGACTTCAAAAGGCCTGTCATTAGCACCACTGCGTTCCGTCTCCGGTGTCACCGTCACAAGGATTCCTGCAAGTATGTGGTGAAAGGGACAATCACACACTCTCTCCTCTCCGCATGGTATCTTGTAAGGGATATATACCATTTGCAGTTCTTGGTGAGTGACTTGTGTTTTTTGAACAACAGAACAGAGTTGGACTTTACAGGCTTATTCTGGGTTTCATTACCTGATTGTAGAACCTTTTAGTACCAATTTTTGTGTTATTTGGTTTTTATAGCACTGCAATTTTTTCTGTTATCTATTTGAGGGAGTGTGTTTTCCTTTATTGCTAGCAGCTTTTTATTAGTAGTCTGCGTTGATATTATTTTTACCTATTTACCTTGAAATAAAGACAGACACAGTTTTTGTTTTATCCAGCTGTATTTACAGAAAGCAGAACTAGTTCATTTTAGGAGTCTAAAAGTAGCCATACACTATACAATCTAATTTTTGTACAGTCTTCTTTAGAATAAAACCAGCCATAGATAGATCGATTTTCATTCCTGCAAACTGACTGTGTTGATGGGGGAATCCCTCCCACGTTGCCATTGTGTTCTCCCGATGGGAGGGTGGGGGTGCTGTCCCTGTCAGGAGGGTAAAGTGATTACTGCTAGTGGTTATAATAGCTGCTAGCAATATTCACATGTAAAATCCAACAGGCTGGTTGTACCTAAGTTGATCGATCGACTTTGGTACAATCAACCTGCTCATACATGATTCCAATCTCAGCCGGCCCCTGCTGAACCAGCTGAGATTTGAACAGTCTATGGCTGGCTTTACCAAAGCTATATAACAGGAGAACACACCTATCTATCCAGTCAGGGAGGCACTTGCACTACAAAGCTGATGATAGATCTAAAGGAGGTTGTCCAATCAGATTGTATAGTGTATGGTGAGCTTTACAGACTTCCAAGGACACACTGCTGCCCCAGAGACACAACAGGAAGTTTTAGGAAATCTACAAACCAAGGGAAATTTCCATCTTAGGGCTCATTCACAGAAGTGTCCATGTTATATATTACCCACTGGTGTGGTCTGTGAAGGAAGCAATGCTGATCGATACATCCAAAATTTTCTTTATTGAAATGTAAAAAAGTTACATTTCATACATCTTTATTTACAGCAGTGGGTTGTGAAGCAATGTTACTATGTTGGAACATGCTGCCCTTTTTCTTTTTTTTTTACGTACGCACCACTGAAATGCAACAGTGTAAACTGAACTCATAGGAATAATTGCCTTGTTTGTGGGTTTGGAATGGGCATGGCTGCCCAGTGCAGTCCAGTGCATATGATCTTAACAGGACCCTAGACAGTTGTCACTGAGATAGATGTATCCTTCCCTCCTTTTCTGGTGAAAGCTGACAAATTTGATTTCCCACAGGATGGATTTGATTTAAATCGCTAGTAAAAAGGCTTGATTGAAATCAATTTGATTTAAATTATAATTTTTAAAGAACTGTCATCTCTGTCACAAAGTGGCTCCTCCTCTGACCCGCTGTTGACTCACCGCCAGTCCCATTCACTTTAATGGGACGGCTGGTGATGCAGCAGTGACATAAGGTGATGGAGGTGGCGACAGCAGGTGAGTGGATGCCCGCTAACAGGCGCTGCTATGATGGATCTGAAGTGACAGGTGCTCTTTAAATGTAAGGACCTCATTCTTGCTGGTAGTTAGTGTGAAATTGTGTGAATGCAGCAATGCAGTGCATGTTATCTCAGCTTACAGAGCTTGGATTCATTGCATGAGTTTACCAAAAATGTAAATATTGCAGAATATACAACCTCATACTACATAACTAAGCTCCATTTCTTGCTGAATGAACTGAATTATTATTGTATGTTAAAAAGAAAACAATTGTTAGATAAATTTTTACTCCAAAAATATTTTATTAAAGTATATTTGATAGAAATAATAAAAATGAGATTTAAATAAAAAAGATCAGATTTAACCACTTGCTGACCACCCGCCGCATATATACTGTGGCAGGCTGGCTTGGCTGCGCCAATTGATGTACCTGTATGGCGGTCCATAGGATCGCTCCTGGGGGCAAGCAGGCATTGTATACACAGTAGACCGTTGTCCTCTCTGAAATGATCACAGAGCACCTGTGATCCTTCTATATAGGATCACAGGTTTGTGTGATCATTTCACAAGCCGCCCCCCCCCCCAGTTAGAAAACACTTCTCTAGGGTCACACTTAACCCTTTGATCACCCTGGGTTAACCCCTTCCCTGCCAGTGTCATTAGTAAAGTAACAGTGCATATTTTTAGCACTGATTACTGTAGTAAAGTCACTGGTCCCCCCAAAAGTGTCAATAATGTCATGGGTCCGATCTCTCCGCCGCAATCCCACTAAAAATTGCAGATCGCCGCCATTACTGGTAAAAAAATCTATAAAAATTCCAAATCTTTCCCCTAGTTTGTAGAAGCAATCATTTTTGCACAAACCAATCAAAATATGCTTATTGCGATTTATTTATGGTTTACCAAAAATACGTGGCAGAATACAAATTGGCCTAAATTAATATAAAAAAATAATTTTTTTTTACATTTTTTTTTGGGGGGGGGGATGTTATATAGCAGAAAAAGAAAAAGAAAAAAAAAATATATATATATATATATATATATATATATATATATATATATATATATATTTTTTTTTTCTTTTTTTTTCAGTGTTTTTTTGTTTTTATTGCCCAAAAAATAAAAATCGCAGTGGCGATCAAAAACCACCAAAAGAAAACTCTATTTGTGGGGGGAAAAGGACATCAATTGTATTTTGGGTACAGCGTCGCGCAATTGCCCGTAAAAGTAGCGCAGTGCCGAATCGCAATAAATGGCCTGGTCATTAAGGGGGATTATCCTTCCAGTCCAGAAGTGGCTAATTAGGTGCAAGCACCAACGTTTTTGGTGCTGCTCTCTGCCAGAATTCTAAAGCGGATCTACGACACCCTTTATGAATTTCTCAGGATGTGTTGCTTCGAGTCCAGGATAAACAGAATAATTGAATGTGTCATCTTTTTTTACCATTCTGATGTAAACTGTCAGAAGTTAGCTGTAATCTCTTTCTACAAGGAAAGTGTAAATGAGTTGTGTTCTCATCCACTGAGGTTTTCTCCTAAGCTGTCAGCAGCATGTGTGCTCAATGCAGCGTCTGCCCTCCTGGAGCTTCCGGATTGGCTGTTTGAGGGGTGTGTACTAGTGACATAAGCTGGTGCTGGTTTCCTGTCATATCTACTGTGATCGTGTTTTAGGATCAGCTCTCTTCTTCTTTTTTTGTGGTCTGTAGGATTTAGCAGCATGCTGATATTGTAGTGTAAGATTCACCTGGGAATATCTGCATTACTCTTCACAGTGAATTGTATGAAAAAGCTGCTGACAGATCCTCAATCATTTGTAGATTAGGGACTTTAGCAGGCAGCTGACATAATAGCAGCCATCTCACTCACTTGTCTTTCTCAGATTCTGCTGGAAGAATAATGCTAGACAAGTGTGCATGCTGGGTCCTTTCTGCTCCCACCATGTAGAATTGTTATGTTTGGAAATAACCCCTCTTGGCAGCAATATCTCTGCTTCCTTCCTTCCTAACATTGTAGAAGTTTGCATGCAATTAAATGGATCACTTAACCACTTCTGGACCGGAAGGATTTGCCCCCTTAATGACCAGGCCATTTTTTGCGAATCGGCACTGCGTTACTTTAACGGACAATTGCGCGGTCATGCAATACTGTACCCAAATAAAATTGATGTCCTTTTTTCCCACAAATAGAGCTTTCTTTGGTGGTATTTGATCACCTGGGCGATTTATATTTTTTGCGCTATTAACAAAAAAAGAACGACAATTCTGAAAAAATAAACAATTTTCACTTTCTGCTATATAACATTCCCAAAAAAAAATATGTAAAAATCAAACTTTTTAGGCCAATTTGTTTTCTGCTACATAAAAATAAAAAATCGCAATAAGCGTATTTTGATTGGCTTGCGCAAAAGATATCACGTCTACTAACTACAGGAAAGATTTATGTCATTTTTATTGTTTTTTGTTTTACTAGTAATGGCGGCGATCTGCAATTTTTAGCGGGACTGCAACATTGCAGCAGACAGATCGGACCCCTAACTGACATTTTTGACACTTTTGGTGGGACCAGTGACATTATTACAGTAATCAGTGCTAAAAATATGCACTGTTACTGTAATATTGACACTGGCAGGGAAGGGGTTAACACTGTGGGTGATCAAGGGGTTAAATGTGAGCCTAGGGGAGTGATTCTAACTGGGGGGGGGGGGGGCGTGGCTTCTGAAATGATCATAGAGACATGTGATCCTATATAGAAGGATCACAGGCACTCTGTGATCATTCCAGGGAGAAGAACGGTCAGCTGTGTTTACAACAGATGACCTTCCTTCTCTTTCAGCAGGGAGCGATCGCGGGTGACAGGCGGCAATTGGGGCTGCCTGCCCCGTGCATCAGAGTCCCCGCCGACAGGGCGCGTTCGCCCCCTAGCTGCAGGCGCGCGACCGACGTATACCCACCTCGGTTCACGCAGGAGGGACTGCCTGCTGCAGTATATCTGCGGGGGGCGGTCTGGAAGCGGTTATAGGTTAAATCAATATTCATGGGGGAAAAAATAGCGTATAAAGCAAAAATAATATAGCGTATACAATTGTGACAGAAGTCATATTGTAATTGAATGTTGTTAAAAATGACCTTTCCTTTACAATCTCAGCTCTGTAATTTTCTGTAAAATTCAATACAATATGGCCACCTGAAGGTGTTCTGCACACAGCGTGCTGGACCTTCGGAGCTTCGTGTTGGAACCAAGTGCATGCGCAGGAGGGACATCAACGCGGCTCTGGCCACTCACAGCGCTGGAGCCCACGAACCTAAAGGAAAAATCGGGGGAAGTTTAATTTTCAACCCTCACACACCTCAGTGCTTTTAAATCGCAGGCAGAATCGCAACAAATTTGCCCGCAATTCAAAATGCCGAGGTGTGAACGTAGTCTAGGGGATTAGGTTCCAAGAGGGAGACAATTGATCGCTATAGTAAAACCCACTTCTTGCTGAGATCTCAGTGTACAGTCTTTTTCATGTACATCCATTACAGGATTACTCTAGAACAGTTTAAAAAATGTGTTGCCCCAACATTTCATATTTCTGATATGTGTCTGTTATACCATGTACATGTGTTAAAAAAATATCCTGTTCTCTTTGCATGAAATCCTTGGTGATTCTGCCAGTCGCTGTGCTTTTCCTTTTTCAAACTGACCACACTAGGCATAGAAGCACATCCCTCCCAGCTTGGTCAGTGTTTTAGCTGTGCTGGGAGAATAGCCTGCCTGTCCTCCAATGATCAGACTTGTGCTGACTCGCCCTACCTACACAGCCATTTACTGGGGAGATCAGTGCAATGCTGTTTCTCCTCCTCCTCTCTCAGCTACTTATGTAGCAGATAACAGATATTACTGTATGTGATCACTGATGAAAAAATAAAGATATATATATGTTTGTTATACGTTGTATATGTTTATATCTATACACAAATGTTTGCCTTTAATTTCTATTTTGAACTGAATGGGTTGTTTTAGGTGGTAAGAGTTCACATATACTGCCAATAAATGTAGACATTGGCAGATAATATTCTCTAACTGCAGTTACTTTAATTATGTCAAATTTAATGAGCTGTTTTTTTTTTTTTTTTCCTTTTGCTTTTGTTGTGTGTCCTGCTTATATTTAAATATTGCACAGATCTGCACTTTGCAACGACCGCTGAGACCTTTGTGCCAGTTAAGCTACCTGAATCTATTCACAAGGACAATTGCAGTTGTCTCGAATTGTGTTGAACTTAATGACAGTTTAAATTGGTCTTATTTTCTAGAGAATTAATTTGGCTGAGTTTTATGCTTTGCTTTTAGCTGTTCTGGTCTCTTTATCCAATACTTCTGTCTGCTCACTTCTCTGTGTCCATGTGGACTTCCTGCTTGACTTAGCAATAGATAGATTGGAGATTGCAGTAACCCATAACAACCAAATAATTTCTCCATTGCCCCAAAACATTCTGAACGGATAAGAGCCAGTTCACACTGCTGCGACCACTAAAGTCGCCTCATAAGGGACGACTTCTAGCGCGACTTCAGCGCGACTTGTGAATTATTTTACGCGAGGCGACTTTGTATTTGGCCAATCAGAATATGATGTGTTGTGACCTAATTTCCCTTTCCTTTTTTTTTTTGCTGGCATTTATCAGGCATTTTTTGGGCGTCTTTGGAGACAGGCATGTCTTTAGTGTCTGGGGGGTCTAAAAAGTGTACCTGTGAAGTTTCAGCTCTGTAGCATGTCCAGAACCCCCAAAAAATTATAATTTTTCTTATAATTATTAATACAGCAGTGTGGAGGATTCTGTACACCTTGCCTTTTTTCTTGCAGGCATTTATCGGGCATTTTTGGAGTCAGGCATGACTTTTTTTGTATTTAGTGTCTGGGGGGGTCTAAAAAGTGTACCTGTGAAGTTTCATCACTGTAGCATGTCCAGAACCCCAAAAAATTATAATTTTTCTTATAATTTTTATTAGAACATGAATACGGCTTCTCTCCACCCCGGCCGTTTTTCTTGCAAGCATTTATCGGGCATTTTTGGAGGCAGGCATGACTTTTTTTAGATTTAGTGTCTGGGGGGTCCAAAAAGTGTCCCTGTGAAGTTTCAGCTCTGTAGCATGTCCAGAACCAGAAAAAAAAGCATTTTTCTTATAATTATTAATACAGCAGTGTGGTGGCTTCTCTACACCTTGCATTTTTTATTGCTGGCATTTATCGGGCATTTTTTTGGCGTCTCTGGAGGCAGGCATGACTTTTTTGGATTTAGTGTCTGGGGTGTCTAAAAAGTGTCCCTGCTGTATTAATAATTATAAGAAAAATGGCAAGGTGGAGAGAAGACATATTCATGTTTTAATAGAAATTCTAAGAAAAATGTCAGATCACAAGTCGGATCACAAGTCGCTTCAAATAAGACAAGGAGGCGACTCCCATTGAAGTATATGGGACAAGTCGGATCACAGGTCACCTCAAAGTAGTACAGGACCCTTTTCTGAAGTCGGAGCGACTTCAGTAGTGCCAATTAAGACGGCACTGATTGATTAACATTGCTTTTGTTATGTGAAGCGTCCTGGGGCGACACAAGTCGCCTCATAAGTCACCCTAGTGTGAATGGGCTCTAAAGGTGTAATGTGATTGCTTGCTGTACTTACACTTGTACTCATTGTACTTTCCATTGTGTTACTGAATAAGCTGCTTTCTCTACATGACTAAGTGCCGGCTCACACATATGCGATGTCAGACATCGCATGAGATTCGCACCGCACTGCTGTGCAAATCACATGCGATGTCTGGGCGATGTGAATTCAGCCATGCAGATTGAATGGCTGAATTTGCATTGCATTTGGGCCAAAGTTGCACAGGACCCTTTCTTAGGTCCACACCAGAATCGGATTGCATGGGTGTTCACATCTATCCGTTCCGATTCCTGTCCGAACTGCGATATGCGGGCGTTGTTAACTTTTTATTGACACTCCCAAATCGCATATGGCAGTGTGAACTGCCTGCAAATCTGGTGCGATGCAGGAACCCGCAGTGGATATGCAGAGTTCCCGCATCGCACCAATGTGAGCTGGCACTTATACAGTATCTCACAAAAGTGAGTACACCCTCACATTTTTGTGAATATTTTATTATATGTTTTCATGTGACAACACTGAAGAAATTACACTTTGCTACAATGTAAAGTAGTGAGTGTACAGCTTGTATAAGTCCCGGTTCACATTTGTGCGATGCGGGAACGCTGCGAATATGCAGCGTGATCCCACATCGCATCCGCACCTCTGGCAGTTCACACTGTCATATGCAATACACAGGGGGTGTCAATTAAAAGTTAACGACATTCCCAGTTGCGATCTGCAAGTTCGCACAGAATCGGATTGCACTAGTGTGAACCACTGTGCAATCCGATTCTGCTGCGGATAAAAAAAAGCCTCATGTGCGTGTTTATTGCGGATGCGGTGGGAATTCAGCCATACAAAGTGTATGGCTGAAATTCGCACCGCACATGAGATTGCATGTAATTTAGGAGCAGTGCGCTTCAAATTACATGCGATCTCCGCAATCTCACAAATGTGAACCGGCACTAACAGTGTAAATTTGCTGTGCACTCAAATAACTCAACACACAGCCATTAATGCCTAAACTGCTGGCAACAAAAAAGAGTACACCCCTAAGTTAAAATGTCCATTCGATACTCATTCTATCACAAGTATGCAGCAAGAGTAAAGACAGAGCTCAGTGTTGGGTCAGCACAGAAAATACTGAAAGTTTTGGGTAAGAATCACAACCCAGAACTAGCATTTTCGAAAAGTCGAGGTTGGCTTTAGTTTGTCTTACTAAACCCACAACCGTAAAATCAGTGTGCATATGCAGTAAAGCATGCTTGTTATACTCACAAGGGGTTAATCCCCTGCATTGTGTAGAAAAGTCTGCTTGATCTTGTATGCACAGATCCTCCTCTTCCACTGACTCCAGAACATGTCCAGATAAGACAGTTACTGGAGTCAGGGTGCACATGCTGAGTTTGGTGTGTATTGCTAGATAGTTTTTTTTTTTAGTAGAGTGCATGTGATCAACACAGGGCCAATCAGCACTGTCCGGACAGAGGGTCGGGGTCCTGCATCCTCATAGGACAGCAGTGTAGTATGAAAACTCCTCCTACAAGCTTTAACCAGACACTGATAGAAGTAACAAGACTGCTATATACTGCTAATGAGAAAAGGTATTTAGCAGTTTATATTTACTTAAATCATTTCATTTCTATGTTCTGTGTACTGTGGGAGACCAGATATAGTGAATGCAGGGCTAAGGCCTTTTTTTTAGAAAATGGCCTATGCAGCCAGTAAGCCCCAATAGGTATTCAAGAGCTGCACAGCTTTTTAAAAAGTTAATTATTTATATTGCCATATCTGTAGGCCATTTGGGCACCCCTGGAAGCCTGGCTAAAAATCCTCCAGTTAGCAATCCCCAGGTCTTGCCTTTTTGTTAGGACATGAAAGTCATTGGTTTTTACTCCTGTACATGGAAGTTGAGTATCCAATGATGTTCCCATTCTAGGAACAAAGAATGACATGAGAATTGCTGCTAGACTTCGAGGGGGACCCTGCTGCAGTTTTTTTTTTAATTTCTACTAGGGACTCTTGATTGCATAGCCAGTTTTCAGGGAAATGTTAATTTAGGTTTCTTCACGGTGGATCTAATCCCAGGAAGCTCCTAGATATACAGTTGAGTGGAACGTTGGCCATATTTAAGGCACCCTGCAGCTTCCCTTTTGCCTGAGCTAATTTTTCTGAACTTCCACAGCACTTCGAGGCGGCCACCATTTTAAGCTAGGTTTCCACTAGTGCGGCTACAAAGTCGTGCTACTTCTAGCGCGACTTCGTAGCTTAAGTTGTTTGCAGCTTTCGGTGAGACTTGTCCCTCATTATAGAGGGAAGTCGCACTGAAGACGGCTCAAAAGTAGTGCACGAACTACTTTTGAAGTCGCCGCAACCGAAGCCGCGGCAGTGGAAACGGGCCAGATAGAAATCAATGGCTTTTGACTTGCTGTGCGGCTTGACATGTGTCAAGTCGCACAGCAAGTCGCACTAGTGGAAACCGAGCCTTAGTGTTGATGCAGACTATCCACTTGCTGACCAGTCACGTGCCTGGTACGTCCCTGGACTTCAAGTGGTTATAACCGGATGATGCCTGCAGCAGTACCGTTTTTTCTAGAACTGATGGTTAGCAGTTTGGTAAAAGCAATCCTAGCAGCTAACTAGCCACTGGATGGCTGTTACAAGCCGCAGGAGGGGACAGCAGGAAGGGACATACCATCTTCTGCGGTTTTAGCGGGCTATCCCGTTCCACCCAGAGTCCCTATCGACCAACCAACGCTTCCACCAGCTGATCGGATAGACTCTAAAATTAAAAGCATTCGAACACCCCGATCTTGGTGTGACTGTGATCAAATGCTTTTAAGGGCAGAGGAGGGATCTGGGGTCTTATAGACCCCAGATGTCTCCATAAAGAGTAGCTGTCACATGCCTATTGCTGTCACAAAGGAAGTTTACATCCCTTGTGATAGCAATAAAAGTGATACCAAAAATATCTAAAGTGATAGTGTAAAAATAAATAAATGAAAAGTTTAACGTGCTCCCATCCCCTGTGAGTTATTGCCATGAATGTCAGATCATGGGCAGTAATTCTAGCACCAGACCTCCTGTGTAATTAATTATAAAGTGGTAACCTGTAAAGGCTTTTAGAGCTGGTTCACACTGAGGCGACACGACTCCTTACTACTTCGGGGGCGACTTGTGCATTCCCATGCACCACGACTTCGGAGCGACTTGCATGGACTTCACATAATGGAAGTCTATGCAAGTCGCTCCGAGGTCGCCCCGAAGTAGTACAGGACCCTTTTTCTAAGTCGGAGAGACTTGTGTCGCTCCTATTAGAACGGGTCCTGTATCGGTCAATGGACCGCGAGGGAGCGCGACTTGTCAGGCTGACAAGTCGCCTGACAAGTCGCGCTAGTGTGAACCGGCTCTTAAAGTATCACCTATGAATAGTAAAAATGTACATTGTTTGTCGTTGTTGCACAGGAGTGTGCATTTCTAAAGCATGTTGGGTGCCAGTCTACTGTAACATCATCTTTTATATTTTACAAAAAAATTGGGTTTGTATTGTTTTATGCAATAAAATTTAAAAAGTGAATTTTTTCCAAACAAATTGCATTTGAAATACCTCCTTATCTGTGACATAAAAATCTGCAATACCCACCAATTTTTTCTCTAGGGCTCCTGGTTTAAAAAAAATATATAATATTTGGGGGGTTCTAAAAAAATTTCTAGCAAAAAATACAGATTGTTACTCGTAAGCTAAATATTTCAGAAAAGGCCTGGTCATCAAGCAGCTATACCAGGCAGTTCTTTCTGTTCTTGAACTCACACGCCAGGGTAATTGAAGTGATTGTAAGGGTCCATTCACACTAGCGCGACTTGTCAGGCGACTTGGTCGCCTGACAAGTCGCGGTCGGTCGCTCGCCATTGAATAGTACAGGGCCCGTTCTAATAGGAGTGACACAAGTCGCTCCGACTTAGAAAAAGGGTCCTGTACTACTTTGGGGCGACCTGGAGGCGACTTGCATAGACTTCCATTATATGAAGTCCCTGCACCGCGACTTCACAGGTCGCCCCTGAATCACCCCAGTCTGAATGGGCGCTAAAGCTTTAACTATTATTTTCATTAAAATAATAAACATATTATACCTCCCTGCTCCGTGCAGTTGGTTTTGCACAGAGTGGCCCGGGTCCTCCTCTTCTCGGGTCCAAAGCCGGCACTCCTGGCTCCGCCCTCCTGTCGGGTGCCCTTACAACAAGCAGCTTACTTTGGGGGCACCTGAGTCGAGTCATTGCTCTGTGTGTCTATTCACACATGAAGCTGCGGTTCGTCTTCCCCCCCCCCCCCCCTTCGTCTCCTGATTGGCTCACCGGCTGTGATTGATTGACAGCAGTGAGGGCCATTGGCGAGGCTCTCGTAGACATAGTTGGATTGAGAGGGGGCTCGGCTAAGTATTAGAGGGGGCTGGGGAGGGCTGCTGGACACAGAAGGTTTTTTTTTTTTACCTTCCTAGTATCTTTAGAAGATTATGCTTCTAAAGATGTCAGAGACATGCGCCTGCAAGAGTAGAAGAAAGGAGGTCACCTTGGCACTGTGACTTGCTGAATGCTTTGTTCCTTCTAATCAGGAATAATATGATTCTGGTACTTTCTTTTTTGATTGCTTTATCACATTAAACCATGCTTATGAATCCTTGTCAGGGATCCAAACTTTAGATTAAGAGTCGGTTCACACTAGCGCGACTTGTCAGGCGACTTGTCATTGACCGCTACAGGACCGGTTCTAATAGGAGCAACACAAGTCGCTCCGACTTAGAAAAAGGGTCCTGTACTATTTCGGGGCGACCTCGGAGCGACTTGCATAGACTTCCATTATGTGAAGTCCATGCAAGTCGCTCCGAAGTCGTGGTGCACGGAAATGCACAAGTCGCCCCCGAAGTAGTAAGGAGTCGTGTCGCCTTAGTGTGAACCGGCTCTTAGCCTTTTTATTGACATTGCAGAAGTAGGGACAGTACCAACATGTAAACGCACTCCAAGCCGCTGGTGCAGCTGGGAGCTTGTTTACATTTTTGCCGCCAGCTTTGAGTCCCGGTTTACACATATGCGATGCGGAACGCATTCAACTCGCAGGCATTTCACACTGCCAAACGTGAATCGCTGGGGGTGTCAATACAAAGTTAACGACAGCCCCAGATCAGTTTGCGTATCGCAGTGCAAACTGTCAGTTCGGACATGAACATCCATGCAATCCGATTCTGGTGCGGACCCAAAAAAGGGTCCTGTATAAGTTGTGTCCGAATGCGATGCTAATTCAGCCATACAATCTGTATGGCTGAATTCTCATCGCACAGACATCGCATGCGATTTGTAGAGCAGTGCACTCCGCATCACATGCGATGTCTGTCATCGCATAAATGTAAACTGGCTCTTACATAGAAGTGATTTAGGAAAATGCAAAGCTGCCTGAAATATGTTAGATGGGAAGAACTGTGCTGTGAAGTGTCTAGCTTACATTACTTGCATTTCCACTGTCAGTCTATTTTCTGGTGTGTAGAGGATTATGGAAAGATAACATTTTTAACCACTTAAGCCCCGGAAGATTTTACCCCCATTCCGACCAGGGGGTATTTTGCGATTCGGCACTGCGTGACTTTAACGGACAATTGCGCGGTCGTGCGAAGCTGTACCTAAACGAATTTGGCGTCCTTTTTTTCCCACAAACAGAGCTTTCTTTTGGTGGTATTTGATCACCTGTGCGATTTTTTGATCACGCGCTATAAACAAAAAAAGAGCGTCAATTTTGCAAAAATAACAATATTTTTCACATTTTTTTTATATGAAATTCCCCCAAAAAAAATGTAAAAATCAAAATTTTTTAACATTTTCGGCCAATTTGTTTTATGCTACCTATGTTTGGTAAAAAAAAATCGCAAAAAGCGTATTTTGATTGGTTTGCGCAAAAGTTATCGCGTTTACTAACAAAGGGAAAGATTTTTGTCATTTTTGTTGGTTTTTTTTTTAACGCGTAATGGCGGCGATCTGCGATTTTTTTTGCGGTACTGCGACATTGGGGCGGACAGATCGGACCCTTGACTGACATTTTTGACACTTTTGGGGTTACCAGTGACATTTCTACAGTAATCAGTGCTATACATATGCACTGTTACTGTAAAAATGCACTGGTAGTGAAGGGGTTAACTTTATTTGGGAGGGAGGGGCTGTGTGTGTCCCTAGGGGCGTGCTTTCTACTGTGATTGGCTGGGGCTTCAGCTGTAAGGACACTGATCAACGGATCTACATAGTAGATCCATGTGATCTGTGTCTTTGCAGTGAGGAGAATGACAGGTCGCTTGTTTACACAAGCTGCCTGACATTCTCCCTCTCCCCCGCCGATCGCCGAGTGACCGGCGGACATCGGGTCCGCTGGTCACACGCGCGGGGGGGTCCGTGACCACGCGGGAGCGCGCCTCCGGGGGCGCGCGCTCGCTCCCTAGACCCTCACAAGCAAGCAACGTAGCCCTACGTTAGTTTGCCTGTGAGGGGCTGACCGCCGACGTAGATAGTCGTGCGGCGGTCGGCAAGTGGTTAAAAAAGAAATCAAGGTCCGTGAATTTCGATGACATGATCAAACAATTGCTGTGTATTAGACACAGATTGAAAATTGGAGACATTGCAGTAATATCCTTTAATTTCAGTTTAGTTGCTCATTATTTTTTTTTTTTTTAGGTATTTAGTTTACATTACCACTTGCCTACCGGGCACTTTTACCCCCTTCCTGCCCAGGCCAATTTTCAGCTTTCAGCGCTCTCACACTTTGAATGACAATTACGCGGTCACTCTACACTGTACCCATATGAAATTTGTGTCATTTTTTTCACACAGATAGAGCTTTCTTTTGGTGGTATTTACTCACCTCTGGGTTTTTTATTTCTTACAAAAAAAAAAAAGAAAAAAGACAGAAAATTTTGAAAAAAAAAAGTTTTTCTTATTTTCTGTGAGTAAATTTTGAAAATAAATGCATTTTTCTCCTTCACTGATGTGCGCTGATGAGGCTGCACTGATGGGCACTGATAGGCTGCACTGATGGGCACTGATGAGGTACTAATAGGCCGCACTGATAGGTGGCACTGCTGAGCACTGAGAGGCGGCACTGCTGGGCACTGAGAGGTGGCACTGCTGGGCACTGAGAGGTGGCACTGCTGGGCACTGAGAGGTGGCACTGCTGGGCGGCACTGATGGGCACTGATGGACACTGACGGGTGGCACTGATGGGCAGCACCATCAGTGCCCACACTCAGTGCCCATAGTGCTGCTAGTCAGTGCCCATCAGTGCCTAGATGAGCATTTTTTTCCCCTCTTGTGTAATCAGGGCACTGGTGATCAGTGCCCTGATTACATTCCTCTGTGTCCCCTTACCGCTAATCGGCTCTCCTCTTCCTCTCACTACAGTCTCTGTGTGAGGAAGGAGAGCTGGTGATGAGAGATGATCTCATATGTTTACATTAGAGATCATCTCTCATTGCACGGTCTGATCACGTGGTAAATGGCCGCTGTGATTGGCCATTCACCACGATCTGTGATTGGCTGTGTCCAAGGGACACGGCCGACACAGATTTTCCTTGATGCGTGCTCGCGGGAGCGCGTCACCGGGAGGCCTCCCGGAAATAAGAGCCCGCGCTGAAGCCATCTTTTGGCTATAGCGAGGGCGAAAGGTGGTTAACATTCACTGTAAGGAAAGTCTCACAGATGAATGTAGACATGTAGGAAAACATTGTGTTAAGTTGATCAGGTTTCATATCGCAATGGATGGAATGTTGTCTCTACACATACCTGAAGTGTTTTAGAGTTTATGGAAATTTCAGCTAGATTGTACGTACATGGCAAACATTTGGGACCAGTGTGCCCTCTAAATGATACTCTGTGGTTAGTGGTGTGCCAGATCGCTCTCATATCCTATTGTAAATGACCCCATCTGTTTAGCATTCATCTATACCATATGTTTGAGCTTTATAGTTATTATAATCTATAAAGACTAAAACTACTGCTGAACTTTAAACACCATGAGGTTCCAGAGAAATTGCGAGCAGTAAAAATCCCATATTCTGGTCTGGAATGAATGGACCTCAGCAGGTACAAACTTTTACTTCCATACTTATCAGAAAATCAATAAACCAAATATTCCAATGCAAAGCTTTCTGAATGTCAGTATTTGCACTGACATGCTCCCAGCATTTCCACCTTTCAGTGCTCTGGGCTTTCAGGCTGGGTTTACATATATGCAAATTGGATGCGTTTTTACCCGCATCCAGTTCGCATAACATGTGAATGTGACCAGCTTTCAATAGAGCCGGTTCACACATGTCCAGGGCTGCCCGCAGTGTATTTTTAAAAAAGGGTCCTGTATGTTTTTGTGTTAGGTTCAGGTGCGAATTCAGGGAAAAATTCAGCCCTGAAGCAGTGAGCACAAACGTACCGGACTGCAAAGCGCAGCCAGACGTGTGTGAACCCAGCCGCAAGAAGCACTGAGCATTGCATTGCCTTATTTGCATTTATCAGATCATCTATGGGCAGACCATTGTAATCCTAGAGCTTTCCTATTGCATGTCGTGGGAAAAATGCACTAAAAAACGTGCCCTCCTATTACACTGGATGCAAATGGGGCCTAAAAGTGAATTTGGTGTGTTCACAATGACAAGTGAGTTTTTCCACCCACTCCCCCCATATGTTTGTATTAAAGCTGGCCATATACTATGCAGTCTCATTGAACAATCTCTTCACAATTTCCTTCAGATTTTCCAAATAGGAGAACCTACCTCAACAATTCATTTAGTTTGTATCATATCAGACTGGCCCTTACACTACATAGCTGATGGTAGATCCCAAGGAGGTTGTTCAATGTAGGGCCACCTTAAAGTGCTACTAAACCAACAACCGTAAAATCAGTCTGTATATTCAGTAAAGCAAGCTTGTTATGGAACCTAAGGGGTTAATCCTCCACATTGCATAAAAAGGTTGTTTGATCCTGTCTTCTCTGATCCTCTTCTTCTTTTACTGTCCTCAATCTATCTGCTAACAAAACAGAGCCTTGGAGGCACATGCTCAGTTTAGTGTGTATTGCTAGAGAG
The DNA here is from genome assembly GCF_965119305.1 of Pelophylax lessonae. NCBI lineage: Eukaryota > Metazoa > Chordata > Amphibia > Anura > Ranidae > Pelophylax > Pelophylax lessonae. The sequence continues at coordinate 351,549,805 of NC_138771.1, forward strand.
GGGTTTTTATTTTTATTTTTTTTTGGGAGGTAGCATGTGATCAACACAGGGCCAATTAGCACGGTCCGGACAGAGGGTCATGGGTGATGCAGCCTCATACAATAGGACAGTCAGAGGAGAATGAAAACTCGTCCTACAAGCTTTAACCAGTGCTCAGCCAGATATTAGCAGTTACAAGACTGCTATATACTGCTGATGAGAAAAGGTATTTAGCCAATTATATTTACATTATATTTATTTAAATTATATTTATAATAATTATATATTTATTTAAATTATATTTATATTTGTGTTTCCATGTTCTGTGTACTGTGGGAGACCAGATATTGTGAATGCAGGGTCCTGGGATTAGTAACCCTTTAAAGGAAGAAGAAGGAAAGTGAGTGGAAATTAAAAAGAGGTGGTAAAGTAATGAGGAGGAGTAATCCAGATAAGTAAAACACGCCCTATTCTGTGATGCAATAAGGCACTGTATGATGAGAAATAAAGTTTCCTGGATGGACACGATACTACAGGAAGTCATGGCCCCGAACGCATTTTTTTTAAATTTTGAAGTGAGAGGGGGCAGACTGAAGGCTGCTATGGACGAGGTAGGTGAGAGATAGTTTGGGCAGAAAATACATGAGAAAAGGCTTCTATTTTTAATGAAAAGTGAAATTCTGCCTGAAAGGGTGAACTTAGCCTTTAAATCAGGGATCTTCAAACTACGGCCCTCCAGATGTTGCGGAACTACACATCCCATGAGGCATTGTGAAACTCTTACATTCACAGACCTGACTAGGCATGATGGGAATTGTAGTTCCTGAACAAAACTGGCTGGCCATAGTTTGAAGACCCTTGCTTTAAACTGTGTGTATCTTTTGGTAGTTTAAAATGCCTGTCAGTGTTATAATTGGCAACAAATTTTGCTTTCATTTTAGTCATAGTCTATTGATAAAATACCATTTTAGTTTCAGTCATATTTTAGTCATCTGAATTGTTATAGTTTTAGTCATATTTTAGTCGACTAAAATCTCATACATTTTAGTCAACTACAAATCATATGGGTTTAGGTAAATTGTATGCCTATTTTTAAACATTTCTCCAGAATTTTCAAACTAGTTATATACTCCTGGAGGAAAAATCGAATACCATGTTATTATTTATGGTATTAAGGTTTGAACACGCACTACAGACACAGATTTAGCCATTGTGATTATATATCGTCTTTTATAAATAAAACCACGTTTCATAAACAATCAAAAATACAGTATACCTCCCTCTATTGCGGGGGTTACGTTCCGGACCCAGCCTCGAAAAGTGAAATTCCGCGAAATAGAAAAACCCTATTAAAATGCATTGTAGGCATGTTTATTTTACTGTCACTGTACGTGTAAAAGCATTTTAAGGTCATTTAAACACATAAAAGATACTGAGAGACATAGCAAGAGCTATGGAAAACACAAAAATATTTAATTTTTAATGATTTATACAGTAAAAAAAAAACGCAATATACCGGGACTGCAAAAACTGAACCGCGATGGAGCGGGGGATTACTGTATTGCATTTTGACAAACAGAAGTGCAACTTTTAAAATACATAAAAACCCAAAACTGTAAACTTTATTGGCTGTACTGTCATTGCACATATTACCTGAATATGTTATCAACATTAAATACTAGGAATAAAATATAGGAAAATCCTTTTTCTTCATTTTTTCTCTTTCAGCAGCTTAGTAGATGCCCCTTACTTATGCGGTAGTGCAATGCATGTTTAATGTGCTATTACAGGCCAATTTTTGTTGCCAATTTAGAAATGGCCAGCAGAGTAGTGTTAATTTTGATGTCAATTTTCGATTTAGTTTTAGTCCTAGTCTTTTGACTAAAATGGCATTTTAGTTTTAGTCGTATTTTAGTCATCTGAATTGTTTTAGTCGTATTTTAGTCAACTAAAATAGTGTTATTTTAGACGATAAAAATATTTTAATCGACATAATGAACACTGATGCCTGTGCACTGCTACCTGGGAGGCCCCCAAACCAGGGGGCAAATTGCAGCATTTTAGAAAGCATTTGGCAGACAGAGCCTCTGCCTCCCACAGTGCAATGTTCTCCTCTATGAGAGGCTCCTGCATAGGTTTCTTTCTAATCCTTTTTAGTGTGTCCAGCTTTCTGTAAATCAGAGAGTGAGAAATCAGGGGGCCCCAGAGTTCAGAGGAGGGATATGTAGAAAGATACTAGAAAGACACATACTTGCTTTTTATTGATTTTTACTTGTATGGCAGGTTTACTTAGAAGTAGAATCTGGAAGAAAAAATGTGCATATGTCTTGTCCAAAGAATTGTACATTACTGAGTTTAGTGCTGTGCCTGTAAAACACTTATTGTATATTATTCATTGAGCGGGTAAGCTATATACTCCTGGAACTGCTGTATTTTAAGTATTCAAACTCTGAACTTTAGATATATTTCATAAGTTGCTGATTGCACAAACTACATACATGCTTGGGATCAAGGCCAGCTGTCTAGTCAACCATTATTTAGTAAGTTAACTCAAACTCTGGCAACAACCAACTATACATAATGGAACTGTGACGGCTTTGTGTTTGCCTGTTTACCTTTTAGTGCTGTATTGTTTGTTATATGTAACCATTCAGGAAACAAAACACAGGAAAAGGATATGTTTAAAGGCTTGTTCACATTGGTTGGTCTACCTAACCAGGCCTTTGTTACATTTCATTGATCATTGTTTGAACTATCTGCTACAATGAAGCAATCTTAAAGCAGAGTTCCACCCATTTTCACAAGTTCTTCTAACCTCAATGCCCACCTGAAGTTGGGTCCTAAATGGATATTCTTTTTTTTTTTTTTTTGTTTTTTTTTTTTTTTTTTAGTACGTCCCCATACTCTTTTTCTAATGTACCAAGGTGGCACTTCCAGGCCTTGCCGCCTAGGCGATGTCAGCATTGGGCAATTCCCATAGACAACTGGGATATCGGCGTCCTCTATCCCAGGAGTCTTTGGGAAGCCTAATGGTAAAATCTCAAGGTATTTCGAGACAGGAAATGGCGCAATCAGCTGGAGTTAGGCGCCATTTGGAAGAAATGCTATGGCAACCTGTAATCCACAAACTGCGCCGCGCAGTGTCATTACTGCTCCGCTCAGTGTCATTACTGCTCCGCGCAGTGTCATTACTGCTCCCCTCTGTGTCATTACTGCTCCCCTCTGTGTCATTACTGCTCCACTCAGTGTCATTACTGCTCCGCTCAGTGTCATTACTGCTCCCCGCAGTGTCATTACTGCTCCGCGCAGTGTCATTACTGCTCCCCTCACTGTCATTACTGCTCCGCGCAGTGTCATTACTGCTCCGCGCAGTGTCATTACTGCTCCCCGCAGTGTCATTACTGCTCCCCTCAGTGTCATTACTGCTCCCCTCAGTGTCATTACTGCTCCCCTCAGTGTCATTACTGCTCCGCGCAGTGTCATTACTGCTCCCCTCAGTGTCATTACTGCTCCGCGCAGTGTCATTACTGCTCCCCTCAGTGTCATTACTGCTCCCCTCAGTGTCATTACTGCTCCGCTCAGTGTCATTACTGCTCCCCTCAGTGTCATTACTGCTCCGCTCAGTGTCATTACTACTCCGCTCAGTGTCATTACTGCTCCCCTCAGTGTCATTACTGCTCCCCTCAGTGTCATTACTGCTCCCCTCAGTGTCATTACTGCTCCCCTCAGTGTCATTACTGCTCCGCGCAGTGTCATTACTGCTCCGCTCAGTGTCATTACTGCTCCCCTCAGTGTCATTACTGCTCCGCTCAGTGTCATTACTACTCCGCTCAGTGTCATTACTGCTCCCCTCAGTGTCATTACTGCTCCCCTCAGTGTCATTACTGCTCCCCTCAGTGTCATTACTGCTCCCCTCAGTGTCATTACTGCTCCGCTCAGTGTCATTACTACTCCGCTCAGTGTCATTACTGCTCCCCTCAGTGTCATTACTGCTCCCCTCAGTGTCATTACTGCTCCCCTCAGTGTCATTACTGCTCCCCTCAGTGTCATTACTGCTCCCCTCAGTGTCATTACTGCTCCGCTCAGTGTCATTACTGCTCCCCTCAGTGTCATTACTGCTCCGCTCAGTGTCATTACTACTCCGCTCAGTGTCATTACTGCTCCCCTCAGTGTCATTACTGCTCCCCTCAGTGTCATTACTGCTCCGCGCAGTGTCATTACTGCTCCCCTCAGTGTCATTACTGCTCCCCTCAGTGTCATTACTGATCCATGCAGTGTCATTACTGCTCCCCTCAGTGTCATTACTGCTCCCCTCAGTGTCATTACTGCTCCCCTCAGTGTCATTACTGCTCCATGCAGTGTCATTACTGCTCCCCTCAGTGTCATTACTGCTCCCCTCAGTGTCATTACTGCTCCGCGCAGTGTCATTACTGCTCCCCTCAGTGTCATTACTACTCCCCTCAGTGTCATTACTGCTCCGCGCAGTGTCATTACTGCTCCGCTCAGTGTCATTACTGCTCCGCTCAGTGTCATTACTGCTCCGCGCAGTGTCATTACTACTCCGCTCAGTGTCATTACTGCGGCGCGCAGTGTCATTACTACTCCGCTCAGTGTCATTACTGCTCCGCGCAGTGTCATTACTACTCCGCTCAGTGTCATTACTGCGGCGCGCAGTGTCATTACTGCGGCGCGCAGTGTCAATACTGCGCAGGCACAAGATTGGGAGCGAGCTTCAGATGCCCAGAACCACAATGGCCCCTGCCTGCTTCCGAGATCATGTAAGAGGACAAGTCTAAACACAGTTATGACAATATCCATATACTATAAGATAAGTACTAATAATCATGGAAGAGCTTTTCTAAAAAAAAATTGCTTATGGGGATTGGAGCTCTGCTTTAACTTTGTTGCCAAAAATATTTTCGTCATAGTTTGTGTCAGCCGCATGTTTTCAGTGGTGAAAACTAAACAAAAACCGATTCAAATTTTTCGTCAGTTGACGAAAACCTGTGCCAAAAATCAATCCCAATTTTTGTCAATAAACGGAAAGCAAATGTGAGAGAGGAACGTTTACCCATCTGAACTTCTGCTTTCCTTGGAGCTCTGCCTGTCTGGTAAAACCCCGGCCCCCTGAAAAGCTGTATTGGCTGATAGACGCAGGCTCCCTCTGTCTGCCTGGCCACTGCCTGGGAGTTCTGGAACATTGCCCTGCAAACCACATGGTGAGTATTTCCCCTCCCAGCAAGGTGGCGGTGCTTAGCACTGTGTACAATAACAGCCTCCCCAGACCATCCCGTTCTCTGCCCTGTGCACTCCCTCACTCCCATTTACTTCTCCATCCCCACTACATGTTATTAGATTTTTACTCCAGGAGTATATCATGAGTTTGGCAATTCTAGAGAAATGCTTAAATACTGCATTTTAGTTTAACTAAACCCAATTCGATTTTAGTTGAATAAAATGCAATGGAAATTTTAGTCAAATAAAATATGACTAAAACTAAAACCATTCAGATGACTAAAATAAGAGTAAAACTAAAATGGCATTTTAGTCCAAAAACTATGACTAAAACTAAATTGAAATTAGATGTCGAACTTAACACTGCAATGAAGTTGTTGGAAAGATAGTCTGTGGCTGTGGATGGTTTACACTGCTGCAACCCTATTGTCGTGCGACTGTGCAGTCACTTGCTTGCAATTTTCATGCAACATTAGATTCCATGGGACGCTACGTCATGTCAAGTAGTGCAGGAACCATTTTTAAAGTTGCAGTGACTTGAGCTACATTGATGATAATGGCTGCCATTGAAATAAATGTGTTTTCACTTGTCATGCACCTTTGTGTCGCAAGTCACATGGCAATTTGCAGCAGTGTGAACCAGGGCAAAAAAACTAAACTAGCAACTGTCAGCCACTTATATAACTAGAAACCCACCTTTTAGGCCCCATGCACACATGTAAACATCCCTTGTAATAGAAATAGTGCATGACAGGTCCTCTTTATGGGGAGATCGGGGTCAATAAGACCTCAGATCTCTCCTACAGGCTGGAAAGCCTGAAATAAAAAAAAAGATAGCTGAATGCACGATCAGTGCAGTATTGAAAATTGCCAGGCTGGGCGTGACGTCATTACGTCACGCCCAAGCCTCCAAGAGTCATAGAGACTGCCGGGGACCATCTGGTCCTTGCAGTCTCTATGGTAAACTTCCACCGGCAGCCGATTTCTTCCCTGACTCGCCGATCACAGGGGCGAACTGGTAGAAGCACCGGAGGGCGACGGGAGGGGGGTTGTTCCTTCCTTCCGCCTGTAAGAACGATCGAGCGGCTTAACAGCTGCTATGATTGTTCTTTTGGTGAGGGGAATCGCCGGTGGAAAAAATGAGCAGGCATCATTCAGATATCCCCACTTAAATCCCAGGACGTCATATGACATTCAGCGGTAAGGAAGTGGTTAAAATGTGCCCCCTTGTCAGTGGCAGGGTTGACTGCGATTTCATCTCAAACTCTGTGCAGGCGTCTGGAAAATTGGGATCAAATACAAGTGTAGGGAATTGATGAAAGATTCCTGAAGGACAAAATGGGAGAAGTGTCTGGCTATTGCTGGGCCTGGAGTGGCTTCACCCCCTGAATCTAGTTCTGTCCCAGTGTGACTGTAAAGCTAATGAGGAAATTGGATGAGATGAGTGTTATCATTGTATTTCACATTGATGTCAGCACTGGGAGTATGAAGACATATGCTGCTAATGATTTCATATCAGAGCTACACAGGTCATTTAAACCTTTTACTATTGAGAAATATAAGCACTTGCTAGAAATGGTTTTATGCTAGAGCTGCACAGGATATTTTTTATACTCATCATACCAACGATATCTCTCACTTAATCAGTAGGAGTAGCAAATGATCAGTAAACAGATGGTACAATAAACAGCCATAATTCTGGGCTGCGCATTAACCTCCAAACCCCTGTGAGGAACTACTTGGCACAGTCGGATTCCATCACCATGAACCAGTTAAAACCTTAAAGTGGTTATAAAGTCTAAAGATGTTTTACCCTAATGCTGGTAAACAAAAAGCTCCACTACTTGTCCTGGTCTCATACTGTCCCTAAACACTTAACTGGCTCCTGTCACTGTTCCAGCGCTGCCTCCTGCTCCACCACCACTCCTTTCACTTCTGCTTTCACAGGAGAAACTGAGGGCAGTAAAAGCATATGCTCCTACTGCTGTCAGTTAACCACTTTACCACTAGAGCATTTTGCTGTCTTACGTCTGGGCCACTTTTTGCGATTCGGCGCTGTGTGACTTTAACTGACAATTGCGCGGTCATGCAAGGCCGTACCCAAACGAAATTTACGTCCTTTTTCTCCCACAAACAGAGCTTTCTTTTGGTGGTATTTGATCACCTGTGCGATTTTTACTTTTTGCGCTATAAACAAAAAGAGAGCGTTTATTTTGAAAAAATAACAATATTTTTAAAAATTTTTTATATGAAATTCCCCCCAAAAAAGATGTAAAAAACAATTTTTTTTAAATTTTTGGCCAATTTGTTTTCTGCTACTTATGTTTGGTAAAAAAAAATAGCAATAAGCGTATTTTGATTGGTTTGCGCAAAAGTTATTGCGTTTACTAACTATGGGAAAGATTTCTGTCATTTTTGGTGTTTTTTTTTTTTTAACGCGTAATGGCGGCGATCTGTGATTTTTTTTTGGGACTGCGACATTGCGATGGACAGATCGGACCCTTGACTGACATTTTTGACACTTTTGGGGGTACCAGTGACATTACTGCAGTAATCAGTGCTATAAATATGCACTGTTACTGTAAAAATGACACTGGCAGGGAAGGGGTTAATTTTATTGGAGAGGGAGGGGTTAATGTATGCCTGGTGCTTACTAACATGTGAGGGGGGGAGGTGACTGAGTGAGTGAGGGACAGATCGGATGTTCAGCTATGCTGAACTCTCCGATCTGTCACTCCCTGTCACTTAGGAGATCCGCCCGCTCTGTTTACACAGGCGGGCGGATCTCCAAACTGGATTCCCCGACGATTGCCGCTGCTCCTCCCCTGGCCCGACTCCCGCTGTGAATGAAAACAGCGGGAGCGCGCCTCCGGTGGCGCGCGAGCGCCGCCTACAGGGGGAGGAGTCTGGCGACGTAGGTCTACGTGGTCAGACGATAACGAGCCACTTTGCCGCAGTAGTACTCCGGTACTCAGCGGTAAAGTGGTTAATCTTCTGATAACAGGGAGCAGAGACGTGGCTTACAAGTTCTATTAGTGTCTATGGACACACGCAGCCTGGCTTGGGAATGCAGATGCACGAGTACTGGTTTGGCACCTGGCTTGCTAATGCCTCGTACACACGCAACGATTATCGGCCGACCGATCGGCCGTCTTTTGTCCAGTGTTGTTGTGTTGGTTGAAATGTGCTCTAGACTGCACACGAATTTTCTCGGCCAACAACAACCAACTTCAGAAGTGATGTCATGTTCTGGTTTACTTTCCGTGTGTTTTTTCTTCTCTGAGCATGCCCAGTCTTGCTCATCAGATTTTTGTCTGCCGAAATCTGTACTGACTGACGAAAAATCAGCCGTTCTGTTGACGGCCAACAAAAATTTTATAGCATGCACACCAGATTTTATTCGGCCAAAAAGTCGGAGTCGGTTGTCGGAAGCATCATACTAACAAGCCGAAAATCAGCCGATCGGACGTTGGCCGAAAATTCACGGCCAACTATCGACGCGTGTGTAAGGGGCATAAGGAGGCACCCCAAGGAGTAAGGAGCAGACAGCGCCAGCAGGTGACTGCCAGAAGAGGTGTGGGGACCTTTCTGTGCATTATCATTGCACAAAATGGCTAATTATCGCCTATTTTATTTTAACAAACAAAAAAATAAATTTATATCCTTTAATATCACTTTAATTTTTATTTTCACCACCGTTAAACAAGTCATTGCCAAATCCAGTAAATCCCAGACTGTAAATTTCCACATAGTCAAAAGCCATAATAAAAAGAATGTTTACTATAAAACAATGGCAAAGCTACTGGGCCAAATGGCCAATATGACAAAGTCTTGACCCCTTGGGTTAGACATTTACTTGCACCTGAATAAAGAAGAAACGATGCTAATGAATCTTTATTCATTTGCATATTTCTGGCATTGGAATTTGCCAGTCTGATGTTTGCAGCTGTTCCATAAAGACATTTGACTTTTTTAAGTGCGATAGCTCGTGGGTACCCCTTATTTTCTATTTACTTGCACTTACATTTGATAGACGTCCACTACAGCTTTGATTTAATGTGACATTCCAGATTGGCTATGTGCACCCCCATCCACCCCCTCCAATTCACTCTTCTCTTCTCCCCTCCCCATTATCCCTTACTGTTCTATCCCCTTGCCCTCTTTCCTATTCTTTTTACTTTTTTCCTATTTTCTTTTTATTTATTTTTCAATGAGATCCGCACGCGGTTACCAAATCACTTAAGACAGGGATCCTCAAACTACGGCCCTCCAGTTGTTGCGGAACTACACATCCCATGAGGCATTGCAAAACTCTGACATTCACAGACATGACTAGGCATGATGGGAATTGTAGTTCCTGAATTACTGGAGGGCCATAGTTTGCACACCCCTGACTTAAGTGGTCCTCGCTCTTCAAAAAAGTTGAGAACCCTACGATTGTAAGCTCCTTGAGATCAGGGACTGAAGTGAATGTACACTATGTAAAGCGCCTTGTAAATTGTATCTGTAATAAATAAAATAACCCCCTGGTCTATATTATCTCACAGCATTTACCTACCTTTTTCTCAGCACCCCATACAAATTAAGCTCACATGAAAAGATGGCTCTCACTTTACTTGGTACATGTGACACACTCTGGCTTTACATCCTTCATTTCTGAACAGTCATGGATGTGCACCCTGACCTTAAAATACTGTATACATTTGTTTAAAATAAAAAAAAACACTGAAATTGAAGTAACTGGAACAAATGCAGTGCCATCTTGTGATCATACTTGCATAATTGCACAATCTGCTGACCATGTGCAATCAATTGCTACAAAACTTGTATAGCTTGTTCCATAGGGAGCCATGTTTTTGATCTGTTTAGTGATCAATGGCTACTCCTAGTGATTCATTCCTAGCAAATTTCATAGCCTCTTTGAGCTAGTAAAATGATACCTGTAACTCTTGCCTAATAAGGTGCTTGCCAGTAAGTGGTTAAATCTCTCAGTAGCAAGAGATTTGAATCACTTGTGTAGTTTGTCTTTAAGGATTTCACCCTGGATCGCATTGGAGCGATTTCGGAAAAGTTGTAGCCCATATCCAGCACTGGCACTGTTCCAATTGGTGCGACGCCAACTTTTCAGCACCGCGCAGATTTGCAAAAGTAGTTCCTGCACTACTTTTGCCGATTTCGGGTGCGACTTCAATAGACATCTGTGCATGAAACCACAAAGATGTCTTTCAGGCAGCACCTGAAATGGCGCTGACCTGCTACAGCTAAGGTTGCATTAATGTGAACTAGGGCGAAGTTTTAGTCCTGTGAAAGATAATTTGAGTGTAGCATGTCAGACATGAGGAAGAACTATTTTCAGAATTAGTGGTTGACTGTGCTTTGATGGTATTGATATTTTTGTTTAAGTAGGCCAAAAGCCCAAACACTGAGTGTTTAGAAATAGTCTTGGCTCAGAAAGGAGGTGAAACAGCAGATCTGGTTACATGTCAACCTCGGGTCTCTTACTTTGTGATAATCGAATAGAGTTTAGCACTGTTTATACATTCATTAATCTACTAATTATTCATGTATTACGTGAGAATTATTGATGCTGTTCTATTGCATGTACTGCCAAAACTTCATATCACATTGGATCTGTATTTCTAGAATTCTTACACAACATCCCAGTGAGGCCTAGTTGCTTTTTCTATATTTAAAAAGGATGTGACGGGCTTTTAAACATTGAGCCAAAAATGGACCTTTGTTTTTGTATTTTTTTAGACACTCAGTGCCGGTTCACACTACGTCGCTCCGACATCGGGGGCGACCTGTGAAGTCGCGTGCAGCGCGACTTCGGCACAACTTGCGCAGACTTCATAAAATGAATGTCTATGCAAGTCGCCTCCAGGTCGCCCCGAAGTAGTACAGGACCCTTTTTCTAAGTCGGAGCGACTTTTGTCGCTCCTTTTAGAATGGCTCCTGCACCGCACAATGGGAGCGTGACGGACCGCAACTTGTCAGGCTGACAAGTCGCGGTCCAAGTCGGACTAGTGTGAATGCGATCTAAAGAGTCGTGGGACAGTAGGCAGGATTTTGTTATCCTAATTACTTATCTAAGATTAAAAAGGCAGACAACTGTACTTGTGGAAAATAATTGGCCGCGGCCGTTTATTATTGGTTTTAAAACTTTAATAAATAGATGATAAAACATACAACACTTGAGACAACCTAGCCACCACGCCTCAGGCTGCATAATATATAACTCAGTTAAAATCATCACTTCCACATATAAGTAAAAACGTCCCCCTTTGCTAAACGCAAAGGGGACCTACCACATAAAAACAGCCGCGACGAGGGAAGGGGGTGTGGGGAACTGCACTGGTCGAATCTTCTGAGGCGAATGAGCCCCTCTGAGGCGATCCCCTCCTTATATAGGGTCCCCAGAAGCTCTAGAAACTTCCTTAGCTGCTCTCTTCCTATAGGTGCAGAGCTAAAAGACCAGCCCACTACAGCTGTTTTCCTCAGGATACAACCATTCTTCCCTCCCCTTTTACCCTGAGGAAAAAAGGGGGGAAATAATGACTAGTCTATAACTAAAAACCTTCCCGCCACTCTCCCATGAGGAAAAGGGGGCTATTCAGCCTTCCTTTTTCCTTTCAATTCCTCCCACATTCAATGCTGAACTTTCCTGCTTTTGGTGTTTTTACATCTTTATAGCTTTTAAAATCGAAAAATTAAATCTATGTAAAGTAAGATCAGGGCATTTAATGGATAAGTTAAAGCGGTTGTATCCACAAAAAAAAACTGCAGGACAATGGCATAATGTGCTTGTATGCATCGTATTACTAGAACATTATGAAATACTTACCTTAGAACGAATCCCCCACACGGTCGCCCAGACACCGCTGAGGGAGCTGACATGTTCCCTGGGTGTCTCTTTCGACTTCGGTGGCTCCTGCGCTGTGAGTGACTGGAGCCACGGTGACGTCACTCCCGCGCATGTGGGCGGAGTTTACTTTACAGCAAGGAGCTTTGAAGGTCTGGCAAGATACTGGTGTCAGCGGCTGCATGCAGGGTGAATATCTCCTGAACCGTGCAGGTTTATGAGATATTCATTTTACCTACAGGTAAGTCTTATTATAGGCTTACCTGTAGGTAGAAATTAAAAAGCAGAGTATACCACCGCTTTAAGGGATTGCTTAAAGTGATTGTAAAGTTTTTTTTTTTTTTTGTTATACTTACCTGCTCTGTGCAGTTGGTTTTGCATGGGGCAGCCCAGATCCTCCTCTTCTCTGGTCCCTCACCAGTGCTCCTGTCCCCCTCCCTTCTGTTGAGTGTCTCCACAGCAAGCAGCTTGCTATGAGGGCACCTGAGCCGAGCCCCAGCTCTGTGTATCCATTCAGACACGCAGCCATGGTTTGGCCCTGCGCCCTCTCTCTCCTCATTGGCTAACTGAGTTTGATTGACAGCAGTGGCAGCCAATGGTGCTGCTGCTGTGTCTCAGCTATTCAGGAGGGATGGACGGCGAAGGCATTCATAGACATCACTAGATCGAGATGGAGTTCAGGTAAGTATTAGGGGGGCTGAGGGTGTTTGCTGCACACAGAAGGCTTTTTATCCTAATGCATTAAAATTAAAAAAAACCTCCTGCTTTTACAACTACTTTAAGGGGGTTAAATTAAAGTGGTATTACATTCATAACCAAAAATGTAATATATTGTAGCTTACCAATCCTTAGATGTGGTGTCTGCATTACTTTATTTTTTAGGCTTTTCACCCTTGGTTTTCACCTGGTGATCTGGCCAGTAACACACCTCCTGTATTAGAGTGCCCCCACTCTGGATGAAGGAGCATAGGAACACCTCTGGACAGCAGCATTGTCAGCCAGGGTGGAGGGGAGTGTTGGATGTACTTGCAGATATACATTAACAAATTATAGCCAAACTCCAGCTAACACTTTTTCAGCAGGTATAACAAGAGTAGGTATAACAAGAGTTTTGTTCCTTTTAGAATAAAGGTTTTACAGAAATAAAAGCCGATCGTTAGGAGCACCCCTGTCGATGTTAAAGTGGATCTTCCACCTAAAATCGAAAGTGCCTGCTGCCCACCCCTCCTCCACTCCACAACCTGTATAGCACTTTTTTTTATTGTGTGAAAAAAAGGATATAAACTTGTTTGGTACAGTGTTGCATGAATGAGCAATTGCCAGTTAAAGTAGTGCAGTGCTGAATAACACAAAATGGTCAGGCCAGGAAGGAGGTAAAACCTTCCAGAGGTCAAGGGGTTAAGTAAACCTGTTTGCTTGGTGAAAGGTAGGGACATTTTGGATTTTTAACTTGATTTTATTGCCAAAAGCTCAGGTGTTGGACTGTAATGCACTATGAACATTTGCTGCTTCTTCTTCGGAATGCATTCTTTGCAGAGAGTCTAAAATTGGTGCTTTTATTTTTTTTCAGGGGCTCTCAGTATTGCTGTTTGCCTGAACTGATGATAATTATTAAATACGTTTCTACCTACAAATACTTTAGCATTGCATTGTAGCAATAGCTTTTACCATAGACTAATTAGACTGCTGTATCCAGTTAGTGAACTGTTGCATTTCTGAGCAGTCGTTACTCAATGACATATTTACATTGTACCTCTTATCCGTACACAGTGGAGATGATCAATTTATGTCTTGTATGTTTTGCTGTGATAAATGTATATACAGCTTTAGTTGCATTTTCCAAAAAATGATAAATATTAAATGTGAGCTGTACAAACATTTTCTTTAGCCTAAGTGCACAACTCATCCCCTGACAGAGTACAAAACAGTGAGGACGGTGCTGGCCAGAACTACAGAGGGAGAACTCTTTGGGGGTGCTTATTTCAGATGATTGTAAAATGAGCAGTGGGGATAGCGAGTACATTTCTAGAGTTCCTGATTTCCCTATATACATGTTTATATATAGGAATCACCAGCAGGAGAAAGGAGGATCTAATTCCCCTATATAGACCCATATATATATATATACAGGAATTGCCATCAGGAGGAAGGGGGTCCGGATCTATCTATCTATCTATCTATCTATCTATCTATCTATCTATCTATCTATCTATCTATCTATCTATCTATCTATCTATCTATCTATCTATCTATCTATCTATCTATCTATCTATCTATCTATCTATCTATCTATCTATCTATCTATCTATCTATCTATCTATCGATCACTGGTTTTACCTGCCAAAGGATTTATATTTCTGTCCATCCAGTCCTGAGATTTAACCAGTTCTGCCACATAGCCCAGCCATACCTGGTAGGGCAAGAGAGCCTGTGACCAGACAGTAAAAGGAGAAACAGCACACCAATCAGCTCATCTTTTGGCCACTTGACATTGTTAGCAAATTAGTTGATTGGCTCCTTGTGTTGATTCTCTCTCTTTAATAGTCGGTTCACACTATGGGGACACGACTTCGGGGGCGACTAGTGAAGTCGCCGTGCACCGCGACTTGCACGGACTTTACATAATGGAAGTCAATGCAAGTTGCTCCGACTTCGGTCAAAAGTAGTGCAGGAACCTTTTTCTAAGTCGGAGCAACTTGAGTCGCTCCTATTAGAACGGTTCCCATAGCACAGAATGGAGCACGACTTGTCAGGCGATCAAGTCGCCTGACAAGTCGCGGTAGTGTGAACCGGCAGTCAGTGTGAGTTCTGCTGCACATGGACTGCAAAAGTCTTTCTCCTGCTGGTAATTCCTATACATAAAAATCTATATAGGGCTTTTTTTCAGCTGGAACGCGGGGATGGGGGGGGGGGGTCAGTTCCGACACCTCCAGCACTGAATGTACTGTGTGAAATGGCAAGGGGTGCTGGGCTATGCTGAGGGGTCCATTGATGCTGGCTGCTGGGGGATCTAATGCTGCTTGGTGGGGGAATCTATTGTTGCTGGGAAGGATCTACTGTTGAGGAAGGGCTCTATTGTTGCTGGTTGCTGAAAGGTCTATTAATGCTGGCAGGAGGGGATCTATTGTTGCTGGGTGACTATTGTTTTTGGAGGGATATATTGTTTCTGTGGGTCTTATATTGCTAAGGGTGGGTAGGGGGTCAACTGGGGCTGAGAGGAATCTACTGTTGAGGGAGGGGTCTATTGTTGCTGGCTGCTGGGTGGTCCACTGTTGCTGGTAGGGGGCTATTATTCCTGGGGTAGATCCGTTGTTGCAAGGGGGGCTTGCTGGCTGCAGGGAATCTATTTTACTGTGTTTCTTGTTATCATTAAAGACTTCCATAGAAATTAGGGGGTGGAACCAAGGGACGGTGCTTGGAGGCAAGGGGTGACTTGGAAGAGGGGAGTACCTGCACCTCTTTTCTGAGAAAAAACGCCCTGGGTAAAAGAATTTTCATACAGGCATTTCATAAGTGTATTGAACTGTTTTCCTGGAGTTGAGCTTCAAGTTCTGGCTTTGCAGTCTTTTTATTACAGCACAGTGGTTTATCAATTGATTTTAATAAGCAGACTCTCTAAGAGCCCATTCAGACTAGCGCAACTTGTCAGGCGACTTGTCAGCCTGACAAGTCGCGGTCGGTTGAATAGTACAGGACCCGTTCTAATAGGAGCGACACAAGTGGCTCCGACTTAGAAAAAGGGTCCTGTACTACTTTGGGGCAACCTGGGAGTGACTTGCATAGACTTCCATTATGTGAAGTCCCTGCAAGTTGCGCCGAAGTCACGGTGCACGCGACTTCACAGATCGCCCCCCGAAGTCGGATCGCCTCAGTGTGAACCGGCTCTAAATGATCACTGTTTTTGTGTGCTGGCATGACTTGTTTTTGTATCTGCAGAACAAAAGCAGATAAGAATGTAAATTTAGCTTAAAAAAAGTTAATATTTGTGATGTATATAAACTGCATAACGTGTTTTTTAGGGATTTTGGTAACACCCTAGGTGTCAGTGTGGTTCAGATGACTGCAGGAAATAAGCACCTCTTTTCAACAATATTGGCCATATTTTTGTTTTTGTTTTTAAACTAGGGGACAGGTCTTTCTGGTAGAGTTCAAATAAATTGGCCCACATAGATAATAATTGTAATGTTCAGGTCAGAATTCATTGGCCCTTTGTGCTATGTCATTTTCACAGAAATCAGGACAGCAGGAACAGCTGTCAAAAGGTGCTGTCCTCTCTATTGGACTGAATAACTGCAATCACAGATACTTTATTTAATTGGACACAGTTTATATGGTTGATTTCATACTTTAAGTCATAATAACTTCACAGTCTTGGAGAGGACAGAGCAGGCAGTGTTGTGAAGTACTGTTTTACAAACAACACCCAACTCTAGAAATGAAGCGGCAATAGCAACTGAAATGCTACTGCAGGAGAACTTTGATTTCTTTATAAGAACTCATAATAAAATGGTTGCGATTTAGGCAAAGCCATGTTCGTGTTCTTAGCTATTTTCTTTGTCATTTACAGAAAATGTAAAACCTATGTAAGAGCTGGTTCACACTAATCCGACTCAAAGTCGCCCTGACTTCGGGCGACTTTGAAGTCGCCCATGCAACGCGACTTCATTGTGGCTTGCAAACGACTTCTCTTAATAGAAGTCAATGCAAGTCGCTCCGACTTCAGCAAAAAATAGTGCTGAACCTTTTTCTAAGTCGCTCGGATTAGAACGGTTCCATTGCACAGCATTGGGAGCTACTTGTCAGGCGACCAAGTCGCCTGACAAGTTGGAGTAGTGTGAACCAGCTCTTAAGCACACACTATTTTTGTTGTAATTGTGAATGGTTAACCACTTGCCGACCGGTCACGTTGACCGTACTGCGGTAAAGTGGCTAGATATCGTCCAGCGACGTAGACCTACGCTGGACTCCTCCCCTTGTGGGCAGCGTGCTCCCCGCCGGAGGCTCGCTCCCACTGTTTTCAGTCACAGCGGGAGTCAGGCCAGGGGAGGAGCGGCAGTGATCGCCGCTGCTCTTCCCCGATCGTCGGGGATCTTGTGTGGAAATCCACCCGCTTGTGTAAACAAAGCAGGTGGATCTCCTAAGTGACAGGCAGGGACAGATTACAGGATTCAGCATAGCTGAACCTGCGATCTGTCCCTGTGTCACTCAGTCACCTCCCCCCCACACACGTCAGTAAGCACCAGGCATACATTAACCCCTTGATCACCAATAAAAATTAACCCCTTCCCTGCCAGTGTCATTTTTACAGTAACAGTGCATATTTATAGCACTGATTACTGTAGTAATGTCACTGGCACCCCCAAAAGTGTCAAAAATGTCAATCAAGGGTCCGATCTGTCCACCGCAATGTCACAGTCCCGCAAGCAGATCGCCGCCATTACTAGTTAAAAAAAACAATAAACATGACATAAATTTCCCGTAGTTAGTAGCTGCGATAACTTTTGCGCAAACCAATCAAAATACGCTTATTGCTATTTTTTTTTACCAAAAATATGTAGCAGAAAACAAATTGGCCTAAAATGTTAAAAAAATTTGATTTTTACAATTTTTTGGGGGGGGGGAATTTCATATAAAAAAAATGGGAAAAATATTGTTATTTTTTCAAAATTGTCGCTCTTTTTTTGTTTATAGCGCAAAAAGTAAAAATCGCACAGGTGATCAAATAGCACCAAAAGAAAGCTCTATTTGTGGGGAAAAAAAAGACATAAATTTAATTTGGGTACAGCATCGCACGACCGCGCAATTGTCCGTTAAATTAACGCAGTGCCAAATCACAAAATATGGCCTGGTCAGGAATCAGGAATGGGGTAAAATCTTCCGGTCTTAAAGCTGTTAAAAATACGCTCATTGAGAATTTTTTTGTCAAAGACATGTAGCTAAACACATTTTGGCCTAAATATATGACAAAAATTTAATATATTGGATATTTTTTAACTGTCAAAGTAGAAAAATATTGTTATTTTTTCCAAATTTTCGCATTTTTTTATTAATATCGCAAAAAATAAAAAGCGCAGAGGTGATCAAATACCACCAAAAGAAAGCTCTGTTTGTGGGAAAAAAAAAGGACGTAAATTATGTTTGGGTACGGCGTTGCATGACCGCACAATTGTCAGTTAAATTCGCACAGTGCCGAATCGCAAAAAGTGGCCTGGACGTAAAGCAGGAAAATCCTCCATTGGTAAAGTGGTTAAAGAGACCCTGTCTTTTTTTTATTTATTTATTTATTTTTTTTCATTTTTTATTTTTTTTTTTACCTCATGGGTCAGATTTCCTTCCTGCGTTTAACATTTTTTTCTGCAGGGAAAACAATTGTTTTTCTGCTCCTAAACGCTGAAGCTTGAAATATTCTTTTGACATAAAATAGTGTGCATGGATAAAATAGCGTACTATGGAACTTGAACTTAAAAAATGCTAGTGTACATGGAGCCTTACTGTCCTGGCGTGAAGTCACAGAAATCAATCAAACCTGACAGAGTTTCCTACCCTATCACATTGTAAACAAAAAACAAAATATAGACTTTATATACACTAAGGGTCCTTTCACACGGCCGCTCCGTGTGAAAGCTCCGCTGCAGGACTTTTTTTTTTTTCTCCACGGAGCGGATGACATTTCTGTCATCCGTTCCGTATGTCCGCATATCATCCCATCCGTTTGCGGATGATATGCGGACATAATGTAAGTATATGGCACTGCGGATGTCAGCGGATGACACCGCTGACATCCGATTTTCCTTCCTTTCCGTTTTTTACACGGAAGCAAAAATGGGGTTCTGTTCCATTCGTAAAAACGGAACAGAACTGAAAGGAGGAAAATCGGGTGTCAGTGGATGGTATTCCGCTGACACCCGCAGTGCCATTCACTTACATTATGTCCGCAAATCATCCGCAAACGGATGGGATGATTTGCGGACACACGGAGCGGCCGTGTGAAAGGACCCTAAATGTTATATGCTATTAAATTAAATTCCGAACCACTAATCAAGGCTCACTCTCTTCGTTTTTATGAACCACTGCCATTCCTCAGCAACCATCCACATATGTCCACAATTTGGTGGATGGGAGGCCTAGAATAATTATGGGTAAATCGGGTATCCTGAAAATTCACAAACTATGTACTTATTCCTGTTTATTAACTAAGTGGTGAGCATGACAACTCTGGCATTCACCCCAAAGAAACGTGGGCAGTGAAATCTGCCATATTTATGTCTTGACAGGCTTCTGTACTATGTGTTAAATAATTTTCCCTGACATTTAAGAGGTTGAGAAATAATAAAGTATGATTGCAGCTTATGTAAATGACAGATAGAAGTCCTTGGTAAATGAAAAAAAAAAATGTAATAAGTGGAGGACAATGAAGCATCTGTCCAAGTCACGTGCTTAAAGTGGAATTTTACCCATAACCGTTTGATAACAATTAATATTGTTTAAGAGAAAAGAACATCTAGTACATTCCACATTAATAATTATACTACCAGAATTGGTGTATGCTGTAAATTGCCTCCAGCATTGCTCCTGGTTCTTCTTGCTGGAGGCCGCCATTATGTTGAAGCCCAGAGCAGTCACTTCCTTATTCGAATCTCTGCCCCTCTCCTTGTTCAATTAAAAAATGTTCATTTTCAGCCTTGATTGTATGTCTTGGCTCAGTTTAGTCAGCTACACAAGGATCGAAATTCAGCTGGTTAAAGCGGAGACCCCCCCCCCTAAAAAATTAAAAGTCAGCAGCTACACATACTGTAGCTGCTGACTTTTAATATTAGGACACTTACCTGTCCTGGAGTCCAGCGATGTCGGCACCGCAGCCGATGTTTCCATTGGCTGTAGGGTGCTGCCGCCGCCATCGCCGGTAAGGGAACCCAGCGGTGAAGCCTTGTGGCTTTACGAGCGGGTCCCTATTGCGCATGCGCTGCATATTTAGATTGGCTTGGCAGGGGGGGGGTAGGTGGAGGAGGCCAAACTTGCCGCTACACCGTTTACAGGAAGTAGGGAAAGGTACCTGTCAAAAACAGGTACCCCCCATCCCCCCTCAAAGGTGCCAAATGTGGCACCGGAGAGGGGGAGGAAGCAAATGAGCGGAAGTTCCACACTTTTAAGCAGGGACCAGCTTCAATGGATGTATGTATGGGCGGGTGGTTGTATACACCTGAAGAAGAGAAAACTAGGATATTGCCCCTGCAACCATCACAGTGCTGCAATAAAACGACTTGATTTCTGTAAGATTTCTCCTATTTTCTGCCCCACATTGATGAGCAGGCTATATGGGAAAGGGAACCTGAAGAAATGGCATTATCACTTACGCAGAGGGTCAACAAAAAAAAAAAAAAATCAGCATTTTTGCATTCAGTACTTGGGGAGGACAACATCCGCTTTTCTTTAATGCACGGCTTCTTGCAGTGTGTTTTTAGAATATCCAAGAAACCTTGTAATCAGGAATGACATTCTCCAGATTGCATTTCATATACTTGGCACAGACTGCAGCCTCGGCTCCCTAGAAATAAAGTCAGAGGTGAAAGAATAAATATAGAATAAATAGATTTCAGCCATTACAGCCGGATATACAGAAAGGTCAGGACCTGCTGCTTTTAATAAAAATATTGTGTGGACTTTTTTGACATTTGAATGTAATTTTAAAGCTGCAGCTCCAAAAAGAATTAGTGGAGTTAAAGTGGCTCTAAACCTAAACATTTTTTTTTGCCTTCCTACATTCCCTGCATTAAGGTAAAAAAAAAAACAGCCCACTAACTGGCCTAGCCCCACTATATCTCTAAACACTGGAATCAGCTATCGATCCAGTACTGTGCCCTGTGCAGCTCTTCTCTCCTCTCTGCCTTGAGAGCAGAGGAAGCCATAGGCTCCTGCTGCTGTCAGTCTATACCTGTGATTTGACAGCAGCAGGAGCCTATGGCTCCCACACACACACACACACTTTTATTTTAATTGTAGGGATGCACCGAAATTTCGGCCACCGAAATTATCGGGCCTATCCCATTTCGGCCGATAATGGGTTAAACATGCCGAATTAATGGCCGCCGTGAGAAAGGAGGAGGGCGCAGCGCAGGTTTAAAAAGTCCTGCCTCTGGCCGGCCGCCCGCCTCTCAATGATGTCCCTACTACTATGATCTGTGTATGAATGAACTGACACTCCGGGCGGGAGGGCGGGGGGAGCGGCCGCTAATAGATATAACTATGTGAGCGCTTCTGACAGGGAAGTGAAGCTCACATAGTTATAGCTATTAGCGGCCGCTCCCCCCGCCCTCCCACCCGGAGTGTCAGTTCATTCATGCTCATCGTGCCGCTGACAGGGAAGTGAAGTGAAGCTCACATAGTTAGAGCTACCGTATTAGCGCCCGCTCGCCCGCCCTCCCGCCCGGTGTGTCACTTCATTCATACACAGATCGTAGTAGTGACATCACCGGGGGGCGGGCGGCCGGCCAGAGGCGCGTCTTTTGAATGAAGTACACTGGAGGAGCACTCAGCAGAGTGAGAAGTATGGAGATTGAATTGTTGGGATGGGGAGGAACGCTGAGGCAGTGGGGGGGAGGGGGTGAGGGACGCTGAGGCAGTGGGGGGGGGGGGGGGGGTTAGCTGAGGCAGCTTACCAATAGTATTAGTATTATGGAGCATGAGGGGGTTAATGTATTGCCACTGCTGGTCACTGATGCATTAGTGACCGACCAGTGGCAGTTAATTAACCCCTTTGTGCTGCATTAGTGCAACCAGTGTTAATTAACACTGATACTGGTTGCACTAATGCAGCACAAAGAGGTAAATTAACTGCCATCGGTTGGTCACTAATGCATCAGTGACCAGCAGTGGCAATACATTAACCCCCTCATGCTCCATAATACAAATACCATTGGTAATTAAATTAACTTCTTGCCAACCCATCACAGTACATATACTGTGACAGGGTGGCTGCGACAGGTGTACGTCGCTGCCTGTTTTTGGTGTATGCCCCTGTTCTATCCATTTTAAAATTATTTGGGGGAAAAGTCATTTTCGGTTTTGGGTTTCGACCAAGGGCATCCTGCATTTTCGGTTTCGGCCCAAAATTTTCATTTTGGTGCATCCCTATTTAATTGCATATGGTTATTCATCAGTTTCAAACTTGCTTCAACCCTTCTTCAGGTCTGACACATGTCCGAGTCATAGTTTCAAGGTGTCTCTTGAAATACACAATGAACCAGAAATGACACATTTGTATCTATTAGCACCTTTAAGTTCTATCTGGTGCAGGATGGTGGCGTGCTATCCAGCACCAAATTAGCTTTAGATAAAAATAAATCTCAAGATATTTGTTTTATACGGAGGTGATTGTATTGATGACTTCATCAGTCTTCACTCCATAGATAGTTGTCAGAGTGGTTGCCTCCAGCTTGTTATCTCTGACTATGACATGGCAGTTTAAGGGAGAGAGTAAGTGTGCTGGTTGCATAAGAATCTGTTCTGAGCTGGTTATTGAAGTCTTATTAAACCCACAACATTAAAATCAGTTTGTATATGCAGTAAAAAATGCGTGTTATACTTACCGTGGTACCGAAGATGTTAATCCTCTGCATTGTGTAAAAAAAGCTGTTTTAATCCGGTCTTCTCTAATCCCCCCCTCTTCCACAGTCCCCCAATCCATCTTCTGATAGTACAGAGCCTTTGGGGGAACCTCACACATGCTCAGTCTGGTGCGCATTTCTAGAGAGTTTTATTTTTTCTTGGGAGTGTGCAAAGGATCAGCACAGGGCCAATCCACACTGTCCACACAGAGGGTCAGGGGTGATGTAGCCTCATAGTACAGTTAGGGGAGAATGAAAACTCCTCCTACAAGCCTTAACCAGTGATTAGCCAGACACAAAAGGAAAAAATAAAGAGGGCGCACCAGCCTAGCGCATTACCATTGCAACAATTTATTTTTATAAAAGTATATACATCATACTCACAAAGGAGATGAAATACCAGCCAAAATAAATGTAGGTCCACCAGAAATCTCCACTCAGCATAGTCTGCTAGTATAAGCAGTAGTGGAATGTAAACCTCCAAATGTACTTGACGCATTTCAAGGGTGTCCCCCCTTCTTCAGAGCTCTGTTATTTCATCTCCTTTGAGAATATGATGTATATACCTTTATAAAAATAAATTGTTGCAAAGGTAATGCGCTAGGCTGATGCGCCCTCTGTATTTTTTCCTTTTAGAGTTCTATCTGGGTTCCCCTGACCTGTTGGGAGTGGCAGCCCAGCCGAAATGGCGACTAAACCAGCGGAGTTGCGTTTCTAAAAGATCAAGTCGCACAGCAACCCCTTAAGCGCAGGAGCATACATTTTCTTTTTCTCAGCCAGACACTGATACAAGTCACAAGACTGCTATATACTGCTGATGAGAAAGAAAAGGTATTTAGCAGTTTATATTTACTAAAATAATTTATTTCCATGTTCTGTGTGCTGTGGGAGCCCAGATATAGTGGTCAATGCATATCGGTATCGGCCGATATTTTCGTACATTTAAAAAAAATGTATTTATTTATTTTTTTGACAGGTACTCTTGTGGAGGGATCTGGGGGTCTAAGAGACCCCAAACACCTCCTCTGCACTTAAAAGCATTCAAAATGCCAAGTTTGGCTGTTTTGAATGCTGCCATTTTTTTAATCTGGCGCCAGTACCCGGAATGATGTCATGACATCACTTCCGGGTTTTTACATGGAGACACGATCAGAGCCGAATGCGGATTTGATCGGGTCTTCGGCGGCTGTGCAGGCTGGTTGCCTGGGTCTCCTGGTGGGACAGGAGATCCGGACGAGCTGTGTGGGGGGGGGGGGGCGTCCCCTCCTGCTCCTTGTAAAGACAGCCAAGCGGTTTCTCAGCTGCATCGGTTGTCATTACAAGACAGTTGACTGTCGGCTATGGACGCCGGTACTGGGGTGATGCTTCTAGCTGCAGCCATCACTCCGGTACATGCACTTTCCCGAAATATCGGCAATATCGGTCACCTTGGTGGCCGATTCCGATATATCGGGGAAAATACAGATTGGTTTTTCGATATATCGGCTTTGGCGATAATCATTTGACCCCTAGTTTTAGCTATACATAATTAGATAATTGAAATGAATATTCATACGATTTATCATATGTGGAGTCTCAACCTGTATGGCCAATGTTTACACTAGAATGCCGTGCAGAGAACCATGTGATCTGTGCATGTTTCCTGCACCTCATTCAAATGACACTGCCTCTGCAATCTGCAGCGGGCATCAGTGCAATCCTAACAACACCTCACAAATGCAGTGCGTTTGCCTGCACCTCCTTGTATGGTACAAAATGACCATGTGATTCGGTTGCAGTGCGTTTCCAGAGTTGCTGCATGCACGACTTTGGTGCAGATGAGGTGCAGTTTGAGCCATTCAAAATGAATAGGCTCAAATCACACTACACTGAATTGTACAGGAATGTGGTGCGATTCATAGTGTGGACCTAGGCTTCGCAAGTCCGCCTGTCTCCCTCACTTTTGTGCAAAGTTTTGGGGACAAACTATTTTTTTGTTTCAACTTTGAATTATAAGTAGATTTGTAACCCTTGTACAGCAGATATAAAATGCGGTCATCTTATACCCTTTAACTGCTACTTTCAGATCACTGGTCAGACCTGTTCTTACTATACTGCAGTAAGCAAATAAATTCTTCTTTCTAGTTTTCTTCTGTCTTTTCAAATCCATATACCTGCTATTTTCCATCAGTTGCTTTTCAGATTGCCACCAGGGGAGTGCAGCATACCCCTACACTCTGGATATTACCACACAACCATGTACTCCTCTTGGACACTTACTGGTCAGATTATACAGATGGATGTTTGTTAGAAATAAATGCGTTATTGCTATGTTTTCTCTTACACATTTATCTATTTAATAAAAAAATGGAATGATTTGGATTAGCCTGACATCATGAAGAATGTGCCCTATATAGTATACCAGAGGATACAGACTTTCTTTTGGAGTGTGGATCCACAGTACAGTTAAATTCTGAGAATCTGAATACCGAGCCACTGACAGATACAAGATCATTATATAAGCCACAATATCCGAGTACAATATAATGCTAGCATTTGTATTATTACCCTTTTCTCAAGAAATTTTTTTTTTTTTTTTTCAAAATAATAAAGACATTTTTTTTTTTCCAAAATAATAAAGACATTTTTTTTTTCCAAAATAATAAAGACATTTTTGTCCATTTAAAATTAACCTATGAAAAGCATAAAAAGATGTAGTATTGGCATTAAATAGCTAAATGTATACCCATATGTAAGAAAAATGTATTTCCAATATATTTAGGGAAAAAATATTTTGAAATATATTGAATATGGCCAAAATTGTAGCATTTCAAATATATTTCCAATATATTTGTGAAAATTAAAAAATGTTTTTTTTTAAATATATTTTTAATATATTTTTCTTCCATGTGGGTAGGTTTCTTAACATATGATTTACAAAAAAAAAAAAAAAAAAAACTATACTGAAACTGGCATAACAACTACATCATGTTTCCAATACAGTATTTAAAGCTGGATGAAATATACAATACATGCATGTCACAAGTATTTTGTATTTTTGTCTACCACGGTTGCAGGGAAAAAAAATAGCTTGGTACCCCCATGATTACAGACAGTGTTGACAGGGAAATTCCTCCCCACCAGCTATTGTGTTCTTCCAGGGAGGGGGGACATGGGAACACAGTGAATATTGCTAGAGGCTATAATCGCATGTAAAATCCAGCAGGCTGGTTGACCAATCAGTCAAGTTGGGTACATTCAGGCTGCCCATACATGGGCTGGTTCCTGCTAAACCATCCATGGGTGGCTTTAGCTTATCTCTCATTCACCCTGCTCTCTCCTTCTGTCAGCATTCTCCTGCAAGTCAGCACACCCGATGGTCTCCTTGTGCTGCTTCTTTCTTTCCCTCTCTGACCTTTGCTGTTAAGTAGGCTGCAAGAAGTTTATACCAAGTCAAATTCAGATACTTACACTGCTTGCATAAAAAAAAAACATATTGTGTGTGTGTGTGTATATATATATATATATATATATATATATATATATATATATATATATATATATATATATATATAAAAATCAATGATAAAAAAAATTATAAGTTATAAACAAATAAATGAATGCGTAAACAGCTTCATTAAAGAGTATGTAAATTCAACATTTCATATTCCTGATATGTGCCTGCTGTACCATGTACTTGTATGAGAAAGTATCGTTTTCTCTTTGTATTGCTTCCTTCGTGTGAAATCCCAGGTGATCCTGCCAGTCCCTCTACTTGCCTATTAAAAACTGACCAGACTAAGCAGGAGAGCACACAGTGGTCAGTTCTCTAGCTGTGCTGGAAACTCGGCCACGAATAAGCAGTGTGTGTGAAATGCATTTGCTGGCTGTCCATGGACTGTGCGTATGTCTTTTTGCGTCTTTTTTGTTATATTTTAATGATCTGGTCTAATAAAGAAGCTGTTTTAGTTCCACCACTCTCACTTTTTTCAGTTTAATTGCTTTTGGTTGCGGAGCAGACTGGCACTTGAGTATCCCTATCAGCTGTGGATTTTCCTGTGGGATGCTTTGGAGCAGTGTGTACACTGTATGTTCTTCATTGTTCTTCCAATGATCGGGTGTATCCTGATATCCCACCCCCACCCACAGCCTTTTCACTGGGAAGATCAGTGAACTGCTGTTTCTCCTCCCCCCAGCTCTTTTCAGCTAAAATGTGATCACATATAAAAAAAAATATCCTTTTCACCTTTTTTATATCTATACATAAATGTTTTGCCTTTCATTTCTATTTTAAACTGAATGGGTTGTTTTACAAGGTATCACTTTAATGTGTGCTTTTACATCTCCCTGGAATTCAGCTTTAAAGTTTAAGTTTGAAAAATGGATATTAGGCTGAGTTCACACTGGTGTGAACCCAGACATTGCATGTGATTCACACCACAGTGCTGACATCGCATTACTTTCGCACCAAAATGGCGCAGGACCCTTTTTTTTTTTTTTTAGCCTGCACTGGAATCGGATCGCATGGGTGTTCACATCATGTGATCTGATTCCTGTACCATTCGACAATTCTCACTGCGATCTGCAAACTGATCTGAGGATGTCATTAAATTTCTATTGACACCTGCAGCGGTTCGCAGAGGGCAGTGTGAACTGCCTGCAAGTGACATGCGATGCGGGAACCCACACCGGAATCTCACTGGTTCCCGCATCGCATATATGTGAACTGGGACTTAGGCCCCTTTCACATTTGTGCAACTAGTCCTGCGACTTGAGACTGCAAAGTCGCAATGCAAGTCATACTCCATGATTTCCAATGAGTACCGTTCATATCTGTGCAACTTCAAGTCCCTGCACTACTTTGGTCTAACTTTAAAGCATTTTGAGGTTCATAGACCTCAAGATTACACAGGCATTGCTTGAAGTCAAGACGAAATCGTGCGACTTTTAGATAGCACAAATGTTAAAGGGGTCTTGTGTCCTTTGTGCTGCTGTGTTCTGATTTAGCAGAAATCATCCTCCTCCGATGACCCCCCTAACCTTCCACTGCAGCAGAGGCTAATAGAACTGAGTGTATGCCCGTTCTGTCTGCCCACCTCCCTCATTCGTAGAAGCCTGTACTACAACCTATATGAGTGAAAGAGAGTCTCTGAATGGAGAGGGGAAACTTTACAGTCCTTCACCCATCCTCCCTCCATTCATAGAGCATATTTCATTTAAAGAAGCTGTAGTATTGACTTCTGTGAATAGGGGAGGTGGACATAATCTGCCACACCAGAAAGTTATGGGAGTGGATGGGTTGGGGGTACATCAGAGAAGGAAGATTCTTTCTAAACTAGGACACAGCAACACAAAAAATGCATCACGTTGAATGTAAGTAGTATCCCTCGTGCTGATTTTTTTTTTTTCTTAAACTTAGGCCCTATATTGTATACACCATTGTTACCCCATCTTTAAGACGTATCTACAAAAGACACATTGTATTACAGTGTCATGTTTTAAATACAGAACCTGTTCGATGTGTTTGTGTTGTGAACCTGGCATTAGCTTTGTGTGTGTGTGTTTTTATTTTGTGGGAAAAATGTTGCCTAATACCCACAAACTGCATATTTATTCCTACTAGTGTAAACCTAAAACAGCTCTATCACTAAAATGTTAATTGAAAAAAAAAAAAAATAAGCCATTCTGCAAAATAAGAATTATACATTTTTTTCCAATATGGTAGGTGTTGACTTATCAAATCTTCAGCATCTGACTCATTTTTAGGTAGGTGGGATGCCCGCGTACCCCATTGGCAGTAGAGGACTGGCCCAGGGGGCAGGGGGGCATTTGTCCCCTGGGCCTCTCTGATGTCCTGTAAAAAGGCTTCACCGCTTCTGCTACAGACATGCCTAAAGGATTCCTGTTGAAGAGAACTAAAACGTCCTCGCCACTGACCTACTGAGTGCGAAAAGAGCGCAAGCCTCCTTTACCAGCATGGATGGTGTAAACTGTGTCTGAGCAGAGGCAGGTTCCATGCCCCACTGAATACTCTCGTCCCCTGGCCAGCCCCAACCGAGCTGTCCCAGCTTCCCCGAACCGCCCCCGGCTGGCCTGGAGTACCTGGAGCAGGGCTTTAGCCTCGAATGGGGTCA
Organism: Pelophylax lessonae; assembly: GCF_965119305.1. Lineage (NCBI taxonomy): Eukaryota > Metazoa > Chordata > Amphibia > Anura > Ranidae > Pelophylax > Pelophylax lessonae. The sequence goes on from NC_138771.1 coordinate 351,578,598, forward strand.
GGAGGAGGACGGAAAGAGGGAGAGTGGGAGGGGGGCCGAGTCGCTGCACCATGGGCCTCTTGTTTGTACTTGCCCCCTGGGCTGAAAGTTGCCAGTCTGCCCCTGCCCATTGGGTGCTGCAGTTCTGCCCGCCTACTGCTACGGTAGTACTCTGTCCCTGCAGAGGTGTCATAAAGATGTGGCCTCCCATAGGACTGGTCTGTATTATCACTCTTCTTTTTCAAGGCAGCAGGTTTAGGTATTCAAATACATGGTACAAGGCAGATCACATACATGACTTTGACATGCAGAGTTGTACTAATGTATTTTTTCCTTTTATAAATTCTTTATTTTCACAGAAAAGGCATTACCATTCCACAGTTCACAACCATGACATGACACACAATACAAAGCAAGATATTCAGATGGTTAACAAAGCTTGCCTCCAAAAATACTTGTGTGTTGTAACATCAAGTATACTAATGTATTTCACCTACTGATAAAACAAATCCATTTGGTTTAACAGTTGTATTGGCTAGTGGTGTAGGCATGAATTCTTCTGGCACTACTGATAGAGACCTCTAGCTATAGTGGAATCCATTTTTAGGGTCCTATCATACGGGCTTCCTGCCCTGCGGACTCCCTTTTGCTCAGCGGGGATCGATCCGCCGATCCCTGCTGAGAAGGTGGATGACAGGTCCATCTCCGCTCACTGTGCTGAGACAAATATGTCAGAGCCCTGCTCTCCTTTATGGGAGATCAGTTGGTCCGTTTTCATCCGATCCTACCCGATCCAAACCTCCAGACAGATGGAAAATAGTTGCGAGCACCTGCACTCAACTTCTTTGGTCGACCATGGCGAGGCCTGTTCTGAGTGGAACCTGTCCTGTTAAACAGCTGTATGGTCTTGGCCAACGTGCTGCAGCTCAGTTTCAGGGCCTTGGCAATCTTCTTATAGCCTAGGCCATCTTTATGTAGAGCAGAGAGTCTTTGCCATGAGGTGCCATGTTGAACTTCCAGTGACCAGTATGAGAGAGTGAGAGCGATAACACCAAATTTATTACACCTGCTCCCCATTCACACCTGAGACCTTGTAACACTAACTAGTCACATGACATTGGGGAGGGAAAACGGCTAATTGGTCCCAATTTGGACATTTTGACTTAGGGATGTACTCACTTTTGTTGCCAGCAGTTTAGACATTAATGGCTTTGTGTTAAGTTATTTTGAGGGGACAGCAAATTTAAATTGTTATACAATCTATCTACTGTGAAAAAAGGGGGTAAAAAATTACCAAAACTGCGCAAATGGTGTAAATAAAAATTATATATATATATGTGAAGTGATAAAGTGGAATTTCTCCCACAATGTCAGCTGCTACACAAACGTGAAGACGTGATAAATGGTGAACAAAGGGAAATAGTAGCGCTCGACAGAAATATAAACCATAAACAATGAATCGTGCAATAAAGTCTCTAGTGTTCAAAGCAATTGGATAATTTTCGACCAATATGGAAGACACAGACTTGATAGATTGGTTTCTTTAGCAAAGCCTTCACCTTCACACGATCACCCAGTGGAATAAATGTATGAACCGCTTACCAGATTCACTGGACCCCTTAATTACAGGGGGTCAAACACGCTGTGTATTCCAATAGGAACTCTAGTACATCTCGCTCCCATAGGTATAAATCATCACAGCCAGAATTGATGCCATAATCAGAGTGCCAAGCCATAAACAGGGATAAAAGAATACTCTCATGGTGCAGTATCTCTTAATAATCAAGCATTTATTTAAGATGAATTGCACTTACTAGACATAAGTAGGTAAAAAGCCTTGAATAAAATCATTTGCTGGGGATGGGAGACGCCGCTCCACGCTGCGCTCCTCAGACCTCAGACCCGGATGTGTATGGTCTCACGTTCCCGACGTTTCGTCAGTTACAGCTGACGTCATCAGGGGATCTACTGTATCTATCTATCACACTTTTTTGTCTCAGTATAGGTCTTTTTGGTCCAGGCATGTTTTAATCTTACAGTTGACTGGCTCTACCTTTGTTGAAAGTCCGTTTCAAGCATGAACTACTCTTTCGTTAAATCAATACTTTCTAAGATTAGTTCTGAACTTTCCACCTACTAGTTTGAAGTTGTGTCCACGTGTTCTTGATTTTGGCTTCATATTAAAAATACTTCCCTCCTGAACCTTACTCACACAGTTAAGGATAGGTTTTTTTTGTAGCTGGGTGTGATCTACCCCAATAGGATAAACAGATTGTAGTTAAATAACAGGTTTTCTCATAACTGGGTGTGATCTACCCAATATGGTAAATTTACCAATAAGGTAAATGGTGGATCAGGGTGAAGACTGATGTGTCCTAAAGGGGGTTGTATTATATCATTTTTATGGTCTCTAACAAAAGGGAAATATATCCAAACCATGCCTTGTAAGCCCACACATACTGTATATACAGTAACCTTTTCTAAAATATCTATTCATTTGGGTTTATGATTGGCAGCAAGCTGGGAGACGTCAACTTCAGTCTGTCTGTTTTACTGCGTTTAACACAAAGAAAAGTCCAGGGAGAACTGACCTTTTCATATTGAAAAGAGCAGTAATTGTGTCATTGATATCAGTGTAGTCGGTTCCACTAATGTACTTTTTCTACATAAAGTTTGTCCATTATCAAAAAGTGTTTTTTTGTATTCCTTAAGGGATCACTAAAACTGATAACATCTTTTCAGATTCTGTTAAACTTTTCCATTTTGTTGCATATACCAAGAGGGTAATACAGGTGGATTTACTGCATGTGTGCAGATTGGTGATTTGCCATATTCATTGCCCTTTACTGCCCTAAGAAAATTGCAGATGGAGGATAAGAGACCGTCAACAAATGGGTTTGTCACTTAACTGGTTTTCTAAGGAAGTTAGAAAATGATGGTTTAATTTCCCAGGTGAGTACTGGGGACATATGTGCTTTAGATTTATGTGAGTTAAGATGGTATGAGATAGGCAACCCAGTGCTTTGTGCAGCTTTAAAAATAAGTCAGGAGGTCCTAAATGACACAGATAAAGTAAATGTTTTTTATTTGAGGGATGATCTTTAACCACATTACCTTCAAACTGTAGTGTAAACCTGTAGTGAGATTAAAAAAAAAAAAAAAAAAAAAAAAAGAATCGTACACCAGAGGACCATTCATAGTGTTGTCTGCAACCTTGAAGCCATTCCTGGCTGCTGTCTTCTTGACCTTCCCCATGTGATCATCTCCTTTCACCACCATTGGATCCTGATTAATACGATTTCTGTAAGGGGGTAACACATTTGCCAAAAAAATTTATTTCTAAACTGTATGGAAGCTGTCCAACTTATGCCTCGTTTCGGGTCGGTTCTGTACGGTACGCTAATTTGAGTGTTTCCATTATGAAAGTGGCCCATACAACCGAACCAAACCGCACCATTCCTGGTCTTCCTTCAGATGTAGGGCCATAGGAAATGGTACGGTACGGTTAGGGCGGAGCTACTGGCGTCACACAATAGATTCCACTGATTGGCGGACAGGAAACCATCAATGCTCATGTCAAACGAAAGCGCAAAACAAACACCTCATTTGGTGTAAACGCCGCATGGCCCTGGTGGCCCGACTTGCAGTGGAAACTCTCACCTGAATAGACCGGACCATTCTAACGCTTCCAAATTGTACCGACCCGAACTGTTCCGCTCAGTAGAAACGAGGAATAAGTGGGAAACAAAAGAAGGCAGGTCTGCAGACTGCTATAATCCATGACTTGCCAGATTCACGCTATTTGACCACCACTGGTATAAGCTTTTTAAACAGAATGTGGAAGCAGCTGATTTTAATTTAGTGTTCGCTCAAGAATTAATAGATAAACATGAAAAATATAAATAGCAAATATATGTGCTTACTTTGCTGGCGTCCTTTTAAAACGAATGGTTACCTGGCTGTTTCTGGCTTCAACACTTTGAAACACTGACCCAAAACAAGTATGTAGCACAGTGCAGGGGTGCATTCTCTCATTATTTGAAATTTTCAGCTTTCAAAGGTTCCCATGGTGAGTGGTGTTACCGGGGAGGCGACTAGAAGCTATGGTCTAAGGCAGGGGTTTTAAATTAAATTTCACCACGGGCGGCATCAGTAGTATGGTTTCTGGTTGTGTCTGGGGTGCGCTATGTACAGAGTACAAGGTTTGGGAGTGCATTACATTGAGAGTGTAGAGTTCAGGATTATGCTACATACAGAGTTCAGGAGGGTGTTGTGTGAAAAATGCAGTGTTCAGGGGTGTGATATGTATGTAAAGTAGGGTTCAGAGATGTGATGTACAGAATGCAGGGTTCAAAGGTGTGACATCTGCGGGAACAGGCTTTTTATGCAGACTTTGCTTTAAAGGGATAATGTCACTTTGTCCATTCATTTGTCCACTTCTCCCTGTTTTGAGTGCCTCCTTTGTAAGCTGTGTGCTATAGAGGCACCCGTGCAGGCATGCTCCTGAGCCAGGCTGTGTGCGTCCATAGACACATGCAGCATCAGTAAGCCACACCCCTGCTCCCTCCTCACAGGAGTTTGACTTGCCTGATAGCAGCAGGAGCCCATGGCTCCCACTGTTCTCATTGTCTCCTTGGAAACCATGAAGCAGTGCTGGGGAGGGAAGAGGAGGCAGGTAAGTGTTTAGGGGAGGGGGGTGCGGGAACAGTTAGTGGGGCATTTTTTACTTTAATGCAAGGAATGCATCAACCTCCCTGGCGCGATTCCCAAGTGTGGCTCGGGGTTAATTTTCAGTACCAAAAGCGGTAACCCCGAGGCACACTCGGGAATACCCCGCAATGTTACTCACCTTCCCTGCGCTCCCCCGCCGTCCTCACAGTCTCTCCCTGCTCTGTGCACGCCCAATTGCCGGCATGTGCCTTCCGGTTCCCTCCTGCGAGCGTTGCGACGCAGGGGGGTGGAACCGGCGGCAAATTCAAAAGTGTAAATACACAAATGACATGATACAAAGCTGTGATACTAACAGATTACACTGTATCATGCCATTTCACCACAGGATTGCACCTGGATACTTTTCCAGTGCCCTGCCTATGCTTTTCCAGTGCTTTGTGCCTGGAAAATTTTGAACGACCATGGCGTCCAAAAAGCGTTGTTTTGCGCAAAATCGCTTTAAATGAACTGGTAAACAGCGAAACGGAGTTACTTGAAAAACTGAGCGATAGCGATTCGTGGGAAAATTTGTCATCAGGTACGGAAAGTTAGGACAGCGACGATTCTGATGTCTTTCATAGCTTGTGAAATTTGGAAGTATATCAAATGATTCTTCAGAATTTCCAACGGAGTGATGTGCCAAAAAAAGACATCAGAATCGTCGCTGTCCTAACTTTCCGTACCTGATGACGATTTTACCCACGAATCGCTATTGCTCAGTTCTTCAAGTAACTCAGTTTCGCTGTCGCTTTTTTCCAGTTCGTCTAAGCGCGCAAAGAATGCTTTTTGGACGCCATGGTCATTCTCATTTTTCCAGGCACTAAGAACTGGAAAAACACAGGCAGGGCACTGGAAAAGTCACCAGGTGCAATCCTGTGGTGAAATGGCATGATACAGTGTAATCTGTTCATTTGTCATGTCATTTCATATCATGTCATTTAGTGTATTTACATTTTTTAAATTGCCGCTGATTCCACCCCCCCTGCGTCGCAACGCTCGCAGGGAAAAGAACCGGAAGACAGGTCCCGGCATGGGCCGAGCACACAGCGGGAGGACGGCGGGGGATTGCAGGGGAAGGTGAGTTTTAAAATGTAAAACAACAGATTTCCATGCAAAACAATGTACCGCTTTTAGCACAGAAATCTGAACATAATAAGACCGCCAGGGAGGTTAAGGTGAAAAACAGTTGACTTAAGAACCACTTTAGGTATATCATAGGATCTAATATGCTGTATTCTGTATGGCAAAAAGTTTTATAGTTTTAAAGTTCTTTACAGATTCACATAAAGAATATGTAATGATATGGAAAGATGTGTGTTTTTATACCTTTCTGTTGAACCGAGTTGTGTATGCATTATTATTAATCACTTAAGCCCCGGAAGATTTTACCCCCTTCCTGACCAGGGCCTATTTTGCGATTCGGCACTGTGTGACTTTAACAGACAATTGCGCGGTCGTGCGACGCTGTACCCCAATGAAATTTACGTCCTTTTTTTCCCACAAACAGAGCTTTCTTTTGGTGGTATTTGATCACCTGTGCGACTTTTTGATCATGCGCTATAAACAAAAAAAGAGCGTAAATTTTTCAAAAATAATATTTTTCACATTTTTTTATATGAAATTCCCCAAAAAAATGTAAAAATCAAAATTTTTTAACATTTTAGGCCAATTTGTTTTATGCTACATATTTTTGGTAAAAAAAAAATCGCAAAAAGCGTATTTTGATTGGTTTGCGCAAAAGTTATTGCGTTTACTAACTAAGGGAAAGATTTTTGTCATTTTTATTGGGTTTTTTTTAATGCGTAATGGTGGCGATCTGCGATTTTTTTTTTTTGCGGGAATGCGACATTGCGGCGGACAGATCGGACCCTTGACTGACATTTTTGACACTTTTGGGGTTAACAGTGACATTACTACAGTAATCAGTGCTATACATATGCACTGTTACTGTAAAATGACACTGGCACGCGCGGGGGGGGGGGGGGTCCGTGACCGAGCGGGAGCTCCAGTGGCGCGCCCTCGCTCCCCTGAGCCTCACAGGCTAGTGACGTACCCATATGTCACTTTGCCTGTGAGGGGCTGACCGCCGCAGTATATGTACTTGCTTCGGTCGGCAAGTGGTTAAGACATCTAGGTACACTGATATAAAAAAAAAAAAAGCGAATATTGACATCTTTAGTATTCACGTTGCAGAAGATGAAACAATCTCATTGCAAATAAATGTACAAGTGATATGAGCTTTTTCCTAATCCTCCTCCTGTGATTTATTATTCATAGTGATACGTAACTATAAGATCTAAAATGGACATCAATTCCGGTTTCTCTTCTTGAACACAACTTGACTTGTCGCTGCAGGCCATACTACTCATAGCCTGTAGCTTCTTGACGCTTTCTTAAGTCTCTGCACTTTCCAGACATGATTCAATGGGATAATCGGGATCTCCTGCTGATTCTTCCTCACCTCTGCACACATGCCATAGATGTAAGAAACAGAAGCTCCTTGTGATATTTCCAAACGATCTCCTTGCTGAATTTCATGCATTTTATATTCCGTGGTTTTGTAGCTGCACTATGTAAAGAATTGCTCTCACTTTTCTGAAGCTTTGTCCTATTGTTTTTTTTCCTCTGGAGTACGTGCCTCTGGTTTTATTACCGATTAACACAGTGTGAACAGGAGTACATTTGTACCCAATCAAACTATAATCATTACATGTGAAAACCGGGCCACTCCACAACGGCTGTGTATTCAATTTAAATGGGTAGAATGCAGCTTTACAGTCCCAGCCAGGAAATTAGGCAACCAGAATCATTTGTTTTAGCAGTAACACCCAGTGGGTAGTTGAGTATTGTTACCTGCCAGAAGACCATCTGCACTAGGGGTGAATAATAATAATAAAAAAAAAAAAAAAACACGTAAGTATAAGAGCCCATTCAGACTAGCGCGACTTGTCAGGCGACTTGTCAGCCTGACAAGTCGCGGTCCATTGAGTAGTACAGGACCCGTTCTAATAGGAGTGACACAAGTCGCTCCGACTTAGAAAAATGGTCCTGTACTACTTTGGGTCGACCTGGGAGCGACTTGCATAGACTTCCATTATGTGAAGTCCCTGCAAGTCGCGCCGAAGTCGCGGTGCACGCGACTTCACAGGTCGCCCCCCGAAGTTGGATCGCCTCAGTGTGAACCGGCTCTAAAAGTGGTATAATGTACACTCACCGGCCACTTTATTCAATACACCTTGCTACTACTGGGTTGGACCCCCTTTTGCCTTCAGAATTGCCTTAATTCATTGTGGCATAGATCCAAGAAGGTGTTAGAAACATTCCTCAGAGATTTTGGTCCATATTGACATAATAGCATCACGCAGTTGCTGCAGATTTTTTGGCTGCACATCCATGATGCGAATCTTCCGTTCCACCACATCCCAAAGGTGCTCTATTGGATTGAGATCTCATGACTCTGGAGGACATTGGAGAACAGTGAACTTATTGTCATGTTCAAGAAACCAGATTGAGATGATTTGAGCTTTGTGACATGGTGCATTATCCTGTTGGAAGTAGCCATCAGAAAATCGGTACACTGTAGTCATAAAGGAATGGACAAGGTCAGCAACAATACTCAAGTAGGCCGTGGTGATTAAATGATGCTCAATTGGTACTAAGGGGCCCAAAGTGTGCCAAGAAAATATCCCCCACACCAATACACCACCACCACAAGCCTGAACCGTTGATACAAGGCAGGATGGATACATGCTTTTATACCATATTCTGACCCTACCATCTGAATGTTGCAGCGGAAATGGAAGCTCATCAGACCAGGCAATGATTTTTTAATCTTCTTTTGTCCAATTTTGGTGAGCCTGTGCGAATTATAGCTTCAGCTTCCTGCTCTTAGGTGACAGGTGTGGCCCATATGCTTCAAGCTTCAATGTATTGTGCATTCAGAGATGGTATTCTGCATACCTTGGTTGTAACGATTGGTTATTTGAGTTACTGTTGCCTTTCCATCATCTCGAACCAGTCTGTCCATTCTCCTTTCACATCAGGAAGGCATTTTCTTCCACACAACTGCCGCTCACTAGATATTTTCTCTTTTTAAAACCATTCTCTGCAAACCTTAGAGATGGTTGTGCATGAAAATCCCAGTAGATCAGCAGTTTTTGAAATACTCAGACCAGCCCATCTGGCACTAACAACCATGTCATGTTCAAAGTCACTTAAATCCTCTTTCTTGCCCATTCTGATGCTCAGTTTGAACTTCAGCAAGTTATCTTCACCACATCTAAATGCCTAGGTGCATAGAGGTTGATTTACTAAAGGCATATATACTGTGCAATGGAAGTGCACTGCAAGTTCAGTTGCTCTAGATCTGAAGAGAAGCTTTGACTAAAAGGGAAGCTCTGCTGATTTCTATCATTCAAACATGTGCAAGCAAAAATGCAGTTTTGTATTTTCCTTGTATGTTCCTCTCAGAGCTGGAGCAACTGCACTTGCAGTGCACAGACTTTTTATTTTAAGGCCGGGTTCACATATGTGCGAATTGGTTGTGAGTTTCCCAGCATCCAATTCGCATGACATGCGATCGTGACTTGCTCTCAATGGAGCCGGTTCACACAGATCCAGGGCGGTTGTGGAGCGGATTGCAAAAGGGTCCAGTTCAGGTGCAAATTCAGGCAAAAGTTTGGACCTGAATCGCACCTGAACCGGAGAACAGATGAGCATCGGACCCCAGGCACAAACTCGAGGCTGCACATAGAGTATGTGATCCTGGCCTTAGTAAATCAACTCCATTGAGTTGCTGCCATGTGATTGGCTGATTAGAAATTTGTGTTACCAAGCAATTGAACAGGTGTACCTAATAAAGTGGCCGGTGAGTGTATGTAATTCAAAATGTTTACTTAGATCGAGTTCTGCTTTCAATTCATGATATACACATCATTAAAATATAAACCATACCAATACTGACATTTTTTTGGGTTAAAACAAGTAGGTTGAGCCACCCTCTGCCTTATTGTGTAATACGGGATATTCCCATTTTCCTAGTCTACCTAACTTCTGTTGCCATGATGAGAATAGCCCACAGTTTTGTTTGGCATTTCATTTATTTTTATTGTTAGTGCATATGCATGTGACTAAGTGCAGTGTAAAGCATCTAAATTGGTCATGTTCTTGCTGAGCTTCTTTGCATTGCACTCAAAAATAATTATACAGGATTTATATATCAACAACAACTTACGCATCGCTTTACAACATGAGGGCACTTAGTACAGTTACAATACAATTCAATACAGGAGGAATCAGAGCACCCTGCTCTGCTCATTAGAGTTTACAATCTAAAAGCTAGCCATCTGCATGTGCACACCTCCGGACTGCTGCCTCTAGGGCAGTGATGGCGAACCTTGGCACCCCAGATGTTTTGGAACTACATTTCCCATGATGCCTATGCACTCTGCAGTGTAGTTGAGCATCATGGGAAATGTAGTTCCAAAACATCTGGGGTGCCAAAGTTCGCCATCACTGCTCTAGGGTGTAGTGAACCCGGTAGTCAGCGGTTTATGGGGGTGACACCTTGCCTGTGCTCAGGGCAGTCCTATGCAGGTGGGGATTTGGTTGCCTCCTAGGAAGTTTTCAATAATTTACATAAGCTAGCCATACACACGGCTTTTTTCTAGCTGTATCCACCAACTTAAAATAAAAGAAAAAATAAACAAAATCAACACAACCTAGTGCCATCTTTTCCAAATAAATATATACAATATTTACAGTAGGAGGTAGGTTGCCTATATTAAAAATGGTTGATGTTGGGGAAAAAAATTGTCATGTGTATGGTCAATCAGCTGTGGTGCTTTTTGGAAGGAGGTTCTTTATTTAATTTTCAATGAGACTCAGGGAGGGTGGCTTAAGCCCGCCATAGATGGAAGAATTTTTTGTTCCTGCAACCAGTTATAATTGATGGGGAAACCCTCTTGCTGAGCTATTGTGTTTTCCCGGCATGGAGAACACACGGTGATTTTTGATAGTGGTTATAGCCACTGGCAAATATACACATGAAAAATCCAACATGCTGGTTGTACCCAAGTTGATCAGTGGATCAACTTGGGTACAATCAGCCTGCCCATAGATGATTTGAATCTGGGTCGGTCCCTGCTGAACCAGCCAAGATTTAAACCATCTATGGCTGGCTTTAGCCTATCAGTGTCCATCTATAACCGTTAACAGTTTTGTGTGAATAGTTTATGATACATTTGTACATTTATTTTCTATGACCTGAATGCATACATAAGCATTTTGCAGTTTTCAGTTGGATTATTTCCTAACTAAATTCATTCACTTCAAATCTCCCATTTTCAGCATCTGCCAAGCACTACCTCTCTTCCAGGTGTGAGAGGGCCAAACGGTTCATTGAGCACTTTTGCGTTTGTCGGGGCATTGTGTCATGGCTCGTTGACCCTAACGTTGCATCCGGTGTTCGAGCTACGCTATTACAATCATTCGTTCCCCCCTGGCCTTCTGCAAAAGTGTTGACAGCCCAGGATAACCAGAGCCAGCAAAATCTAAGTGCTGGATGCTTTTCCACATCCAACACCTGTGAACACCACATATATTTCCTTAGAAGTCCACAGTTCTCTTGTTTTTTGGACTTATGTGTTCTAATAATATTCCAGTCCAATTAAAGTCTAGGGAGGTTTGGTAACAATAGTCAATGAGTGGCAAGGTTTCCCAAGAGCAAACCTTCCTCTATGTTCCTCTCAGATCCCCAAGAAATCCATGTTTGTTGAGGTATTTATGGCTTTTGTATCCTTGAACTGCTAAGAAATAGTTGCTCGCTGAATCATTTTTTGGCAAGAATTGGTATTTCTTATTGTGTTAGGTCAGGGCTGTGCTATACAAGCGTGCTTTTTGTTTGCTTCTAATGCTGTCTGGAGAAATTTTGTGAGATTTCCACAACTTCTTTCTGACTATTAATTTCTCTGCTGATATTATGCAAACAAATGGATGGTTTTAATGCATTTTAGATTATTATGGTAGGTTCTGTCATGTCTGAGATCCAGCTATAGGACAAATGATTATTTATAGGAAGTTTTTGAATATATACAGTATGTGTTCTCTTTGGGTGGCCTTTTTGTATTTAAAGAAAGACTTAATTTTGATAAATTCATCAAGCCTAAATAATTGCTTAAAGTCATTATGTAATTTATTTTTAATAAAAATCCTAGGGGGCTCATTCACACCAGTAACTGTGCATTTGATGCAGATTTTTACACACATTTGCATGCATTTGCAGTGCATTTTTCCTAAGCTTGCATCTTCTTTGAGGTCACCTCCGTCTTATTTCTTCAGTAGGCATTTACTTGGATTTGCAAGCGTTTTCACTGCACTGCAATAATGTGAACTATGCCCATAGGGTAACCTGGATTTTGGACTGTCTGTGCAGTTTAAATGCATCCCACTGCATCTGGTGTGGATGGGCCCTAAAAGCTAAAGTTGCACTTGACATCAACAAAGAAAGGTTTTGGCTGTGCAGCATATATCTCAACATCAATATAATGTCAAAATCTACAGTGCAATGCAAGAATGTATTCTTTGAGTTCTTTGAGCTCCCTTACTATCGGACACTTGAGGAATGCTGGGAGATGTTGTCCTGGAACTCACAGTTGTCACAAGGTCCAAATGAGTCGCAAAGCATCTCCATTTGGGATGTATTTTTTAAAGCCCAACTTGAAGATATTACCCCTCCACTCACCCATCTAATGGTATTAAAAAAAATATCCATTCCAAATGTCTATTTTTCTTACCTGAATCCAGTTTAGTTCCTGGGTTCTTCTTTGGGTGGCCACTTCACTGCCTGAGAGGTGACACTTCTAGTGGCAGAGTCTTCACTAGGCTCCAGAGGTAGGAGAACTAATGGGGATGGTAAAGGGATCCAGGTTAGTTCCTGGGTTCTTCTTTGGGTGGCCACTTCACTGCCTGAGAGGTGACACTTCTAGTAGCAGAGTCTTCACCAGGCTCCAGAGGCAGGGGAACTCATGGGGATGGTAAAGGGATCCAGGCTAGTTCCTGGGTTATTCTTTGGGTGGCCACTTCACTGCCTGAGAGGTGACACTTCTAGTGGCAGAGTCTTCACTAGGCTCCAGAGGCAGGAGAACTCATGGGGATGGTAAAGGGATCCAGGTTAGTTCCTGGGTTATTCTTTGGGTGCCCACTTCACTGCCTGAGAGGTGACACGTCTAGTGGCAGAGTCTTCACTAGACTCCAGAGGCAGGAGAACTCATGGGGATGGTAAAGGGATCCAGGTTAGTTCCTGAGTTATTCTTTGGGTGGCCACTTCACTGCCTGAGAGGTGACACTTCTAGTGGCAGAGTCTTCACTAGACTCCAGAGGCAGGAGAACTCGTGGGGATGGTAAAGGGATCCAGGTTGGTTCCTGGGTTCTTCTTTGGGTGGCCACTTCACTGCCTGAGAGGTGACAATTCTAGTGGCAGAGTCTTCACTAGGCTCCAGAGGCAGGAGAACTCATGGGGATGGTAAAGGGATCCAGGTTAGTTCCTGGGTTATTCTTTGGGTGGCCACTTCACTGCCTGAGAGGTGACACTTCTAGCGGCAAAATCTTCATTAAGCTCCAGAGGTAGGAGAACTGATGGGGATGGTAAAGGGATCAACGTCCAAGAAAATAGCAAGCATGAAAATGTGGCTGGTCCCAAGGTCAGGATATTCGCTTTGCTCATAGAAGACTGTGACTTTGATCCTTTACACTGCAGGATGGGAAGAAGTGTTTGGAAAAATCTGAGGAGTAAGGTAATTGATGCACAAATGTCATTTTTGCCTGGAGTTATGTCTAGTACACACGAGAATATCACACCGAAAAAAATGCATTTGGAGCGATCATCTGATAATATATCCATTAGTACACAGGTTTCGAGATCACAACAGTTCATAGGAAAATATCTGAAGGGGCAAGCACAAACATTTTTCTCGTACCATAAAAGAACAATTTTCGTGTAATTAGTATAGTATTTGTAGAACAAAACATCATGATGTGACCAAGACCACACATGCTTGAAAATGAAAGAATACATTACAATAAAACACGTTGCATCACTTGTACTCTATATTACGAGAATTTAAGTTTAGTAACCTCTTCATTTTCAATATGAGACTAGCATGCAAAAAAAAAAAAAAAAAGGACAATCATTCGTCCAATATTCTCATGTGTACTGTGCATTTGTATTCAATCCACTGGGGTTTCTTTTTGTGCATTTTCTTGTTTTTGTTGTTGTTTTAGCATTTACATTACTAAAGATAATAAGGACTTCTCTGTCTAATGGTAGTTTTATCCCAAATAATTTACTGCTCAAGAATGATTTTTATTTTTTTCCAACCAAGTTTGTCACAGTCATTTGTGGTTATTGCATTGCCTGGTTTGGAGATGATGCTGGTCAGGGTCCAGGCTAAATGCATGCCTGTGTTGCACCCGGTGTTTTTAACGCTACTTTTAAGGCTTCTTTTTTTTTTTTTTTACTGCCTCCAAAATCCCCTGCGTGTTTTCCTAAGAGTTCATGAACACATTTAGCAGGTTTTTGTGGCAGAAAAAAAAAAAAAAAAAGACTGCCAGGGCATTCTGGAGCAGTGGCATTTTGACAGAAAAAAACACTGATGGCTCCTAAACTTTGCTAACCGCTGCTGAGCGCGGGTGCCCAGAATACTTTTTTTTTTTTTTCAAGCGGGAGCCCGCAGGCGTGAATAGCTGGTTGTTAAGTATTGGGTTGGCAAGCCAGCTGCCGCGTCCTTAAAGCGGAGTTCCACCCTCAAAATGTACTTGTATGCTGTATGTATGCTGTATGTATGCTGTTTTTTTTCAAAATTTTTTTATTGCCAGCAATTCTTTAGTTTACATTCAGCTGTCTGTGGGGACAGCTCATAAGTCATCAATTGTTAAGGATGGCCCCCGCTCCTTAACGCTAAACTTGCGCACTGCTAAATGCCGGCAAAAAAGCATTGTGCATGGAGCCTTAAACAGAAAGGGAAATGAGGCATAAATCCGGTAGTTAAACCTCTGTTTATGACAACTACTGTTTCTAACCCCTCCAACCCACTGGTGAGTGTTAGCAGTGCTGTAAAGTCTGTTCTCTTAGTTGTGTTGTGCAGCTGTACAGGTCTCTTTTTAGTATAAGAAGAACAGCCGTGATGTTACTGGAAAATAATACCTCTGGCTCTCATATTATCGAAGAACATAACTGTCAAAAATCAAACCAGCTTCTCCGATGTGGGGCTTCATTTTGTGCCCTTCAGGGCTGGTCTTGTTTAAAAGTTCTTCTTTGAAGTCTCGGCGCAGGCAGACCTTTAGAAGTCCACAAGAAATATGTATGCTTTAGCCTGAAGCGCTCCTAGTTATTTGAGCAAGAGATTGTGAATATTGATTTATGTGTTTTGAACAGAGTCAAGGGGAATCTAGTGTGTATTGTTCAATGGAGGAGTTTCTCATGAAAAGACTACTAGAATATTATTAAAACAATGAGAAGCCTTGAGTACACTTTCTCGCTTTTTGTTTTGCTCTCTTCTTGTAGCAATGAAAAATTCTGTGCGTTGTACTTTGAACCTCTGTTAAAACGGAGTGTTGTAACTCGGTGCTGTTCAGTTGTCTGTTCAGGTAAACAGAACATTTTGACGGGTGTAATAGTTGGCTTGATGTGAATTACAATGACTGTCTGCTTCAGTCAGTCCTGTCTTGTGGTCCCATGCATGCATCTTAAAATTTGTTAACAATTCTATCTGACCATTTTAGTTTTCAATAGTTTTTTATTAAGTTTTTACAAAACAGTGAAATAGAAGAAAGGGGTACCATACAGAAAAGCACCACACAGCAGTGTGTGCAAGCATACAAAACATTGTCTCATCGGTATCAAATAGTGCAACAGTGTAATACACAAGGTCCTGTAACTGTATTGCATTAAAGGAGGCACGTTCTGGGTCCATAAGTCCAACTAAACCGGTTAGCGGATGCGCAAGCAGAGGTCCCGCCCCCAACCCCAGACACCCCAACTGGGTTCAAACTGTGTCCATGGTGGGGTGCAGCCTCCCCCCAGCCCCGATCACCCTACATGCCTCACCCACCAAAAGAACCATTATGAAAACATTACCAACAGATATGGCCTGCTTAGCAACGAGGTAATAAACTGGTGGCCACCACTCAAGTGGCCAGTAAGGCACAGACCCATACTCCGGGTTCCAAATCTAAGCCCAACAGCCCAGAGCTTATATCACCTCTCCTGTATCCAGACCCCAGTTTTTACAAAACAGTGAAATAGAAGAAAGGGGTACCATACAGAAAAGCACCACACAGCAGTGTGTGCAAGCATACAAAACATTGTCTCATCGGTATCAAATAGTGCAACAGTGTAATACACAAGGTCCTGTAACTGTATTGCATTAAAGGAGGCACGTTCTGGGTCCATAAGTCCAACTAAACCGGTTAGCGGATGCGCAAGCAGAGGTCCCGCCCCCAACCCCAGACACCCCAACTGGGTTCAAACTGTGTCCATGGTGGGGTGCAGCCTCCCCCCAGCCCCGATCACCCTACATGCCTCACCCACCAAAAGAACCAGTATGAAAACATTACCAACAGATATGGCCGGCTTAGCAACGAGGTAATAAACTGGTGGCCACCACTCAAGTGGCCAGTAAGGCACAGACCCATACTCCGGGTTCCAAATCTAAGCCCAATAGCCCAGAGCTTATATCACCTCTTCTGTATCCAGACCCCCGAAAGAGAGAAAGAGTAAAAAGTAGAAGGGTAACAAGGAAAAGAAAAAGAATAACAACATGAACAATAGTGGGTAAAGAAATAAAGAAGGAAAAAGAGCAAAAGAGGGAGAAAAAAAACAAACAATACGTCCCCCTGTGCCGGACCCCCTCCCACCCCACCGCGGCTACGGAGCCTGTAAATACGCGATCCAGGGATTCCACACACTTTTGAATTTACGTTGTTTGTCCAGGCGGATGCTAGCCAACTTTTCATTAAACATAATCCAGGACATTTTATGTTTCACCTGTAAGATATTGAGTCCAGGCGTCTTCCAAGTATCTGACCATTTTAATCAGTCACCTATTTAAAGCAAACGTTAAGTACAACCCCAACAGTAGGGGCTCATTCACACCAGTCCTGTGTGCTGGTGTCCATTGTGTAGGGATGGGGAGGGGAGGTGCAATATGTGTTATATTTTTTTAATTTTATTGAAGTGTCACAAAAGTGATGTGCTGTGGTGTGGGGACATGTGGTGAGGTCAGCTGCAAAACTGAAAATTGCTGCATGTCTGCATTTTAAGGCAGCCCATCGCAGTGTCGGGTGTGAACAGGGTCCATAGGAAAAAAAAATGTTTTCTATGTGCCCTAGTGTTGATCTTGCCTTAATCATGGTGGGAACGAGCCCTTACACCCCATTCACACTTTTGTGACTTGACATGCGACTTAAGAAATCAAAGTCGCATGACAAGTTGTACCCCATGTTTTCCAATGATAATCATTCACCTATGTGTGACTTAGTCATTCATCCACTACTTTGGTCCAACTTTCATGCAATTTGAGGGCCATAGATTTAAATGTTGACCCTCAAAAGGTGCATGAAAGTCGCACCTGATTGTTTTATGTCAGGGCTACAAACAAAAAACAAAGAAAGGGCACACCGGCCTAGCGCATTATCCTCAATAGAGCTTTAGTGATAACAGATAAAAATATATCTACTCACAAACATATGTTGTAAGCCAGCATGTCAGATTCAGATAACGGAGTCCCTCATTATACAGTCCACAGTCTTAGTGAAATAGCGATAACGCGTTTCGAGGCTTTACCTCTTCATCAGAGCCAAGTCTCCAAACTATGGCCCTCCAGTTGTTCAGGAACTACAGTTCCCATCATGCCTCATTGGACGTGTAGTTCCACAACAGCTGGAGGGCCGTAGTTTGAAGATCCCTGTTTTACATGCAACAGTGGGTCTGACTTTGCTGAGGAGCAAGAAGTCACACCCAAGTTGCACCCATCTAAATTTGCATCAAAATTGCACTCCAAAGTCGTACAAGTGTGAATTGAGCCTTAAAGTGATATCAAAAGCTATATTTTTTTCATTAAAATAAAAAATATACTTACCTGCTCTGTGCAACAGTATTTCACAGAGCAGAGGCTTATGTCCTCTTTGGAAGTCCCTTTGCCGGTGCTCTCCACTCTCCATTCCTATGGATGACCCCCTGGCAAGCTGTGTGCTAGGGGGGCACTCATGCAGGAGTACTCCCGAGCTGGGCTGTGTGCATCCATAGACACACACAGCGCAGCTCGGTGATGCCCCCCCCCCCCCGCTCCCTCCTCATAGCATTCAATTGACAGCAGGAATAGCCTATGGCACCCACTGCTCTCTGTGTCTTCCTAATTTGGCTGCCATGGTCACAAGTTTATTGCAAAAAGTGAACAAGAATCAAAATAATTTATTACAGGTACATGTCTTTACACAAACAATTGGCTTGCTTTTAAATCCTAATTGGTCGCTGTTCTGTACATTTTTTAGGCAGGCAACTGCTATCATATTTATTAGTGGTTCCAAATTAAATAAATAATGCAGTACTGAACAGATACAAAAGATACACTCAGCGTCTTTCCAAATAACTGTTCTGTTTATTTGGCGCATTTGAAGTTTTTTTTTACACACGGTTATGTAGGTATCCCATTAATATTACAATTGTACTTTTATGGTAGCAAGGGGCGTAACATAGGCAGGCTAATTTCTAATCAGGACTTGAAAGAATGTAATCAAAACATTATTAGTGCCACAATGGGTGCAGTGAATACATAGGTAAACATACAAAATAGAATACAATTTTATATACAGAATTTACAATTTCCTTAACAGTCACACAAAATCCGTCCAAAGCAATCAAGATCGTAGTCAGACCAACTTATTATTGCAGGATTTGATCACAAAATAGAAATGCATGTTCCGTTGAATGGTTGGATAGATGTGTGTGTGTGTGTGTGTGTGTATGTATGTGTATATATATATATATAAAATATATAGCTTTGGTACTGCACTGTGGTTCTGTTACCAATCTGTTCTGTAGAGCTTTGAAAATATTGGTTCTTTTCAACTATGGAAGTAAAAAGCAAGTGCAAGGTTTTCGAGGAATCTACTTTAATTACCAGCTGCCAACACAAATGACATTTGTCAGTGTATATAACTAAATCTTTCTCTGATTTTAGGCCTGACAGCAGATGTGCCTTTTAGCATCAAACCTGTCATACAGAGATTGTAAATGATGTTCTTACTTTGTATCTGCAGCATTACAAACACTCAGAAGTAGCTGGACATATTTCCCATACTGAGCACTTAGCAATGAAGCATGACATGGCAAAGAGATTCTGGCTCGCTCTCTCTTTAGTGCTTGTGACAACAGTGTCATGCATGCATGCTGGGTTAAATTTGTCTAATAGTTTTTAGCCAAAAAATTACAAACATACCATTTGAAAATTCTATAAGGTAAAAAAAAAATGTATAGTTTACATTTTAAAGCAGTATTTAACCCAAAACCAAAGATGTATTTATATTGCAGCCTACCAATCATAAGATGTGGCTGTATTCGTTTTCTTTTTTAGGCTTTTTTCCCTCTGGTGGTCTGGCAAGTAACACATTTCCTGTATCATACAGACACCACTCTGGATGAATAAGCACAGGGTGCACCTTTGGACAGCAGCATTGTCAGTCTGGAGGGAGGGCAGTGTTAGGCCCCTTTCACACCAGTGGACCGATTGGGTCTGCCTGTCCCTTTTTCAGGTGGACCTGGTCGGACCACCCATTGTCCTCTATGGGGTGAGGGACATCAGTGGACAACCACCGGGCATTCGTGCCGGCAAGATCCACTGAAAACAGACGTGTGGTGATACTTTTGCCATCTGGCCACTGGGTCAGATCAGATGACAATTGGACAGAAACGGATATGCAGTTTATTTCCATCCGACCGCCCCATGGAAGAGAGCAGACTCTGTCTGCTGTGCATAGCGGAGCGGTCATGGTCATGTTATCCGCCTGCCCTGCGGGGATCAACGGAGAGATTCCCCACTGACCAGATGGATTCCACTCAGACGGATCCGCCCTGTGTGAAAGGAGCCGAAGATACACTTGCAGATTTAAATACACTAACAAAGCTGAACTCCAGCCTTCTAATCAGTTACAGCAAACCTTTTTTTTTTCCCCTTGGGGTAAAGGTTTTTAAAAAAAGCTGATCATTTTTAGCACCCCTTCCAGTGTTAAATGATCTGCCTCATCCCTGTAAATGCAAGAGAGCTTTTCTTGACTTACTGGCTGGATCACCAGATGAAAATAGAAGAAAGAAAGCCTAAAAAAAAGAAAACGAATACAGCCATCTCATCTCAGAATTGGTAAGCTAGGATTTAATAAAAGTTTGCTTTTGGGTTTCAAACTGCTTTAAAGTGGTAGTAAACTCTGCTTTGTGATATTTCCTATGGGTAAGCTAATAATAAAGCTTGCCTGTAGATAAAATGAATATCTCCTAAACATGTACCATTAAGGAGATATTCGTTTGTTTGGCAGCCGGTGATGTCACCAGCGCATGCGCTTTGTAGGAGAATCATACTCATGCCGTCCCTTTAGAGCCCTGTGCTGCTGCCATGACTCCCGCGCTTGAGTGGGGGTAATGTCATCCCGGCTCGGTCATTCAAGCGGCCAGATTCCGGGAACCTGGGGGGAAGACCCGGTGACGATGGAAGCCTTGACAGCACACCACCAGATGGCTTTGTTTTAACCACTTCAGTCCCGGAAAGTTTTACCCTCTTAATTACCAGGCCATTTTTTGTGATTCGGATTACTTTAACTGACAATTGTGCAGTCATGCGATGCTGTACCCAAATAAAATCGACGCCCTTTTTTTCCACCAATAGAGCTTTCTTTTGGTGCTATTTGATCACCTCTGTGATTTTTATTTTTTGTGCTATAAACAAAAAAAGAGCGACAATTTTGAGGGAAAAAAAACAATATTTTTTTACTTTCTGCTGTATATTTCCAATAAAAAATAAATTAATTAAAAATCACATTTTTTTCATCATTTTAGGCCAATTTGTATTCTGCCACATTTTTTTGGTAAAAAAAATCCCAATAAGTTTATATTGATTGGTATGCGCAAAAGTTATCGTGTCTACAAACTAGGGGAAAGATTTATGCCATTTTTATACATTTTTTTTTTTTACTAGTGATTTTTAGCCTGCCTTCGACATTGCGGCAGTGAAATTGGACCCCTAACTGACATCTTTGGGGGACCAGTAACATTGCTACATTAATCAGTGCTAAAAATATGCACTGTTACTGTATTAATGACACTGGCAGGGAAGGGGTTACTACCAGGGGTGATCAAGGGGTTAAATGTATGCCTAGGGGGTGTTTTCTAACTGTGAGGGGGGTGGGCTTATGGAATCAACACAGGGACCTGTGATCCTAAACAGGAGGAACACAGGAGCTCTGTGTTGATTGCTGACAGAACAACAGTCTGCTGTGTTTATAACGGCAGACCACCGCTCTGTCTCCCCGGGGGGTGATTGTGGGTGCCCAGTGGCAATTGCGGCCAACAGACCCGCAGATCAGCTTCCCCTCTCACGAATCGCCGCACACGCCTGCCTGAGCCATACGTCAAGGAGCGACGTGTGGGTACGGGTATATCTGCGGTGGGTGGTCAGCAAGAAGTTAAGGTAAGTCTTTCATAATGGGCCAGCATGCGATGCTTACCAGCCCATTAAGACGTTACCTTGCAAGAGGAAAAAAAGTTTTTATTTTTTTTTTCTAAACTTTACCACCGCATTATGTTCTGTTCTGTTCAGTTTTTCTGTATGTTCAGAGGAAACTGTATGTTTTTAAGTGTGGTTTGAAAGTGGAAACCATAATCAGACCTTGTCAGGCTGGGGGAAGCCCCCACTGGTCTGATGGAATGAACTAGTATTCGCAGCACGGGGCTTGTATGCCACAGACGCATTCTGGATTAGCATTATTGGGTCTTCTGTGCCTGTGTATTAACAGGGAAATGCTTGCTAACTCTAATCATGCTCACATCTGAAGGACATGAGAAGTAATTGTATTAATATATTGTTTTCCTCACCGCATTACACTCATTTGTGGGCATGCTTTCTTGCCTGCACTTCAAAGTAATCTTAAAGTTCTTTCTTGTTTATTTCAATGTACTCTGATGTGAAAGAAAAGGCTGCTGCTGTTCTGGAATTGGATTTGTTTTTGCACACTTATATTTTATGAGAAGGTTCTGTAGATGGTGCCGCAATCACAGTACCCGGTTATGTGCTACCCAGGCCCTTCAGCCCACTCGTATACTTTTTGCTAACAAGACATTTGGAAATGCAGAATCATAGCTGGAAATATTTGTGGTTTGACTTGGTGGCTCAGGATCTTTAGATATGTATCAAGGTCTTGTTTCTAGTTAAAGCTGATCTGGCATTTATTTCCTCTGATACAACAAAGATTCTGACTTTTATCTGACCTCGTAATGCTGTCTGAGTCCCATTAAACCTGTAATTCCCCATGAGAATAGTAGTCGCTGCTGGTGCGGAACACAGGGACAAGGAGAATTAAAAATACCAAAATTTCAGATCTGTGTTTTCATTTGGAGTCACTTTTTTATATGTGTAAAGTAACCCTGTGCCCAGACTAGATGCACTAACATTTTTACATTATGAACAAGCAGGAAACCCCACTCATCTTTGTAACTGTATTTATTGTGGAAAAATGTATTTTCAAACAGGCATTGAAATCAGTTTTGTATCGCCCTTAGTGCCGGTTCACATTGGTGCGATGCAGGAACCCTGCGAATCCACTGTGGGTTCCCGCATTGCACCCGACACTGCCATATGCAAACTGCTGGGGGTGTTAATACAAAGTTAACGACACCCCCAGATTAGTTTGCATATCGCAGTGCGATCTGTCAGTTTGAACTGGAATCGGATCGCGTAGGTGTGAACACCCATGCAATCCAATTCTGTTGCGGACCAAAAAAGGGTCCTGTGCGACTTTGGTCCGAATGGGATGCAAATTCAGCCATACAATCTCCATGGCTGAATTCACATTGCACAGACATCACATGTGATTTGTGATTTGTAAACAACCAGTGATCCGTGGACCCCTAATGATCCATGCCAAAATTGTGGTGGCCCCTAGGGGTTCTGCCGCAAATCAACATTGTTGTAGCAGTCGTGTACCACCCAATGTTTTTGTCCAGTATTGTTTTCAGTGCGTGCTGACAGTTAATACTGTCGACATACATTGATACCCGATGCCTCCTCTGTAGTTCCTCCTCCTGAGAACTCAGAAGGAGGCACCTGGAGTAGTGCAGAGAGCGAGAGGTAAAAGAGGAGGGGGGCTGCAAATTGCAGCGCTGATCAGAGGGAGGGAGCACAGAGCTTGAGCACATGACTGGATAAGGAGGTGCAATCCAATGATGAGTCTGTATAAGGTAGCAGTGTAATGCAGCGTGCGGGGGGGGGGGCAGAGAGCTGGAGCCTTATGTGTATAAGGCGGCAGTGTGATCCAGGGGGTGTAAGACAGAGAGTCGGAGCATTGTGTATATAAGGCAGCAGTGTGATCCAGGGAGTGGGAGACAGAGAGTCGGAGCATTGTGTGTATAAGGCAGCAGTGTGATCCAGGGGGTGGGAGACAGAGAGTCGGAGCATTGTGTGTATAAGGCAGCAGTGTGATCCAGGGGGTGGGAGACAGAGAGTCGGAGCATTATGTGTATAAGGCAGCAGTGTGATCCAGGGGGTGGGAGACAGAGAGTCGGAGCATTGTGTGTATAAGGCAGCAGTGTGATCCAGGGGGTGGGAGACAGAGAGTTGGAGCATTATGTGTATAAGGCAGCAGTGTGATCCAGGGGGTGGGAGACAGAGAGTCGGAGCATTGTGTGTATAAGGCAGCAGTATGATCCAGGGGGTGGGAGACAGAGAGTCAGAGCATTGTGTGTATAAGGCAGCAGTGTGATCCAGGGGGTGGGAGACAGAGAGTTGGAGCATTATGTGTATAAGGCAGCAGTGTGATCCAGGGGGTGGGAGACAGAGAGTCGGAGCATTGTGTGTATAAGGCAGCAGTATGATCCAGGGGGTGGGAGACAGAGAGTCGGAGCATTGTGTGTATAAGGCAGCAGTGTGATCCAGGGGGTGGGAGACAGAGAGTCGGAGCATTGTGTGTATAAGGCAGCAGTGTGATCCAGGGGGTGGGAGACAGTCGGAGCATTGTGTGTATAAGGCAGCAGTGTGATCCAGGGGGTGGGAGACAGAGAGTCGGAGCATTGTGTGTATAAGGCAGCAGTGTGATCCAGGGGGTGGGAGACAGAGAGTTGGAGCATTGTGTGTATAAGGCAGCAGTGTGATCCAGGGGGTGGGAGACAGAGAGTCGGAGCATTGTGTGTATAAGGCAGCAGTATGATCCAGGGGGTGGGAGACAGAGAGTCGGAGCATTGTGTGTATAAGGCAGCAGTGTGATCCAGGGGGTGGGAGACAGAGAGTCGGAGCATTGTGTGTATAAGGCAGCAGTGTGATCCAGGGGGTGGGAGACAGAGAGTCGGAGCATTGTGTGTATAAGGCAGCAGTGTGATCCAGGGGTGGGAGACAGAGAGTCGAAGCATTGTGTGTATAAGGCAGCAGTATGATCCAGGGGGTGGGAGACAGAGAGTCGGAGCATTGTGTGTATAAGGCAGCAGTGTGATCCAGGGGGTGGGAGACAGAGAGTCGGAGCATTGTGTGTATAAGGCAGCAGTGTGATCCAGGGGGTGGGAGACAGAGAGTCGGAGCATTGTGTGTATAAGGCAGCAGTGTGATCCAGGGGGTGGGAGACAGAGAGTCGGAGCATTGTGTGTATAAGGCAGCAGTGTGATCCAGGGGGTGGGAGACAGAGAGTCGGAGCATTGTGTGTATAAGGCAGCAGTGTGATCCAGGGGGTGGGAGACAGAGAGTCGGAGCATTGTGTGTATAAGGCAGCAGTGTGATCCAGGGGGTGGGAGACAGAGAGTCGGAGCATTGTGTGTATAAGGCAGCAGTGTGATCCAGGGGGTGGGAGACAGAGAGTCGGAGCATTGTGTGTATAAGGCAGCAGTGTGATCCAGGGGGTGGGAGACAGAGAGTCGGAGCATTGTGTGTATAAGGCATGTAAAATTCAAACATTGTGAATTTAGTGGTCCGTGAGGTCTGAAAGGTTGGCGACCACTGATCTATAACATAGTAAATCTGTACTTTTGGAGTTCAGTTCCTCTTTAAGTAGCACTACGTCCAGTCTGCATGTCCAGCTGTCCTCTAAAGTATATGGGAAGCCTGGACTCCCAGGAAGCATTATCTTTTTCAGGGGAGGGGTATGAGCAATACCTCTTGTTAAAAAATGAGAAATGATATTGCTTTTGAAGGACTTTTACAGTAAAGCATTTCAGGGTCAGCTTGTTTACAGAGCTACCAGCTTTCCATGAACACTTATCAGGGAGCATAAGATAATTAGTGTCAAGTCAAGACAAATGTAGAGAACTCGATTTATGTGAGGATTGTAAAGCCCAAGCATTCAGATGATGGTGTGATTTTGTTTTTTTTTTTCGAAAAGAGATGGAAAAAACTGTCTTTTTAAATGGCACTGTAGATAAGGAAGTTTAGAGTTTAAAAAAATAGCAAAAAGGATAGCCAATAGAAAAATAAGTTGGCATTTTCCTGAAGTCAATATCCGCCCTAGTTCATAAAATGAATAAAGAAAAAGCAGCCACGTTGAAACTGTGATACCAGTCAACTAAATATTACACATAAACAACAGTGCTAATTCCAACATGATACTCAACATGATACTCAATTCTGTGAGGATGCATGCAAAAAAAATCGTAAAACATACAAATAAAATATGAAATGAATAGAATAATGTCCATAGAAAGAGTCCTCCTTAAAAATTCCTACTATTAATCTGTGCATAAAATGTACTTTTCATCCTCTGTGCAGAAAACTCCTCCACCGTGTGATGAGACCAAAGGTGCATCTTACTAGATCTGTTGAACCATTATGTTATAAATAGTCATAAAGCAATTGATACTGTATGTCAGGGTTAGAAGCAATTCCACCACACCGTACAAGCAGCTCCTGCCATTGAGGTCTTCTTTAGATAAAAAAATATACAAACTCCCACTGTGAAGAATGTAAAAACTTAAGCACCTTTTTTCAGTCCAAAACGCCAAATGGCATTAAAAAAAGAGGAGACCATTCATTCCATATATAAAAACATATATAGCAGGCTGATAGCTCGGGGAGCTCAGAGAGACGCTGAACTGAACCGACAAGCAGCACAGATTCATGCCAACACGTGATGATGTCACAGACAGGCTACACCCAACATGTTTCGTCAGAATGACATAAAGTTTTTTTTTTTAATGGGGGTTTTTTTTCTATGGACATTTTTCTATTTATTTTGTATTTCATTTATATGTTTTAAGATTTTTTTTGTATGCATCCTCACAGAATAACAGTTATCACATGTTGAGTATCATGTTGGAATTAGCGCTGATTTTTATGTGTTTTATACCAAAGAATGCTAAAACGTGTCTGAGGGGGCAATATATGCTGGAGAATAGTGTGAGTGAAATGACAGGGGGCATTGTGTGCAAGAGGAAGTGGAGACGGTATGATAGATGCCAGTAGGTACAGGGAGGAGTGCTGATGGAATGATGGAGGAGCTATGTGTAGGAGAGCATGCAGAAGGTCTGATAGCAGTTAGTATGTCCAGGAGAGGACTGCATAGGGCAGTGATGGCGAACGTTGGCACTCCAGAGGTTTTGGAACTACATTTCCCATTATGCTCATGCACTCTGCAGTGTAGATGGGCATCATGGGAAATGTAGTTCCAAAACATCTGGAGTGCCAAGGTTCACCATCACTGGCATAGGGTATGACTGCAGCCTGTAGTCTGTAATATGTCCAGGAGAGGCATGGGAATGAAAAGCACTCTGTGAAGGCGTGGGAATGGGAAGCGGACAAATGGAGAACTGATGGATAAATAAAAGGTCCAACTCCTCCATTCATTGATAGAAGCTATAATATGGCTTGGATGAATCAAGGAGGGGAGCTGAAAGGGCAGGCATGGTCGCACTCTTGACAAATGCCTATGACCGGTTCAGTGGCTGTGTTAACCCCTACAAAACTGGAAGATTACCAGTGCAGGAGTATTAGGAGGGGGTAGAAGATGGAAGATTTAAACTAAGACAGATGCCACTAGCACAAGGGACACTTCTGATTGAATGTTAGTACCACCCGTTGTGCTGATTTCTTTTTTTTTTTTTTAATTCTTGGGCTTTAAAAGAAACATGAGAATTTATTTTTGCCTAGAACCTAGAACTAGCATTAATACTAATTTTATACGTATCTGCCATCATATAGGCCTTCTGTAATCTTTGGTATGGCAGTCAAACTGGTAAAGGCAGGATCAGCACTCTGAGCCACCTAGTCAAAGCTTTATTGCTTAGAATAGGTGTTTCATCAGTTTGAACATGTGTACAGAAGAAGAGAGCAGAGTGTCAGCTCATTAGTGTGTTGCTTTTCCTTCATCATAGAATGGAACTATACCCTCTTATTGTTTTCAGCCAAAGAAGCTGCCATCTTGACTTTTGATCTTCATCTGCCATGACGCCACACGTGATGAGTTATGACCGAAGCCAATTGATGGGTTGACAGATTGTTTGAGAGCACAACCAATGTGATAGTTACACAGGAATGGAACTTTTTTTCTTTACCAAGGATTTTACTGAAAAGAAACTGCGGCACATGAAAAAATAGGATCAAACACATATACTGTACCATTTTAAAGCGGAACTTTACCCATAACAGCTTGATAAAAAAAATTCTTACCAAGGAACATACATTCCACATTAATAATTATAGAAAAAAAAGGAGTGTGTGCTGTAAATTGCCTTCGGCGTTGCTCGTGTTTCTTCTTGCTGGAGGCTGCTATTTTGCTAAAATCCAGAGCCCCTGAACCACAGTAAATCATAAAGCGGAACTAAACCCATCGATTTAACGGTTTCAAAAAAACGTTACATTCCTGAAGTGCCAGGATTGCTAACTCACATTTGCTTTTGTCCTCAACCCATCTGTCAAATGGCTGGTGTCATAACTGATCACATGTGCAGCACCATGGCAGTTGCAGATCATACAGAAGCAGCTTCCTGGGCTGTAAAGGATAGGGGGGCTTAATTCTGCTTTAACCAATTGCCGACCACACGCTGTGTATTTACGCAGTGTGGCTTTCTCAGGCAAACCAACGTAGGGCTACGTCGGTTGCACGCTTGCAGCTAGGGGGCGCGCTCCTGTCCCCGCTCGTCAGCGGGGAAAACAATGCATGGGTCAGGCACGATTGCGGCCTGACACCTGCGATCTTTCCCCACTGAGAGAGAAGGACGGGCAGCTGTTGTAAACATAGCTGACTGTTCTTCTCCCTGGAATGATCATAGAGCCCCTGTGATCCTTCTATATAGGACCACAGGTCTCTATGGTCATTCCACAAGCCACGCCCCCCACAGTTAGAAACACGCCTTTAGGTACACATTTAACCCCTTGATCACCCACACTGTTAGCCCCTTCCCTGCCAGTGCCATTATTACAGTAACAGTGCATATTTTTAGCACTGATTACTGTAGTAATGTCACTGGTCCCCCCAAAAGTGTCAAAAATGTCAGTCGGGTCCGATCTGTCCGCCGCAATGTCGCAGTCCCACAAAAAAATGCAGATCACTGCCATTACCAGTTAAAAAAAAAAAACAATAAAAATGACATCTTTCCCGTAGTTAGTAGACGCAATAACTTTTGCGCAAACCAATCAAAATATGCTTATTGCGATTTTTTTCATTACCAAAAATATGTAGCAGAAAACAAATTGGCCTAAAATGTTAACACATTTTGATTTTTACATTTTTTTTGGGAATGTTATATAGCAGAATGGGAAAAATATTGTTTTTTTTTTTTTTTTTCAGAATTGTAGCTCTTTTTTGTTTATAGCGCAAAAACTAAAAATCGCACAGGTGATCAAATACCACCAAAAGCTCTATTTGTGGGGGAAAAAAGGACATCAATTTTATTTAGGTACAGCGTCGCACGACTGCGCAACTGTCCGTTAAAGTAACCCAGTGCCAAATCATAAAATATGGCCTGGTCATTAAGGGGGAAAATCTTCCGCTCCAGAAGTGTTTAAGACTGTCAGAAGATCGGCCTCTACAAACTCGGCAGTGCCTAAAAACAAAGAGCAACTGAGCATGTGCAGAGCAGAGTGAGACCGTGTATTACTGGATTTTAAACAGTATAGACACTTATTTTTATTTTTTTACATAGCTATACCAGCGTGATCTAGCAGGACTTAAAGTGGAGTGCCACCCATTTTCGTAACTTTAGATTATGTAATCCCCTTTTAAAACGACTTTTACCAATAGAAACTTTTTTTTTTTGCTAGTAAATACCTTAATTTCTGCTTTATTCCTCCTCTCCTCACTTCCGGGTCCGATCGGCGATGACGTCATTCGGCGATTCGCAGTGTGTGCTGGGATGTATTCCATTGCAGAAATCTCGCAGTATTACCCAGGAGCTGATTTGTACTGTGTGTATTCAGGCCTTGACCTGCCCCACCTCCGCCCCGCCTCCTCTCAGTGAGTTGTACTGTATGCATTGTATTCAGGCCGTTCTCTGCCCCGCCTCCGCCCCGCCTCCTCTCAGTGAGTTGTACTGTATGCATTGTATTCAGGACGTGCTGTGCCCCGCCTCCGCCCCGCCTCCTCTCAGTGAGCTCAGTAAGGATATAATGCTTTCAGTCCTCGCTCACTAAGAGGAGGCGGGGCAGAGAACGGCCTGAAGAAAATGCATACAGTACAACTCACTGAGAGGAGGCGGGGCGGAGGCGGGGCAGGCACAGCTCAGTACAGCTCAGCTCCTGGGTAATACTGCGAGATTTCTGGAATGGAATACATCCCAGCACACACTGCGAATCGCCGAATGACGTCATCGCCGATCGGACCCGGAAGTGAGGAGAGGAGGAATAAAGCAGAAATTAAGGTATTTTTACTAGCAAAAAAAAAAAAAAAGTTTCCATTGGTAAAAGCCGTTTTAAAGGGGATTACATACATCTATGTAATCCAACCTATTAAAAATGGGTGGAACTCCGCTTTAATTTTCTGACTAAAGTTCCACTGTAAGTCGGGAAAGTAATTGTTTTTTGAAACGGTTAAATCTACTGGGGTTTTTTTCAGCTTTACCTGCAGTATATAAGCGTGAAGTTACCTGTGATGTCTGGATCAGAAGACTAAATGCAGGTAAAACTGTTCACGTGTAAGCATGTCCTCTCTGAATTTAGCTTAGAGTTTGGCTTTAAGTAAAAAGCTAGATAGGAAAGTACTTGCAGAAATGCGGCTACTATAAGTTAGAATCTGGTTGCTATGGGTTACTGCCCTTGACCCTTCCCCATGCCCCTTGCACATGATGACTTCCCTGTAATTGAAGCTTGATGCTGAGTTTGATTGTTAATGTGCGGTGACAGCAGCTGCTTAAATCACTGTTACTAAAAAGTATCAGTGTGCAAGGTCCCAGGTTCAATTTCTGTCAAGTGCTTAGAACACTTAAGTAGTAAAGGAGCCTGAAATAACATTTGGCACCTACGTATGTCATTGGGGAAGTCATTGTGTATTAATGTAAAGGGAAACGGCTTCAATAAGTGCTGCACACAAACCAGTTATGCAGACTGGCTGCTGAGAAAGCCTTGGCATTCATTAGTGTAAATATTTGCATATGAGTTCAAATACAGGCATGAAAAATATGTCACATCTGAGCTGGTGCTGCTTCCATAAAGGCAAAGGGCGCTTTATGGCAAGAGGGTAAAGACTGCAGGATTTAAATGGGAAATGGGTATTACATTTAGTTATTTGCACATTAAGTTTCTGATATATGGCCCACACACAAATATCACAACTGCACCTAAGACACACTTTTGTGTTGAAAACTGTGCATCCAAGACGCATTTCCTGGCATTTATTAAAGCGGAGTTCCGGCCTCGGAAACGTTTTTTAGATAAAAATACCCCCCAGACAGTCAGGGCTAGTGCATTCCACAATGAATAGCCTCTGAACTGTCCCAGGTTTCACTTACCTTTTAGAAGAAATACTTACCTTGAAAATGTCTTGTCCAGCGCTGCCATCTCAGGTGTAGGCAGCTGAAGCCGGAGCGTCCTCTTCCGTGTCCTCTTCGGTCCCAGAATGCCCTGCATCGGCCCCGCTCGTCACTTCTGGGGCAGACGCGTCATCCCTCCACAGCTTCTGGGCATGACCAGAAGCTGTTTAGCAGGGAATGACGCGCCTGCACCGGAACTGACGAGCGGGGCCGGTGCAGGCGCATTGATTCCTGGAGCGATGATGTCAATGCAAGCAGGAAGTGATGGCGCGGGCCGCGGCCGCAGAGGGAGGAAGTGGAAGAAAGGTAATTTGTTCTTCAATAACAAGGTAAGTAAACAAAAAAAAAATCGGGACTATCGATTTCTTTTTCAGGTGATTGTCAGCAAGCGGATGGCCCAAAGTGTTTTTTGAGGCCAGAACTCCGCTTTAAACTAATATTACAGGCAATTTTTTTTTAAAACAAACATGTCATACTTACCTGCTCTGTGCAGTGATTTTACTCTCTGGCCTCCTTCCCCCTGCCTATGGGGGCACCCAAGAAGGCTCACTTCTGAGCCACTGCTCTACATGTCCATCCACACACATAGCCATGGCTTGGCCCCGCCCCTGCCTCCTCAATGGCTCCCACTCCTGTCTCAATCAATGAGGAAAGAGTCCCCAGAGAGCCGAGGCTCTTGTGCACATCTCTGCATTGCAATGGGGCTCAGGTAAGTATTGGGGAGCTGCTGCACAGAGAAGGTTCTTTACCTTCATGCACAGAATGCATGGAGGTAAAAAAAACTTGAGCCTTTAGAACCACTTTAAGACTGGAGCAGACAGATTTTGTGAAAGTGTCTCGCATGCATTCTAAATGTGGCGTAGTGTGCATTAAAGCCGTGTACATGTCTAGAACTTCTACTTGAATTTGGTGCATGCTGCACCACTTTTCAAACACATGAGAGACACGTTTACTAAATCTGTCTCTGTGCGCCAAAATCAAATTGGTCTTGGGACTGGTTCATACCGGGATCACAGAGGAACGCGTAGGTTCAAGCCCACACATCCCATGCACTGCGTTTTCTTGGGCTGCAAAATATACCGAACCACGCACTGCATGAAACTGTGTGATACTGCGGTACTGTGCCATTTGGTACCCCCAAATGCACCACGTTTGCAATATGCGTTTTATTGTGCTGTTAACAATACATTGGCACCTACATGCAGCTCGCCAGGGCAATGCGTTTGAATGTAGTGCAGGAAACCTGCATGGAACACTGAATTCTGGTGTGAAGTGACTTACTGTAGGTATTTTATTCTGAATTTGGTGCGGTTGTTGCGCCACAATGTAGATGTGAAGCACATTAGAATTACCTGAACTTGGTACACAAATTGCTGTCAGAACCAAAACTGTGGCAGATGTTTTTTGAATTAGGTGCAACACATTACCAGGAGCAATTAACGCCAAAAAAAGCGACGCAGCAGTTGTATTGAACCCCCCCTGTTTTTTGTTTTATTTTTAAACTACAGTATATGGCTGACCTGACTTTTGTTTCCCTTAAAAACTCTTTGGGTTCGGAATAATTTGCAATGACATTTGCTTTTCTTCTGTTTCAGTAAATTAAAAAACAAACACATGGTGGCCATATGAATACAGTGTTATAAAATGCCTTAGTACTTTAGTGGGCTTGCTGTACACATTCAGTGTTTGTGTTTAGCACCGCTTCAAGTAGAAAATCATCCTAACAGAACCAAGGTCGTCTTCCAGAAATGCTGATCATTAGTGCAGCAGGCAGATGATTATCCTTGTCAAAGCAGAGTCTTTTAAAACAAAGAGGAGTGTGTAATAGAAAAACAGATGTTCAGACATATTTAGAATGGTTAAAACAATCTCTCTGCACATAATGGTTTTAGGACTAGATGCAACGTTACGTAATGTAGAAGATTCAAATTCAGTGCAAATAACAAGCTGTCTCCTTCTGAATATCACTGTATATTGCAGTAAATAGAACAAGCATGCAGCACAGTGCTGCTCTATCCTCATAGCAAATTGTACTGTATGTATGGAAAATGTCTTTGTTACCATTAATCACTGTTTTCGGGTTTGCCCTCTTCCAGAGCTGCCAAATCTTTTACCGCTACTGCCATCCTCTCCGGCACTTTTCTTGCACATGACATCTTCTCTCTTGAGCAGCCACTGATGATGCCTATTCATGCTTGCTGGGGTTACATCATCCTAGAACCTGACTCTATTCTCGGCATCTTACAGAGATCTTAGGAGTCTATGCTATACTACGCATGGTTTGCAGGCAGTATTCCTTAAAAAAAAAAAATAGAAACCGGGAAATAGTTTTTATTTTTGGCAAAAGGGACATGCAAAGTCTCTCCTGCCCAAATACTTGACCTCCTGGCATTAGTTCCACTTGTTGGGTTCTACTTTTCACTCAAGGTTCACACATTTGCAACAAAAAAACATTGATAAATAGAGCACAGTATTTAAACCAATGTTTTTTACTATATGTACATCTTTAACAAATAAACATTTTTATACAAGGTGAAGAATGCACCGAGCACTGTGAGTTGGCTAAGGAGATAGAACTTTGATAGCTGTCTTCTTTTAGGCTTGCCTGGTTTGATTGAAACCTTTGATGAAGCCATCGGGGGGGGGGCTGTACTTCAATTTCAGCTTGCGCTACTAAGCTTGTAATTAATATTTGTTTAGTATTGACTATGACAATCAAATACTATATATATATATATATATATATATGTGTGTGTATATAGTGATACGTTCCCCGTTAATTTTTTTACTCATGTAAACTCTATCGCACAATGAAGATAAATGTGCACATTCTATGAATATTTGCTTCTTTGCCTCCGCTGTGCTGTTGTCTTATGATTATGGCGTACACTATGTTCGTTACTGCTTGCACGCTGAACTTCCAACTATTTGTGTTCAAGCAAAGGGTTGGGTTTCAAAAGGCTCCTTTAGATTTAGTTACACTTATGATAACACCTCTTGTTTTCCAACCAGCCAGATATCTAATTTCTGAAATGTCATAGATGATAAATATCTGTTGGCATGTAAAATCCAGAGACCTTTCTCATTTTACCTCTTTTAATCCTAATAGCTCATCTTTATCACATAAAAGTTCACAGTTCTCAGTTAGAAGTATAGTATCAGTATTGTAAGGGTAATACAGTTTTCTGTGCTGACTACTAAATAATTTGGGCTCTATGCTATAGATCAGTGATGGCGAACCTTGGCACCCCAGATGTTTTGGAACGACGCTTCCCATGATGCTCAACTACACTGCAGAGTGCATGAGCATCATGGGAAATGTAGTTCCAAAACATCTGGGGTTCCAAGGTTCGCCATCACTGCTGTAGATATTATAAATATTATATATATATATATATATATATATATGGTCATAAGTGGAGCTTGCAGAGAACATGTGGAACACTTCCAAAGGAGCCACTGTTGTTCAGGTCCCCTGTTGCCGGTGTCAACAATACCACATTCTCTGGCACATCAAGACTAAAAGAAGAGATGTATATGTGAGCACTATGCCCAGCAGAGCAAATACCAGTGACAATAGCGTATAGCAGTGGCAATAATAACAATTTACAAACTGGATATTAACAAACCTAACTTCACAGGGTACCTGAAAAATGGCTACACCTCATAGGCCTTTAATTAAGAGGTAAGGGGAGCCTAACTACAGATTTGAGATTTTATATATATATATATGTACACACACACTGCTCAAAAAAATTAATGGAACACTTTTTAATCACAGTATATGATCAAGTCAACATCAGTTTCAGCTGCTTTGGTGGTAATGAAATAACAGGGGCACTAGATGGGCAACATGGAGACAACCTCCAAAACAGAATGGCTTTACAGGTGGAGGCCACTGAATTTTTTTTCCCTATTCATATTTTTTGACTGTTTTTCACTAGTTTTGCATTTGACTAGGGTCAGTGTCACTGCTGGTAGCATGAGGCAATACCTGGACCCTATAGAGCAGTGGTCCTGAACCCTGGTCTTCAGGGCCCACTAACAGGCCAGGTTTGCAAGATAACTGAAATACATCCCAGGTGATATAATTTGCTGCTCAGTGATTGCAGTACTCTAGTCTGCATCTCCACAAGGTAATACTTAAAATCTTTCCTGTTAGTGGGCCCCAAGGACCGGAGTTGAGGACCACTGCTATAGAGGTTGCACAGGCAGTCCATCACTTCCAGGATGGTACATCAATACATGCCGTTGCCAGAAGGTTTGCTGTGTCTCCTAGCACAAGAGCATGGATGAGATTCCAGGAGACTATGATAGCTGGACAGGGCCAAACAAGGTCCTAAACACATCAGCAGGACCTGTATCTGCTCCTTTGTGCAAGGAGGAACAGGATGAGCACTGCCAGAGCCCTACAAAATTACCTCCAGCAGGCCACTGGTGTTAATGTCTCTGACCGAACAATCAGAAACAGACTTCATGAGGGTTGCCTGAGGGCCCTACGTCCTCTAGTGGGCCCTGTGCTCACTGCCTGGCACCTTGAAGCTCGTTTGGCATTTGCCATTGAACACCAGAATTGGCAGGTCCGCCACTGGCACCCTGTGCTTTTCACAGATGAGAGCGGGTTCACCCTGATTACAGGTGACAGATGTGAAAGGGTCTGGAGAAGCCATGGAGAACGTCATGCTGCCTGTAACATTGTTCAGCTTGACTGGTTTGGAGGTGGGTCAGTGATGGTCTGGGGATGCAAATCCATGGAGGGACTCAGACCTCCACAAGCTAGACTATGGCACACTGACTGCCATTAGGTATCGTGATGAAATCATAGGACCCATTGTCAGACCCTGTGTCCTGGGTTCCTCTCGGTGCACGACAATGCTGGCCACACGTGGCGAGAGTATGCAGCCAGTTCCTGGAGGATGAAGGAATTGAAACCATTGAATGGCCCCCATGCTCGCCTGACTTAAATCCAATAGAACACCTCTGGGACATTATGTTTTGGTCCATCCGATGCTACCAGGTTGCACCTCTGTCTGTTCAGGAGCTCAGTGATGCCCTGGTCCACATTTGGGAGGAAATACCCCAGGACACCATCCGTTGTCTCAAAAGAAGCATGCCCCGACGTAGTCAGGCATGCATACAAGCACATGGGGGCCATACAGACTATTGAGTACCATTTTGATTTGCTCAATGAAACTTCAGCAAAATGGACTAGCCTGCTGCATCATTTTTTCACTTTGATTTTCGGGATTTCTTTAAATTTAGCCCTCCTGTAGGTTGATCATTTTCATTTCCATTAAACAATGTGGCATCCTTTCGTTCCTATCACATTACCCAGTCCATATCCGTATGAACATCCAGCATGATATTTTTCCCCCTTAAGATCTGATGTGTTTTCAAAGTGTTCTTTTAATTTTTTTTGAGCTGTGTATGTATATGTAATACACATATATATATATATTATACACACACACTTAGGAGCTAGGGAGTGGGGCCGAGCTGCGCTGTGTGTGCCAATAAACACATACAGCCCGGTTCAAGAGGAAGCCCCTGGTGCGCCCCCAGAAGAAGCAGCTTCCTATAGAGTCACACCGAAAAAAGGAGGAGCAGAGAAAGCCAGCAGGGACCTGAGAAGAGGAAGTCTGTGCAATTATTGTACAGAGCAGGTAAGTATAGTATGTTTACTATTTTAATTAAAAATAAATCAAAGCTTTACAGTTATTTCAAAGCTTGTAGCTTAAAAGAAGCTCATGTACTTTTTTGAGCTACAAGCTTCCAACAACACCGTGCTTAGGTGTAAACAGGTACAGTTGAGAACCATTGGATTTTGGAGCTTCAAGCTACAAAATTCTCAGATGTGAATGGGGCCTGAATGGCAAAGTGGAAAGTACACTTCTGTTCTGAGTTCTGAGAACCTAGCTTTGCTCTCATGTCTGTGTTCCACAAATTAAACTGGTAAAAATATATTTAGAAGTATCTGTAACTCTACAGAATTGCTACTGTAACTGAAGAACTTCTGTATTAGTAACTCTCTAAAGAGGGAAATGTGATGTGCTGAATTCTGTTTTCTGCCCCCCAGTAAGCCACAGAATCCCTGTTGGAGCCTTGATTGTGTACCTTGGTTGCACACTGCAATAATTACTTGTGTTGATTTTATTTTTACCGTTGGCACGAAGTCCGCAGACAGTATTGAATCTGGCACCTTCCCTTATTGCCCAGTAAATATTGTCATTTATCTGATGTCTGCTAGATGGAGTGCTTGCTGATGATGCCGAAACCTAAATTAGATTCGGCTCCCTGGGATACTGAGGTATTTATTTATTTATTTTTAGCCTCTTAATACTTTCATATAAAGCCTGTTGGGTGAAAAAGAATTATATGTGAGGTAACACATAGCAACTAGGCAGAAATATATATATATAAATAATTATTTTAACTGCTGCTGAAATCTGATTCACCAGCAGTTAGACCCTACCAAAAATGCAAGGGAGCCAAAGCCAGGTTCCAATTTACTTTATAATAAAAACAGAGGATCTAAATTGCATACTTTTGCAAATGGTATATGGAAAGTCAACAGGTTAAGTCATCACAGGGCTGTTAATAGTTTTTTTTTTTTCTGTGTTTGCCATTTCTGGCATTTTCCACATATACTGTATGTTCAAATATATACTGACCTCCATTTTTTTTTTATTAATTAAAGTGTTTCTAAACCCACAACAGTAAAATCAGCGTGTATATGCAGTAAAGCATGCTTGTTATACTCACTGTAGAACCTAAGGGGTTAATCCTCCACATTGTAAAAAAAAAAAAAAAAGGATAATTGATCCTGTCTTCTCTGTCTTGCTTTGCGGCAAAAAACGCTGTAAAAAATTGCGTGACTTTGAGGTCACAAAAGTGTGAAAGGGGCCTTCAGTAATCGAGTGATCACGGCGTGCCCCCTTCAATGCAGAGTGACCAGCGTGCCCCCTTTCACTGCAGAGTGACCAGCGTGCCCCCTTTCACTGCAGAGTGACCAGCATGCCCCCTTTCACTGCAGATTGACCAGCGTGCCCCCTTTCAATGCAGAGTGACCAGCGTGCCCCCCTTCAATGCAAAGAGACCAGCGTGCCCCCTTTCAATGCAGAGAGACCAGTGTGCCCCCCCTTTCAATGCAGAGAGACCAGCGTGCCCCCTTTCAATGCAGAGAGACCAGCGTGCCCCCTTTCAATGCATAGAGACCAGCTTGCCCCCTTTCAATGCAGAGAGACCAGCGTGCCCCCTTTCAATGCAGAGAGACCAGCGTGCCCCCTTTCAATGCAGAGAGACCAGCGTGCCCCCTTTTAATGCAGAGACCAGCGGGCCCCCTTTCAATGCAGAGAGATCAGCTTCCCCCTTCAATGCAGAGAGACCAGCGTGCCCCCTTTCAATGCAGAGAGACCAGTGCCCCCCCTTTCAATGCAGAGAAACCAGTGCCCCCCCTTTCAATGCAGAGAGACCAGCGTGCCCCCTTTCAATGCAGAGAGACCAGCGTGCCCCCTTTCAATGCAGAGAGACCAGCGTGGCCCCTTTCAATGCAGAGAGACCAGCGTGCCCCCATTCAATGCAGAGTGACCAGAGTGCCCCCCTTCAATGCAGAGACCAGCGTGCCCCCTTTTAATGCAGAGAGACCAGCGTGCCCCCTTTTAATGCAGAGAGACCAGCATGCCCCCTTTCAATGCAGAGAGACCAGTGTGCCCCCTTTCAATGCAGAGAGACCAGCGTGCCCCCATTCAATGCAGAGAGACCAGTGTGCCCCCCCTTCAATGCAGAGAGACCAGCGTGCCCCCTTTCAATGCAGAGAGACCAGCGTGCCCCCTTTCAATGCAGAGACCAGCGTGCCCCCCTTCAATGCAGAGTGACCAGCGGGCCCCCTTTCAATGCAGAGAGATCAGCTTCCCCCCCTTCAATGCAGAGAGACCAGCATGCCCCCTTTCAATGCAGAGAGACCAGCGTGCCCCCTTTCAATGCAGAGAGACCAGCGTGTCCCCTTTCAATGCAGAGAGACCAGCGTGCCCCCTTTCAATGCAGAGAGACCAGCGTGCCCCCATTCAATGCAGAGTGACCAGAGTGCCCCCCTTCAATGCAGAGACCAGCGTGCCCCCTTTTAATGCAGAGAGACCAGTGTGCCCCCTTTCAATGCAGAGAGACCAGTGTGCCCCCTTTCAATGCAGAGAGACCAGTGTGCCCCCTTTCAATGCAGAGAGACCAGCGTGCCCCCATTCAATGCAAAGTGACCAGCGTGCCCCCCTTCAATGCAGAGAGACCAGCGTGCCCCCTTTCAATGCAGATTGACTAGCGTGCCCCTATTCCATGCAGAGAGACCAGCGTGCCCCCTTCAATGCAGAGAGACCACCGTGCCCCAATTCAATGCAGAGTGACCAGCGTGCCCCCATTCAATGCAGAGAGACCAGCGTGCCCCCATTCAATGCAGAGAGACCAGCGTGCCGTGCCCCCTTCAATGCAGAGAGACCAGTCACCTGCAACGGCGACTTCTCCTCAGCCCCCCGTGTCTCCTCGAGTCCTCCCGCCCCCTCCTCAGCCAATGGCATGGGTTCGCCTTTCGGCTAATCAGGAAGCGGGTCTCGGACCTGCTTCCTGATTGGCCAGAAGGAGGATCCATTTTACAATAGCGAATTTTCATTTGCTATTGTCACACAAATGGGTGGGCTAGGGCGCACTGCTCTGCGCCCCGGGTCCACTCTTTTCTGAAGCCTATTAGAGCCCCTGGCTCTAATTAGGTGATTCAGAAAAAAAAAAACAACATGAATGATACAAGCCGGCCGGCGGGCCGGGTTCAGGATCCTGGCGGGCCGTAGTTTGAGGACCC
This sequence comes from Pelophylax lessonae, assembly GCF_965119305.1. NCBI lineage: Eukaryota > Metazoa > Chordata > Amphibia > Anura > Ranidae > Pelophylax > Pelophylax lessonae. The sequence continues at coordinate 351,618,326 of NC_138771.1, forward strand.
CTGTGCTAGAGAGTTTTTTTTTTTTGGGAGAGTGCATATGATCAGCACAGGGCCAATCAGCACTGTCCAGACAGAGGGTCAAGGGTCATGTAGCCTCATAGGATAGTAAGAGGAGAAAGAAAACTCCTCCTACAAGCTTTAACCAGTGCTAGGTCGGACACTGATATAAATCACAAGACTGCTATATACTGCTGATGAGAAAAGGTATTTAGTATTTTATATTTACTAAAATGATTGCATTTCCATGTTCTGTGTACTGTGGGAGACCAGAAAAATTTAATGCAGGGTCCCGGATTTGATAACACTTTAACTACTTCTGGACTTGAAGGTTTTACCCCCCCCCCCCCCCCCGAATGACCAGGCAATGTTTTGCAATATGGCACTGCGTTACTTTAACTTATAATTGCGCGGTCATTGCGGTTTGATCACCTCTGCGATTTTAATTTTTTGTGCTATGAACAAAAAACGAGCAACAATTTCTGTTATATAAAACAGGCAGTAAAAAAAATTTAAAAATCCAATTTTTTTCATAAATTTAGACCAATATGTATGTTAGTACATATTTTTGGTAAAACAATCCAGATACGTGTCTATTGATTGGTTTGCGCAAAAGTTATAGCGTCTACAAACGATGCAATAGTTTTATGGAATATTTATTTTCTTTACTAGTAATAGCGGCAATCAGCAATTTTTAGCGGGACTGTGACATTGCGGCAGACAAATCGTACATCTGACACTTTTCAGGGACCAGTGACACTAATGCAGTGATCAGTGCTAAAAAAAAAAATGCACAGTCACTGCACTAATGACGCTGGCAAGGAAGGGGGTTAACGTCAGAGGTGATCAAAGGGTTGAGTGTGTCCCTAGTGGGTGCTCACTGTGGGGGGTGCACTGATTGGGGGAAGACAGAGATTCGGGTTCCTGGTTAGCAAGAACACAGGATCTCCTTCTTGTCCCCTGCAGAACGGCAATCTGTTTATGTAGGCAGATCGCCTTTCTGCCTCTCTGGGGGATGATTGGGGGTGGCCTGCAGACATTAGGTCCGCCAGACCCACTGATTGACATCCCTGCTAGCCAATCGCGATGTGATTGCGCCATCTAGTGGCTATTGAGCAAAACGTTGTATGTTGTTTCGCACAGTAGCACCACACTGCCACAGTAATACATGGCGGCCGGTCGGCAAGTGGTTAAAAAGGTTTAAAGCAACCCTTTAGTTTGCCCAAACTATAGATAAACTTTAGTCCGGAACTGTGCTGGATCATAACATTGTTTGGATTTAGATCAGGGATCCTCAGGCTTTCTAAACAAAGGTCCAGTTAACTGTTGTTCTGACTTTAGGGTGCCCAGACAGTGACCAATGGGAGAGGAAAATGCCCTTGTATCAGTGGTCAGTGAAAACAAACAGTGCACCAGGTTTGGTGGTCAGGTGCAGTTTAAAATGTGCTATATGACCTGACCAGTGTGTGTGTGATTGTTGTCCCAACCTTATAGCCCTTTCACCTTAGATCAAGGATTGTACTGTTTTTTCTGTGGAGCACTGAGAAATATCTTATTGCTACATTATATAAATGAATACTAACAAATAATTGGCTGCGGTTTAGAAGGATACCCAAGGCAAACCGTTGTATCCCAACTGGGAGGAAGGCCGATTTATTAGTGTCAGAAAAAGCTGTGTTGTTGCTAAAAATGAGATTTTGGTGGTCATTTGTTAAGTGAAATTCAAAAGAATAATCTTATTGCCTGTTCACCCTTCATTGTTTCCCTGCAGCGTTTTCTCACACGTCGTCAATGTATTTTAAAAAGACCGTGTCACCACCTGTTACTTGCATAAGTAAACACAGATAGGCAGTTCGTATTAGGTATACTGTCAGAAGCTCTGCCTGCAGCGGCAATATAATACTCCCTAAGGAAAGATGTTGGATCGTGAGAGTTGTAAGCCACTGTGTGCAAGTGATAAACAAATTGGGGTTCAGAGATTCAAAATGGGATCCAAGCCCTAAATAATGTGTTGTGCCCCTTTGCTTTTAGGGATCTTTTATATACAGTATGTGTGTATGTATTTGGGATGAATCCCCATTGTCTTTTGAGCCAGTTAGAATTATGAGAATTTGCCGTTGTGTATGTTTAAGCTACACATCTGGTTTCTGTCTTTCACAACCCCATTGTATATCAGCTGTTGGTTCTGCAGATGCTGCCATATCGTAATAATGTGTTCCAGATGAAAATGTTAGACAGTGTGTTTTTTTTTTCTCTACAGCAAATACAGATTGTATTTCTATGCTTAGGACAGTATTGGGAATTGGAAGTATAAGGTGGCACAGTAGGGTCAGATCTTTTTTGGTTGTGATCTAGAAAATTTTACTGCAAGTCCATCTGAAAAAGACTGCGACCTTTGCTACAAATGACATTTGAATGGATTGTGAGCATTATATTTAAAACTGAGCTCAGGGCACAAAGCTTTCATTTAAAGTTTTACTAAACCCAGCTCTGCATTCACTTACAGTACATGGAAATGCAATAGTTTTAGTAAATATAAACTGCTAAATATATTTTCTCATCAGCAGTTAGAGCAGTCTTGTGACTTCTATCAGGGTCTGGTTAAAGCTTGTAGGAGGAGTTTTCATTCTACTCTGACTGTTCTATGAGGTTGCCGGACCCCTAACCCTCTTTGTGGACAGTACTGATTGGCCCTGTGCTGATCAAATGCACCCTCCCAAAAAAAAAAAAAACAACTCTCTAGCAATACACACCAAACTGAGCATGTGCAGCTTGTCTCCTAGCCTTTGTTCTATCGGGAGATGGATTTGGGACTGTGGAAGAAGGGGAGGAACAGAGAAGACCGGAACAAACAGCCTTAGTACACAGAAAAACACATAGTGCAGAGGATTAACCCCTTAGGTTCCACAGTGAGTATAACAAGCATGCTTTACTGCATATACACACTGATTTTACTGTTGTGAGTTTAGTAACACTTAACTATATTCCTTAGTAGCCTCAAAGGATATACAGTAAATCAATTTTGTTTGCACCAAATGCCTTTCAATCCCAGTTATTAAAAATTAAAAGTGGCAGTGACATCATCACTGTGCTGCGCTAGCCTGCGCAGAGTGCTAGCTGTGGTGGAAACTCAGCAAGCCCACCCATTACAGGCTGGAGGGGGAAGGAAAGAAAGCAGCAGTGACAGGTCTTTATTATAGGAAGCTTCTGGACAAATGAAAAGTTTTCTGTACAGATCTGGAAGAATCATATAAACCACTTCAAGATTTGAATCATATCTAAATCCAAACAAAAATGTATTATATTGTAGTTCACAAATTATTGGATGCGG